>NW_026652282.1:68653119-68690457 GCF_009828535.3 Hylobates moloch
CATGTGTCTTTATAGCAGCATGATTTATAGTCCTTTGGGTATATACCCAGTAATGGGATGGCTGGGTCAAATGGTATTTCTAGTTCTAGATCCCCCAACAGGGTTTCTTAACAGAGCCATGGTGGCTGAAATGACAGAAAGAATTCAGAATATGGATAGGAATGAAGATCATTGAGATTCCAAAGGAGGGCAAAACCTGATCCAAGGAAGATAAGAATCATAATAAAGTGGTACAGGAGCTAAAAGATGAAATAATCAGTACAAACAAGAACCCAACTGCCCTGATAGTGATAAAAAGCATACTACAAGAATTTTATAATACAATTGCAAGCATTAACAGCAGAATAGACCAAGCTGAGGACAGAATCTCAGAGTTTGAAGAATGGCTCCCTGAAGTAAGATAGTCAGACAAAAATTTTTTAAAAAATGAAAAAGAACAAACAAAACTCCTGACAAATATGGAATTATATCAAGAGGTCAAATATAAGAGTCATTTGTGTCCCTGAAAGAAATGAAGAGAAAGGAAACAAATTGGAAAACATTTTAGGATTTCATCCACAAAAACTTCCCCAACCTCATTAGAGAGTGCAACATTCAAATTTGAGAAATACAGAGAACACCAGCAAGATACTACACAAGAAGATCATCCCCTAGATACCTAATCATCAGATTTTCCAAAGCCAAGATGAAAGAAAAAATGTTAAATGTAGCTAGAGAGAAAGGGCAGGTCACCTACAAAGGGAATCCCATGAGGCTAACAGCAACCTTTTGGCAGAAACCCTACAAGCCAGAAGAGATTGGGAGACAATATCCAACATTCTTAAAGAAAAAAAATCTCCATAAAAGAATGTGATATCCAGTCAAACTAAGTTTCTTAAGTGAAGGAGAAATGAGATCCTTTTCTGACAAGCAAATGCTGAGGGAATTAATTACCACTAGACCTGCCTTACAAGAGCTCTCAAAAGTAGTGCTAAATCTGGAAAAGAAAGACCATTGCTAGCCAATACAAAAACATACTTAAGTACACAGACAAGTGATACTGTAAAGCTACCACACAATCAAGTCTTCATAATAACCAGCTAACAACACAATGACAGGATGAAATCCACACATAGCAATACTAAACTTGAATGTGAATTGGTTAAAGGCCACAATTAAAAGACACAGGGTGGCAAGCTGGATAAAAAAGCAAGACCCTATTGTATGCTGTTTTCAAGAAATGCATCTTCCATGCAAAGACACTCATAGGCTCAAAATAAAGGGATGGAGAAAAATCTACCAAGCAAATGAAAATTCAAAAAAAGTAGCAGTTGCAAGTCTAGTTTCAGACAAAATAGGCTTTAAACCAACAAAGATTTTTAAAAAGACAAAGAAGGACATTACATAATGGTACAGGATCGAATTCACCAAGAAGACCTAATTATCCTAAGTATACATGCACCCAACACAGGAGCACCCAGATTCATAAACCAAGTTCTTAGAGATGTACAAAGAGACTCAGAGTCTCACACAATAATAGTGAGAGGCTTCAACATCCCACTGACAGTAGTACATAGATCATTGAGGCAGAAAATTAACAAAGATATTCAGGACCTGAATTCAACATTGGACCAAATGAATCTGATAGACCTCTACAGAACTCGCCACCCACAACAGACTATCCATTCTTCTCATTGCTACACAGCACATACTCTAAAATCTACCACACAATTGGACATAAAACAATCCTCATCAAACGCAAAAAAGCCTGAAATCATATGAACCACACTCTTGGTCCACAGTGGAATAAAGTAAAAATCAAAACTAAGAAAATCACTCAAAACCATTCAACTACATGGAAATTCAGCAATCTACTTCTAAACGACTTTGGGGTAAAAGGGAATTAAGGCAGAAATCAATAAATTATTTGAAAAGAATGAGAACAAAGATACAACATACCAGAATCTCTGGAACACAGGTAAGGCAGTGTTAAGAGGAAAATTTACAGCACTAAAAACCCACATCAAAAAGTTAGAAAGATTTCAAATTAGCAACCTAACATCACACCTAGAGAAAGTAAAGCAAGAGCAAACAAAATCTAAAGCTAGCAGAAGACAAGAAGTCAGCAAAATCAGATGCAAACTGAAGGAGAGTGAGATGCAAATAATAATAATAATAAACTTAAAAAATTAACAAATTGTGAAGTTTTTAATTAATAAAATATATAGACCATTAGCTAGACCGATAAATAAGAAAAGAGAGAAGATCCAAAAAAAAAAACAAAATTAGAAATAACAAAAGGAATGTTACCATCTACCCCAGAGAAATACAAAACACCATAAGAGATTACTATGAACACCTCTATGTATACAAACTAGAAAATCTAGAAGAAATGGATAAATTTCTGGAGAAATAAACCCTCCCAAGACCTAACCAGAAACAAATTGAATCTATTGAATCTTGAAACAGACCTATAAAGAGCTCAAAAATTGAATCAATAGTAAGTAGCCTACCAACCCCTCAAAGCCCAGGAATAGATATATTCACAGCTAAATTCTATCAGATGTATGAAGAAGAGCTAGTACCATTCC
The DNA here is from genome assembly GCF_009828535.3 of Hylobates moloch. Classification (NCBI taxonomy): domain Eukaryota; kingdom Metazoa; phylum Chordata; class Mammalia; order Primates; family Hylobatidae; genus Hylobates; species Hylobates moloch. Next base: position 68,655,690 of record NW_026652282.1, read on the forward strand.
TACTAAAACTATTCCAAAAAAAAAAAAAAAATGAGGAGAAGGGACTCCTCCCCACCTCATTTCATGAGGTCAACATCATTCTGATACCAAAACTTGACAAACACAACAATAACAACAAAAAAACCATCAGTCCAATATCCTTGACAAATATAAATGCAATAATCCTCAACAAAATACTAGCAAACCAAGTCTAGCAGTACATCAAAAAGCTAATCCACCATGTTCAAGTAGGCTTTATCACTGGGATGCAAGGTTGTCTCAACACACACAAATCAATACATGTGATTCATCACATAAATGAAACTAAAGGAAAAAACACATGATGCAAAAAAGGCTTCTGATAAAATTCCACGTGATGCAGAAAGTTCCACATGATGCAAAAATAACATGATGCAAGAAAAGCTTTTGATAAAATTCTACATAATTCATGTTAAAAATTCTCAGTAAAGTAGGTATTGAAGACACATACCTCAAAATAATAAGAGTTACCTATGACAAACCCACACCCAACATCATACAGAATAGGCAAAAGCTAGAAGCATTCTCCTTGAAAACCAGAACAAGAAAAGGATGTCTTCTCTCACTACTCCTATTCAACATAGTATCGGAAGTCCTGACGAGAGCACTCAGGAAAGTGAAAGAAATAAAGGACATCCAAAGAAGAAGAGAGGAAATCCAATTATGCCTGTTTGCAGATGACATGATTCTACATCTCCACAATCCCATAGTCTTGGCTCAAAAGCTCCTTGAGCTGATAAAATACTTCAGCAAAGTCTCAACACACTAAAATCAGTAGCATTCCTATACGTTAACAACAGCCAAGCCACAAATGCAATCACATTTAAAACCGCCACAAAAAGAATAAGATATCTAGGAATACAGTTAATCATGGAGGTAAAAGATCTCTGCAAAAATAATTACAAAAACCCTGCTGAAAGATCAGAGACAACACAAATAAACGAAAAAACATTACATGCTTATGTTTAGGAAGAACCTGATATTGTTAAAATGGTCATACTGACCAAGCAATTTACAGATTCAATGCTATTTCTATCAAACTACTGAAACGGGAAAGGTTCCTCTGGCCCTCTCACAGGGCGTGTGAAAGAGAGAATGGCTCACTTCTTCAGTGCCCCGGTGCTCAGACTTCTAGGGGAGCATACAGGCAGGCAGGTTGTGGGGCTCTTGTCCCACAGCAGTGTCTAGAGGTGAATGTTTACAGCTCCTGAAGTCCCAGTGGGCATGTGCTACAGGGTGCTCTTTTAGTTACCATCTGTAGGCTTGTGTTAACCAGCTCAATTAGACCCTCCACCTTGTCGCAAGGACAGAGTTTTGTATATCCTGGATTCTTGCCTAGGTGTACTGAAAGAATTCAGTCACACTTGGGCTTGGAGAATGAGTGCAAGGTTTTATTTCGTGAAAGTAGCTCTCAGCAGATGGGGGAGCCAGATGGGAAATGGTTTTCCCTTGGAGTCCAGCTGTTCGGCTGCCCAGGCTCTCCTCAGACAGCCCTGGCCAAACTCCATCTCATTCTGCTGGTTGGTGGCCTGCCGGCAAGCTGGTGCCTGTCAGTGGGTTCCTCTCGAGGTCCAGCTGCCTGTGTGTTCCTCCACTGATGGGCTCTTCTTGACGTCCAGCTGCCTCTGTGTCTCCTTTTGTCAATATGCTCCTCACAATGTCCAACCACTGGTGTGTCTGCCTGCTAGGGTCTCAGTGGGGGTTTATAGGCACAGGATGGGGACATGGTGGGCACAAAGGCAGGAATGCCTGTTCTCACCTAGGTCAGTGGGGGTGGAGCCCTAGCCAGGGACCACGCCTTCCTCTACCCAGTACTTCCCTTTCCCCCTTCCATATCATTTAAAGAGACCACACTCTTCCAATCCCAGCACTTCCGTATCACTACCAAGGACATTCTTTCCAGAACTGGAAAAAATATTCATATTTAAAAATTCATTTGGAACCAAAAAAGATGCCTGAAAAGAGAAGGCAATCCTAAACAAAAAGAACAAACCTTGAGAATCACATTACTTGACTTCAAACTATACTACACTGCTACAATGACCAAAACAATGTGGTCCTGGTACAAAAATAGATATAGAGACCAATGGAAGAGAATAGAGAGTCTAAAAATAAGGCTGCACAGCTACAACCATCTGATTTTTGACAAACTTCACAAAAACAAGCAATGGGGAAAGGATAAGTGGTGCTGGAATAACTGACTAGCCATATGCAGAAAATTAAAACAGGACTCCTTCTTTACACCATATAGAAAAATTAACTCAAGATGGCTTAAAGACTTAAATGTAAAACCCAAAACTATAAAAACCTTATAAGATAACCTAGGAAATAGCATTCTGGACCTAGGAGATGGAAAATATTTCATGGGACGTCAAAAGCAATCGCAAACAAAGGAAAAATTGACAAATGAGATCTAACTAAACTAAAGAGCTTTAGCACAGCACAATAAACTATTAATAGAGTAAAAAGGCCACCTACGGAATGGGATAAAATATTTGCAAACTATTTATCTCACAAAGGTATAATATCCAGCATCTCTAAGGAACTAAACTGATGTAAAACCAAAAAACAACCCAATTGAAAAGTGGGCAAAGGACATGAACAGACAGTTTTCAAAAGAAGATGTACATGAGACCAACAAGTAAATGAGAAAAGCTCAATATTGCTAATCACTAGAGAAATACAAATTAAAACCAGAGTGAACTACCATCTCATTCCAGTCAGAATGGCAATGATAAAAAAGTCAAAAAAATTACAGATGCTGGCGAGATTGCAGAGAAAAGAAAATGCTTATACTCTGTTGCTGGGAGTGTGAGTTAATTCAACCAGTGAGGAAAGCAGTGTGACACTTCCTCAAAGAGCTAAAAACAAAATCACCATTCTATCTAACAATCCCATTACTGGGTATATACCCAAAGGAATATAAATCGTTCTACCACACAACACATGTACACGTATGTTCATTTCAAAACTATTCACAATAACAAAGACATGGAATCAACCTAAATGCCAATCAATGACAGACAGTACAAATAAAATGTGGTACATATACACTATGGAATATACACAGCTATGAAAAAAAAGACAAGATCATGTCCTTTGCAACAATATGAATGGAGCTGGAAGCCATTATCCTAAGCAAACTAATACAGAAACAACAATCCAAATACCACCTGTTCTCAGTTATAAGTGGGAGCTAAATGATAAGAACACATGGACACACATATGGTAACAACAGACACTGGGGTCTACTCATGGGTAAAGGGTAGGAGGAGAGAGACAATCAGAAAAAATGTAAGTATTAGATACTAAATTTAGTGACAAAATAATCTGTACACCAAGCTCCTGTGACATGCGTTTACGTATATAACAAACCTGCACATGTATCCCTGATCGTAAAATGAAAGTTAACAGGAAAACCATTGATAAAACAACAAACAAACAAAAACTGTGATGGCCTTATTTCCAAATAAAGTCACATTCTAAGATACTATAGATTAGGACTTTAAATGTATGAATTTGGCAGGGAGCACAATTCAAACTATAACAGGCAAAAACTAATAATAGCAGTTATAAATTGAATCATATACAATTTTCCAGACCCTATGTTTGGATATTTACATAGAGTATCTCATTTTTTTAACTTTTATTTTAAGTTCAGGGGTACATGTGCAGGCTTGTTAGATAGGTAAACTTGTGTCATGGAGGTTTATTGTACAAAGTATTTCATCACCCAGGAATTAAGTCTAGTACTCATTAGTTATTTTTCCTGATCTTCTCCCTTCTTCCACCCTCCAACCTCTGATAGGCCCAAGTGTGTGTTGTTCCCCTCTGTGTGTCCATGTGTTCTCAGCATTTAGCTCCCACTTGTAAGTGAGAACATGCAGTATATGGTTTTCTGTTTTTGTGTTAGTTTGCTAAAGATAATGGCCTCCAGTTTCATCCATGTCCCTGCAAAGGACATGATCTCTTTATTTATGGTTGCATAGTATTCCATGATCTGCAAGTTCCACATTATCTTTATCCAGACTACGATTGATGGGCGTTTAAGCTGATTCCGTGTCTTTGCTATTGTGAATAGTGTTGCAATGAACATGCACATACATGTGGCTTTATGATATAATGAATTATATTCCTCTGGGTATATACCCATTAATAGGATTGCTGGGTTGAATGGTATTTCTGTTTTTAGGTCTTTGAGGAATTGCCACGTTGTCTTCCACAATGGTTGAACTAATTTCCATGAAATATCTCATTTAATTTCTGCAACCACTATATTATTTAGTTACTATTAATGCTCACATCTTGTAAACAATGAACTGAGGCTCTGAGAACCTGAGCTCAAATTAGCAAGTGACTGTGCCAGGATTGAAATCCAAGTAATCTGTTACCATAACCTCCACTATTAACCGTTATAGACTTCTGAAAACCTAATAGTGTATATTTCCTTTGAACTACGATGCATACACAGTCCATTACTTCCTTTAGAAATCCACGCTACTTGGGGCACACACAAACAGCTGCACCATCCAGAGATTATGTCCCTTACTGCATATAGTCTGAACAGTGGTAATATACTGCTTTGTGGCATTTTATTTTGTACTCTGGGGGTTATCTAATTATTCCAGCCAGGGCATATACTACTCTAGGTCAGGGAGTATGCCTTCTACTTCTTTTTTTTTATATCACACAGAGATTAGCACATTGTTGACTGTCGATAACTAGTTGTTAGGAGAAAAGTATGCAAGAAAACAAGCTGTTTTGAGTATGTTCTCATCAATGGGTAGAAGACTGATTTTTCAAAATGTCCATATAAAACGAAATCTGTAGCAACAACTACCATAAGGTTAGTGTTAGTATGTAAACACTTTTTTCAATGATGATACCCTAGTGCAAGGCTTTGCCTTAAGCCATGGTTCCTCCACTAACCAATCATGAGTTACTAAGTAGATCAAAATATTTATCCATAACTCTTTAATTTGGATTTTCATAATGTACATTTCTTAAGGCAAAAATATCTTTTTTTGCAGATTTGGAAGTAAAATGTAGGTATCTTTTTAAATTATAGTATGACTTAGCAATTTTACCTTTCAATTATTGTTATTTACCTCACTAGACTGTTATCAGAGTAAGCTTTACCTGAATCAGACAAAAGAAAGGAAATAAATTAAAAGTACTTTGAAACTCACGTGGGTTTTATTGCTGGTAATTCTATTAGTTTGTTTGGAGTCCAGGTAGGTCTTCCCCCATGTTTTTAGAGCCTCGGTTTCTCCGCCTGTAAAGACAGAACTCTACCACCAGTTTTGCTTGACTCAAAAGGCTTTGTAAATGATGAAGCATAATGAAGCACACAGAGAAGGGATTACCAATATTACTGCTTCATTAAAACCTGTCTCTAATATTTCATGTCTTTAGAGGAATAATCTAATTTTTAAAGTTCAGATTGATAGAGAATAAAGAATAGTTATATTGGGATGGAAAGCACCTGCCATCTAACAACAACAAAAAAAGAAATCACGCCTAAGCTCTACCTGAAAATAAATAGCTGCTCATATTGAATGAACATTCACAAAGAATGAGTAGAGAAAAATAAATTGTTTATGCACTTCTTTTTTTTTTTTTTTTTTTTAGACAGTCTTGCTCTGTCGCCAGGTTGCAGTGGCGCAATCTCAGCTCACTGCAACCTCCGCCTCCTGGGTTCAAGCAATTCTTCTGCCTCAGACTCCTGAGTAGCTGGGAATACAGGCATGCACCACCACGCCTGGCTAATGTTTGTATTTTTAGTAGAGACGGGGTTTCACCATGTTGGCGAGGATGGTCCCGATCTCTTGACCTCGTGATCTGCCCGTCTCAGCCTCCCAAAGTGCTGGGATTATAGGTGTGAGCCACTGTGCCCGGCCACACTTCTTATAATTCTTTTTTCACATTGTATTTATTTATTTATTATCAGAAAGAACAAAAGAGCACTTACCCATATCTTTATAATATGTGTGGCTCATAAAGAGGGAGATATATACTCTAACTCACTTTATGATGTTGGGGGCCAGACTGACCTACAACTTGAAGAAAAAAAAAGAATGTTCACACAGACTATATTTAGCATACTTTATGAGGAGAAAGATAAAAACAACAATTATCACAGATACGAAGTTAAGGACATAGCTCTAAGGTTAGCTTTAAAAAAACTCAGGAAAACACATATTAATAAAAAATAAATATGTGATTTTAAAAATTCCAATTTTTTCAGTGTTACCAAAGCCACTCTGTTTTTCCCAAAATCTCTACTGGCAGTATACAGATTGTTATCCCACATAACAAAATGAGGCAGCTGAAGCCCAGGGAGAGGAAATGGCTTGCAAAATCAACAGATATCTAATAAAAGAACAGCTCTAGAACCCTATTCTTCTTAGAAGCAGAGTTATCTAATTCTCTATTCAGAAAAGAGATCTCAGAAAAAAGGTTCTTGTTGGTAAAGAGTACACGGGCCTAAGAAGCCCAATTCCCTACTACAACTGCCTCTCAAAGTCTTAGCAGTCTTCTGTTTTTAATTTCCGAAGTTCTCAGGAGGTTCTAAAAAATCTTAACCATTTTTCTACTCTTCCACACAGAAGTAGTGATACAGGAGGGCTGAGAAGGGAAAAGCGCGGTCCCTTTAAATGATACGGAAAGGAGAAGGGAAGTGCTGGGTAGAGGAGGGTGTGGTCCCTGGCTAGGGCTCCACCCTCACGGACCTAGGTGAGGATAGGCATTTTCTGCCCAAATCTTGCATATCCCGAAACCACCCTGGCCTGCCACGCCCATAAAAAAACCCCTGAGACCCTAGCAGGCAGACATAGGTGGCCAGACCTCAAAAGGAGCCTATCAGTGGAGGAAAACACAAACACGCTGTGGGGAGCACGGTGGGGAAAGAGCACATGGACAGAGGCAGGCAGGCTGGCAGACCAGCGGAAGGAGGCAGAGTTTGGCCCGGCAGTCGGAGGAAAGCCGGGGTCGCAGAGCAGCCCAACTCCAGTGGAAGACCATCTGCCTTCTGGCTCTCCCATCTGCTGAGAGCTACTTCCACTCAATAAAACTGTACACTCATTCTCCAAGCCCAGGTGTGATCCGATTATTCTGGTACACCAAGGAAAGAACCTGGGATACAGAAAACCCTCTGTCCTTGCCACAAGGTAAAGGGTCTAACTGAGCTTGTTAACACAAGCTGCCTGTAGATGGCAAACTAAAAGAGAACCCTGTGACACATGCCCACTGGGGCTTCAGCTGTAAACATTCACCCCTAGACTCTGCCGTGGGGTCGGAGCCCCATAGCCTGTCTGTATGCTCCTCTGGAGTTTTGAGCAGCGGAGCACTGAGGAAGCGAGCCACACCCCCATCGCAGGCCCTGTGAGAGGGATGAGGGAACCTTTCCCGTTTCACTAGGAGACTAAAAAACACACATTTTGTGCTCGTGTTCCCAAAGAGGGACCATGTGTGTATGTTCCCCTTTATTACTGCCTCAGTACTAGTTTTTTGAACTCAGTCCCTGTCTTTCTTTTTATTTTCCCCTCAATTCTTCTTATCCCAGAGGTAATTTAAATCTTCATTTGGTTCAGCAATATAGCCCTTTGTCTCTCATTCTTTAATCTGCCATTTTTAAATTAAATAGAATTAAAAAATAACAAGGTACTTGTTTTTGGAATATCACTTTCCTGGATAGTTAGGTTACATATTTTGAATAAATTTCAAGCTTTAGAAAATTCTCGGGACTTAAAAGAGACCACATTTATATGGCATATTAATACAGCAACCATATAGTTCTTAACTGAGAAACTTTTAAGAGTTAAAGAGGGTGTTAATTAGACAGGATGTGGAAGCAATAGACATAAACTCGGACTGTCAATCTACATGGAAATGAAAATAAAACAGCAAGAACATATTTAGACAGACTCCTTATGGTACATGTTCATCATCTTACTTGGGGACCTGGACCTCTTCAAGTATCTGAGGAAAGCTATGGACATTCTTCTCAAAAGACTGCAGGCAGGCTTATACAGACAACATTTTAGAGTAGAGATACACAAACTAAAGCACGTAGGCCAAATCCAGCTCACTGCTTGTTTTGGTAAATATAATTTTATTGGGACATAGCAACACCATTGGTTTATGAATTGTTTATGGTTCGCTTGCACTAACTATGGTTGCAAATATGTACTATCTGGCCCTATACAGAAAAAGTTTGCTGACTCTTATTTTAAAGAATTATTTTAGTTATTTATAATAAATACTGGACTAACACTAAAAATGTGAAGCCCAATTAATTAAATGGAAAGTCATAAAATAAGGTTAAAAACAATTTCCCAAGTACAAAAATGAGAAGACATCCTAAAAACCTGTGGAGTTCAGTTGACAACAAGATCCGTATGAGCCGAACAGCATGTTACCTTCATCTACACAAATAACGTCTTAATGCTGTTTTAAAAATGTACTACAACATTATAGATTTGATCTGAGTTTGGATATGACTTCAGATCAAATCTACAATGTCATTGTACATTTTTAAAATAGCATTAATAAACAGAGGCAACCAGAGATATGTAGCTGGGTAGGTAAAATATCTGTTTCTATATTGCATGAGGAACTGTGGAAATCGTCTTCAAATATTTGAGGGGGCCAGCATGGGCAGAAAAGACTGGAATGGAAAGGTGAACTAAACTAGATGAAGAAAAGCATGTGCCGCCAATTTTTCAGCTTGACTTCTGACTCAAAAGTTCTGTGATCCCACATATTAAGTAAATAGATAATGGGACTGACATCATGTTTCCTCTTGGAGTTTAGGATATCTATTAACTACAAGCTATCTTTGTAAATACCCTAAAGCTATACACTCTTAGTTCTGTGACATGTCCAATTATTTTCCGTTAAAACAGTGCAAGTTAGCGAAGAGAAGAAGAAAAGAGAGAAACAGTTTTAAGTGTATTAGAAAGAAAGGGGCCTTCGATTAAGTCTTTTTCACTACAGATTTCTTGGCAGCAAATAAAAAATTGGTGGAACATGTTTTTCATCATTATAAGCCCATATTTCATCCAGTTACCTAGATAGAATATTCCCCACTGTTTTTCATGTGAGAGATATAATAATGAGTGCAGATTAGTTATAGTATATGATATTTCAACATAGTCACCAGTAACAGAAGGGCTGCTAAGTGACTAATGATAAAAATTCTGGCAATGTTATTTAGGAATTTATAGACAAAAATCATAATCTTAAAAGAAGATATCTATATTATTTATTTTTAAAAAGCTTTCAGTAACTTGAAAAATCAAGGTTAATAATACCCTTAGATTCAAAGATCATAGCAGAATCCCTATAGTCATCCCTTGATATCCATGGAGAACTAGTTTTGAGACCTTCTTCAGATACCAAAATTTGTGGATGCTCAAGTCCCTGATAAAACGGTGTAGTTTTTTGGCTCAAGCCTGTAAACCCAGCACTTTGGGAGGCCGAGGCAGGCGGATCACGAGGTCAGGAGATCGAGACCCTCCTGGCTAACACGGTGAAACCCCGTCTCTACTAAAAATACAAAAAAACTAGCCGGGCATGGTGGTGGGCGCCTGTAGTCCCAGCTACTCAGGAGGCTGAGGCAGGAGAATGGCGTGAACTCGGAAGGCGGAGCTTGCAGTGAGCCGAGATCGCGCCACTGCACTCCAGCCTGGGCGACAGAGCGAGACGCCATCTCAAAAAAAAAAAAAAAAAAAAAAAGGTGTAGTTTTTGCATATAATCTGTGCATATCCTTCCAAATACTTTAAATAAACTTTAGATTACTTACAATACCTAATACAATGTAAATGCTACGTAAATAGTTGTTATACTGTATTTTTAGAAAATAATAAGGACAAAATATGTGCAGTACAGATATAACTTTTTGAGAATATTTTCGATCAGTCTGGTTGGTTGGATCCACAAATGTGGAACCCATAGATATGGAAGGCTGACTGTATTTCATATAGTCCCAAATGTATGTATGAGTAACAGTTCAATTTTGAGCCATCTGTATGTGGATGCCATCTATAATGTGCTCATATATGTCCTATTGCTTGAAAATGATTCTATTTGGAATCAAACATTGCTGGAATCTCAGAATTTAATGCTCTAGCCAGCATGAAGACAATGTTCCCTGCTACCATTTTTTCTGAAGGTGTATGGCCTGGCCCAGCTCTGCCACTTTACATCATCAGGTTTGTCATGCATTCAGTATTAAACAAGAGAGTTTAGTAGTCTCAATTCCTGCCTAGTAAAAGAAAAATCAAACATTAAAAATTAAAAAACTTTACACGTAATTGACTAAAAAATAAAATAACTTTTAAAATAAAACTATTAAATCTGCAAAGTCAAATAACTGAGTTTATATATTTTAATAATATATAAGACTTTATTATATATACTTTATTATATATTATATATGTATTATAGATTATATATTATATGTATTATAGATTATATATTATATATCTATACATAAAACACTTGCTTCAAAATGTGTGCAAGATTTAAATAAAGTTGTTATGGTAAAATGTGCAGACACAAAAATGACTGTCATGAAGAAAGAAAGAAATTTTTATACTCAAAGGTTTGTCAGAACAAGAGACATACCAAGCCACACTGAGGGAAAGCATCAGTGTAGTCAAGAGGCAGAGGAAGCAAGAGGTAAATGTGGCCAAGAGTCTTTCTTGTGATTCCTATGTGAAGAACCAGGCAAGGCAGGGTAATCAGGGTTAGGATTGGCTAGTTTGAATAATTTCAGAAGGCTCTGGGGCACAGGGGCTGTCTGTCTGGTATCTGGCCTTGAGGTGATTAGGGCAAGTGAATAGAGACTCAGAGTGTGAGATCACTGTGAAAGCTCAGATAAAACTGATGGCTGGGGTATAGGCTGTAGATTGATTGGTTTGCATATGAAAGGCACACTCACAGGCAAGTTATTTACTATCTCTAGGATTTGGCTAACACTGAGAGGGGCAGTCTTTCCTGAATCAACAAGGCTCCAGATGTCAAAGCATCAGAAACACATGGTTAATACACATTCTTGTAATTAAACAAGTTGAATTTACTTCTCATTGCAACAAAGGATATCACATACCATAGAGAAAAATGGGGTGTCTCAGTAAGAGGGTATTAGAATATATTATAGGATTTGGGTTTTGGTTGGGTGATTTGGGAAAGTGTCTAAGGAAGTGGGGGTTTGCTTTATATTAGATGTCAGCAGAAAGCAGGACAGAGGGAATTACATGACGGGTTATCCCAGTAAATCTTACCTATAGGCAGGAGAGGGGCCAATACAAATAAATAAAGCTGTAGTAAAAGAGTATCAGTCATCAATTTTTCTGAGAGAGAGGGTGCTTGGTATTTTGTGAGAGGTACAGTGAATTTTACTTTGTATGGGCTTAGACTAAATTTTGAAGTGGCCTTGCTTTGTTTTATTTAACTGTGTCTGAGTTTGGAATTCTGTTAAAATTGTTTATGTCTAATAGAAGATATTCCAGAAAAGTATATACAGTGTGTGATGGGTTTAGAGATTATTTCTGTTTATTCATCATACCTTAATACCTTCCTTAATTTTATTTCAATCCTTAAGAGTGAGCATGAACTACTTTTATAGTCAGAATGATTATTTTAAAGAAGAAAATAAATGTAAAATTGAAGCAATCGTGAACACAGGATGGTACTATGTAATAAAACTTACTAGATAATTTTTCAATATGTTAATACCTCATTTGGGATCTTGTATGGCAAGCTTGGGTTAGGCAGAATGAAGTCAGAGCAAATATAGGCCATGTTTCACAAAATTATCTTTTGGAGCAAACACAGCATAATTGCTTATAAAGAAAATCACCTTGTAATAAGAGTATTTTTTTCCTAATGAAAGAAGAGATATATATATATATATATGTGTGTGTGTGTGTATGTATAGATATGTGTATGTATGTATATATGTGTATGTGTATATATGTATGTATATATACATATATAGCCTATGTATATATGTGTGTGATTTTTATATACACATATGTTAACTCTTATAAGATACTAAGATGTAATTATAAGATATTACATCTTATTATAAGATACAATAAGATTTATTTTTTCTAATGTAAAATACATGTATATATGTATACAATACATATATACATATTTTATACATATATGTATACACGTATTTTATGCACGTATATGTATATATAAAATACATACATGCATATACATATGTATAAAATACGTATATATGTATATACATATATGTATAAAATACATATATACATATATTTTTAAATGTATTTATATGTATAAAATACATATATACATATATACATATATTTACATGTATTTATATATGTATATAAAATACATTTTATATCAATGTATAAATCCTCACAACTACAGGAAATGTGTTCTTATTATCCCCTTAATGCAGATGAAGAAACTTAAGTCTACAAAATTTAGGTAATTTGCCCTAATCAAACAGCTAGTAAATGTTAGAGTTAGAATTCAAACTTGTATTCTATGTGGCTCCAAAGACAATGCTTTTTCCACTATACAATTTCATACAAATATAAGAACCTGTTTCTGCAAAGTATGATTTTATTTTTCAAACCATTTTTATATAAGCGGTGTTATCCAAACTACTCCCTCAATATTCCCAACAATTGTTGCCTAAAAATAGGCATGGGAGGCATTATCCTCAATTGACAGATTAGGAATTTATGACACAGGAAAGTACCCACCCAAGATCTCACAGAAAAACAGTTGATAAGGCCAAGACTCTACAGGAGTGTTTTGTGCTTTAGGCATTTAAACCACGCTGCCTAACAAAGAAAGATGATCAATAAAATAAAATAAGGCAAATTATATGAAATGGCAAAAAGGAAAAACAATTTTAGAGATAGAAACAGTATGCATGAAATCATTGAAAGAAATCAAAGAGGACGGTAATTTTTGACGTTTTAACATTGGATGAAATATTTTCAAAGAAAAAATATATTAGTCAAATTTTTAAAAAGCATCAGGTACTGAAAAACACTACACTTCAATACATTTTCACATTGTGAAAAAAGATGGAGAAAGAAGGAAATGGGCTAGAAACAAGGGAGAGAAGAAAGAAATAACAAACATACAAAGTAAGGAGAAAAGAAAAGTGAGCAATATTTGCCCATGGGGGAAAATGAAAACAAGGACCATTTGGTTGAAGTTACTGGGTGAAGAGTGCCTTTTGTTCAAGAAAGAATGATTTAATTAATATTTCGATAACAAAAATTGTCCAACAGTAAACTCCTAATTGCTTAATTCAATGACCTCTTCTGAGTATTCATCCAGCTAAATTTCTCTTCAGCTCTTTTCAATATCTTTGCAATTAACTGTCTTTCCCCTAATTTCCTGTGATAAGAGGCTTTTCTGGGTCTTCTTCAGTGGATCAGAGATCTAGCTTTAGCTTTGGCAATAACTTATGCTGTAAACTTGGGCAAACCATTTATCTCTGGATTGAACATCTTCAAAATTAGAATGTTAAAGTGTATGATTTCTAAAGTTCTTTTCACTTCTACAGACCATGTTTCTATAATCACCTCCTTTAATGGTAATTTTCCCCAACCTTAAATGGGCATTTCCTACTAGGCTTTCATATTGTACACTGCAAACTCTCATATAGTCATGAGGAATGAGTTTCAAAACTCTTTCACCTTAACTTTTCTCTCAAGTACCAGACCACTTTATGCATAACTTTCCACCTGATATCCCACAAACACTTCAACAAACTCATCTTCTCTGCCAAATTACTGTTTCTCCTGTATCCCCTTATGTCTCTCCTTCAAGCTGCTTAAAATCACCATCTCAGAGGCATCTTTCACTCTCCCTTGAACATTTAGTCAGTTAGCAATCTTATAAGATCTAACTATGAAAGTCTCTTGTTTTCAACCCATTATCTTTTTTGTCAGTTCCCTGGTTTAGTTATTCCTGCTTCCTAGAGTTCAAAACTACTCTAACAGTTTTCCAATTTGCACTTTCACCCCGGTCACTAGAATTTTCTTCCAAGTCATGCCTCGTTGCTGTAACAGCTAACTCCTAATGATGTTCAATGAATTATCACTCATAACGTACTTAGAATGGTGCCTGTAATATAGTAAGTGTTATAAAAATACTGGCTATTATTATTATGATCCCCAGTCACAAAAAACTTTGAAAACTTCTCCTGACATGTAGAGAAAAATCTATGTTTCTTAGATTAGTATTTAAGGACCATTACCATTTAATATCAACCTACCTTTCTAGTTGTTTTTACAACTATATTTCACTTGACTGGCTAAATGTTCAATTGCCTGATTTTCACAAATATCACTTTTAAGGAAAATTTCAAGCCTATAACAACTTCATCATTTTGTGCCAAGTGACTCCACTTGCCTCCTTCTTTCCCCACTCTGCCATAGCTATGTGTGTAAGATTAGGCATCATATGATGAGATCCGTTCTGGCCATCAATACAAGGCAAAAGATTAGTCAGGCTTATGGCTTAGATAAACTTAACCAAAACCTGATTTCCCAGTTAGCAGTAAGAAGAGGAAAAGCCATAATGAATAAGGAAACAGTAGTGACCATGATGAGCCATGAGCAAAATGAAGTTAAGTGTGGGCAGAAACTAAGTGAAAGCAGAATTAGTTGATTGAGCTCTGCACAGTGGCTTACGCCTGTAATTTTGGCACTTTGGGAAGCCAGGGTGGGAGCATCACTTGAGCTCAGGAGTTTGAGGCCACAGTGAGCTATGATCGTGCCACTGCACTTCAACCTGGGTGACAGAGTGAGACACTGTCTTAAAAAAAAAAGAATTCGTTGATTGGGATGGAAAACAAACAAGAAATCAGTTATGCTGAGAGAAAACATTCCATAAGACACCAGGAAAAACAGGCTCCTTAGAGAATTTGAAAAAAGTAGCTAGATCCTTAGAGCTGTTTCTGTTCCAATGACATCTCTATTTCCGTCTGCATGCAAACACCACTCCCTTATTTTTGAGATAATTTAAACAAGTCTCTTTTTCTTGTAGCAAACAAACACCCTCACACTTTAATCTCATTTCTTTCAGAAAGCTCACAAAGATTTCCTGGGTTAGATTTGAATCTCTTTTTCTACAATGGTTCCACAGGCACTTTGTGTTTAAAATATCATTAATTATACTCACCTTTGCATGAAAGTGGCATATGTGCAAGTCTCCCTGATTAGATTGGGATAAGCTTTTACTCATGTGGTGCTCTTCCAAGAGCTGATGCTCAGTAAATACAGTTGGCTCTCTGTCTCCCTGGGTTCAGCATGTGTAGGTTCAACCAATCACTGATCAAAAGTGTTTTGAAAAATTATGTGCATCTGTACACAGCGGGTAAAGCTCTTTTTTTTCCTGTCATTATTCTCTGAACAATACAGTGTAACAACTATTAACATAGCATTTACATTGTATTAGGTATTATAAGTAACCTAGAGATGATATAAAGTATACAAGAAAATGCACATAGGTTATATACAAATAGTACACAACATTTTATATTAAGGACTTGAGCATCCAAAAATTTTGATATCCAAGGGAGGTCCTGGAACCAATCAGCCACTGATAATGAGGGACAATTGTACTTAACTGACTAGAAGGCTGCAGTGGACTGAGTTAGTGAATTACCAGTCACTGAGGTGTTTAAGCACAAACCAGAAAGCTTTCTTTTAGAGTCAGTAGAGGGTACGCCTGCACTGAGAGAGTAGACGTTGAAGCGTACGACTCTTTTTCTACCTAAAGATATTAAGATATGTCCACTGAATTAGATTTGTCAGTGTAAGAGCAATTATAACAATTCTTTATGAGGGAGCAAGGACCAGATTACTACACTAAAAATCAGAATAATGCATCAGTTTAAGTTTGCACTGGAATAATCAGAGGTAAAAATCATCGGACCACAGATTCCTGTCAAGGAACAACATCCAGTAGTAAAAGAATAATAGCCATGGGTCATTTACGTGTGAAGGGAGAGAGATAGTTTGGGAAAAAATATTAAAATTAGAGATTTTCCAAATAATTATGCAACATTCTGCATTGTATAATTAAAATGTTTTCTGCAGGGATGGGAGGAGTCATTAAGCATTGTATTAAATATTATTAAACAAAAAGCTAGCTTCCTATAAGTAATAACCTTCTTTGATTAAAAAAGTCTAAAGCCTAATGCTTTTCGAATACAAATAAAATCACCTTCTTTTGTAAATCGTCCAGAAAATAGCTCATAGCTTTCTTGTTAATTGTTTCCATTGCATTCAAAACATGTAAAAGCTGTTTTTACTTTTTCTTCATTTCCCCAAATAGAATGTCAGTGTTGTGTCATCTATGGTGCTGGAATTTTTTTTTTATGATCTGTGAAAACCATTACTATAGGATACTATTGAATTTTAGCAAGATGTTAAAAAGGGGGTTAGATATATACAAATTAGGTTCTGTAGGCACACTAGCCAGGATAAAATCACAAGGACTATTAATCCTTATGCTTTAGGGCATACGCTGATCACCAGCTGCGGTCAGGAAGACATTTTCTTCTTTAATATAGTATTTCACAATTAGGTTCATTGGGTGTGGGGTGAGGTATGATTTTCAGTGAAGCTTCCAATTTTAGCCACTCTTGGACACAATGCCAGATTTGGTGTCTCATTGGTTGGATCTGTTATGGTTTTAATGCTAATTAGACTATGCACTGTGGTATTTTCAAGGATGTAGAGGTTAAAACTGACAACAAAATGACCATGCTTTAGTAATAAATCATTGTCTTTGCAGTACATAATTACAGAAAGAGTCCATAACCATATCTGGTTAATATTAAAATGTCTGTGACTAGTTGATGTTATTTTTCCCCAGTTCCTTAATGAGACTGCTATACATAAACTGCCACAGCAAAAATTTTAAAAATAAACTTAAAAAATGAAAGCCACTTAAAAGCATTTGTAGCTGTGAATTGCTATCATCAAATATCTCTAAATTTAAGACTTCAAGGTTATTTTGTTTACAATATAGCTCCTAAACTATGCAAAGAGAGTCTAGAAATCTCAGGTTATATGAATCCTTATTTACAATGAATCCTTATTTACAATTTACAGGGTATATGAATCCTTATTTATTACAATTATTAAAAAATAATTTTGAATAAAATCAGTACAACTGATAATCCACATCATTTTATTCTTCTGCAACTATTTTGCCTTATTCAAACACAATTATTTTCAAACTTCATTTTCATACCTATTTCCATCACTGTGATGGAAAAAGCACTGAATTTGGAGCCAACTTGGTCAGGTCTTGTCCCAATCTCACTGCCAATAAATTTAGGTAAGTTATTAACCTAACTGGGACTTAATTCCTAATTTGTAAAGTGAAGTAATTGATCTAATATTATAGGAATGAGATTCAGCTCACTACCTCAAGTACCGTTTGTGTTTTGGTGGTGTGAATTAGTTACCAGATAGATATCCTACTACCAGCATGGATTTGGTACCCATCAGCATGTACTAGTTTTCAAATAATAGTTTATATCAGAATCTTCTGTTACATTTGTTTAATTTGGAGATTTATGGGCCAAACTCCAGACATGTTGATTTCTTCAGGCTGAGTTGGGACCAGGGAACTGCCTTCTAAATAGAGATACCAACTAATTCTAGACTTTAAAAATCTCTCCAGATATATTCTAAAATTATAGCTTATGCTTTTGATTGTGTTGGTTAAGATAAACTAAGTTAATCCCTATCAATAGCTGCTAACTTATTAAGTGCTATTGTGGCCAAAAGCTAGTTACTCAATGATAACCAATTCACAAAATCTCTTAAAGGTAAACTTTGTGCACAGCTCATACTAGGACATTTGAAAGACAAAAAAAAAAAAAAAATCCCCTGGCATGCTCACTTTTGCCTCCAAAGAAATTCCCAATTTAATGATAAGACTCGTAAACTATTAAATCACTAGTACTCACAATTGTTCTTACAGCTAATATCTAGATGTTCAGATCAAGTTTATAATAGACTCCTCCTTGTTCTGCGTGACAGTGCTAAAGTATAAAGAGAGAAATATTATAATAATGCCAAATCAGAATAGCCCAAACTTAAAAGAAAATTTCACATTGTATTTCACAAAAGGTATACATTTCTTAGGAGACCAAATTTTGTGCTAATTCACTTGCTCTACCATCCTGAGCAAAGCTATCTAGGCTTTACCGATTATTGGCAACTTTTTATGGGGTTTTGTTGTGAAAGGGTTGTGCCTACATGTCTTGCTGATGAATACTTAATATTCAGTTGTATTCTCTCTAAACCAAAATGGATTTTTTTTTACCCCAGTCTGCCTCTGAAATTACTCTTCCCACCACTAGTGATATGTACAAATTTGCTGCATGACTCTCTGTGAGCACTGCTGGCTCTTTCCTTTGATTGATACATGGTTAGTGACCCCCCACCCCCAAAACCTTCTCCTTCTAGGCCTTTCAAGCCATTAGAAATAGCCACTTGAAGCTCTAGTAAAGCATAACTCATTTCTATTTGCACACAATGTCATCTGACAACTAGCCAAGAAAGTTGGATATGACTTCTTCTGACACAATTTTACGATGACTACAAATAACTTTATTTTTTGAATACCATGGTTTAAACTCATTTTCTGAAAAATAAAGTAGCTTCCTCTCTGATATCTTTATTTTTTGAAGACAGCTGATCAGTCTCTTTCTGTACTGTACGTTCCACATTAAGTCATTATCTATGCTGTTGACTCCACTAATTCTGTTACTTTTATTAGCAAAGTTTTGGTGTTGAGTCCTGTAGTAGTGACAAGCATTCCTAGAGGCTAATCTGACAGATAATGACTCCATTAAGTGTTGGATGCTAATTGGTTTACAGCAGAGGCCTGAAATTAATTTATGTAAATAAATTGGCACCTGAGCATGTTACCATCCCAGTTTGGATTTTCAAATTACCAGTGATTTTTAAAGCCTCCATTTTCAGTAAAATGTAATGCATAGAAACTTCATGGCAATAGGTCAGAATACCATACAAGAAATACAAATTGTTTACACCTATTTCTAGGCAAGGCGGTGTCTGTGTATGAATTATGTCTTCATAATAAATGACTTATAGAATAGTTAGATTTAAACTACCCTCCAAAGAGTATACTTCTTCATTGCAATTGTTCCTGGAATTACTAGCCACAACAAATATCAGTGAGGTATTGGTTCCAAGACCCCCTGTGGATACTGAAACCCATGGCTGCTCAACTTCCTTATATAAGACGTGTGTATTATTTGCATATAACCTACCCACATCCTGCATCCTTAAATTACATATAATACCTAATACAATGCAAATGCTATGCAAATAGTATTTTACTATATTTTAAAATTTGTATTATTTTTATTGTTGTATTTTTTTTTTCACCTGTCACCCAGGCTGGAGTGCAGTGGCACAATCTCAGCTCACTGCAACCTCCACCTCCTGGGTTCAAGCGATTCTCCTGCTTCAGACTCCCAAGTAGCTGGGATTACAGGCGTGCACCACCATACCCAGCTAATTTTTGTGTTTTTAGTAGAGATGGAGTTTCACCATGTTGGCCAAGCTGGTCTTAAACTCCTGACCTCAGGTGATCCCCCTGCCTCAGCCTCCAAAAGTGCTGGGATTACAGGCATGAGCCACCACACCCGGCCTCATATGGTATATTTTCAATGCAAATTTGGTTGAATCTTCAGATTCAGAACCTGTGGATCACCAGTCAGAATGACTATTATTAAAAAGTTTAAAAAAATAGACATTGATGAAGTAGTAGAAAAAATGGAATGCTTATACACTGTTTGTGGAAGTGTAAATTAGTTCAGCCACTGTGGAAAGCAATTTGAGACTTCTTAAATAACTTAGAACTACCATCCTGATCAACAATTCCACTACTGGGTATATACCAAAAAGAAAATAAATAATTCTACCAAAAAGACACCTGCACTTTTATGTTCATCAGAGCACTATTCACAAGAGCCAAGACACGGAATCAACCAAGATGCCCTTCACTGGTGGACTGGATAAAGAAAATGTGGTACATGCACACCATAGAATACTATGCAGCCATTTAAAAAAATTGAGATCATGTCCTTTGCAGCAACATTGATGGAGCCAGAAGCCATTATCCTAAGTGCATTAATGCAGGGACAGAAAACTAAACACTGCATGTTTTCACTTATAAGTGGGAGCTAAAGATTGGGTATATGTGGACACAAAGTTGGGAACAATAAACACTGGGGACTACTAAAGGGGGAGGCAGGTGAAGAAGAGGGCAAGGACTAAAAAACTACCTATTGGGTACTATGCTCACTACCTAGGTGACAGGATCATACCCCAAACCTCAGTGACACAAAATTTGCCCATGTAACAAACCTGCACTTATACTCCCTGAACATAAAAATAGAAAAAACAAAAATAATAAAAGCATATGTACACACACATACACACAACACACACAAAACAGAACATCTGGATACAATGAGCTGACCGTATATCACAGTTTAAATAATAATTTCTCTTCTTATTCTGTATTTCACTTACCTCTAATATTTTTCTATTTCAAATAAGACTGTAAATAATATCTATAGCTTCATCACATATGTTCTTAGGATATATTTCTAGATGTGGAATTACTGCTCAAAGAGTGTGTTCTTGTTATATATTGCCAACTTGTTCTCCAAAACGGTTATTAAAGATTTCCACACAGAGGTGGTAGAATGAAATGAAACAACAAAGTCTCCTTTCCAATATCTACCAAACCAGTAAAAATATGAAAAAGAAAAGAAAATGACATAAATAACTTTTTAAAATTACTAATAACAAAGTTGAATTTTTATGCCATAAATTTGAAAGCTTATGACAGTAGAAAGAAACTGAGTCCTGATTCACTCCCAAGTGTAACTTTATAAAAGTTAGGTGAAATTCACGTAACATACAATTAAACACTTTAAAGTGAATAATTCAGTGCATTTAGTATATTCACAATGTTGTGAAATCACCAACTCTTTGTGATTTCAATGTTTTCATTATTCCAGAACACTCAGCATTTATAAGTAATCATTCCCCATTTCTTATTTCCCCTATGCCCTAGCAACAATTAATCTGCTTTTCTGTCTGTATGGATTTTTCTATTTCGAGTATTTTATAGAAAATAATCATATAATACGCGATTTTTTGTGTCTGGCATATTTCATTTGGCATAATGTTTCTGAAGTTCACCCAAATTGTGACTTATATCAGTACTCCATTACTTTGCATGACTGAATAATATTTCATTGTATGTATATACCAAGATTTATTTGTTCATTCATCCATTGATGAATATTTTGGTTATTTACATCTTTGGTCATAATTAATAAACATTTATATGTAAGTTTCTGTATTAACACATGTTTTTATTTCTCTTGGACCACCTAGGAGTTGAATTCCTGGGTTATATAGCAATTCTGTTTAACTTTTTGAGGCATAACTAAACTGTAATCAGCAGCAGCTGTATCCTTTTACATTCTCACCAGCAATACAGAAGGTTTTTTTTTTTTTTTTTTTTACCACATCCTTACTTGTTAATTTATTTTTTCTTTCATTACAGCCATCCTAATGGCAGCAAAGCATTATTTCATTTTGGTTTTGATTTGAATGTCTTTAATGACCATTGATGTGAACATCTATACATGTGCTTATTGGCCATTTTAATATTATATTTAAAGAAATGTCTATGCAGATGCTTTGACAATTTCTAATTGGGTTATTTGTCTTTTTATGTTGAGTTGTAAGTATGCTTCATATATTATGAATACCGATCTTTAGAAGATATATCATTTGCAAATATTTTCTCCCATTCTGTAGATTGCCTTTTTATTTTCTTGATAATATGCTTTGATGCACAGAAGATTTTAATTTGTATGAAGTCCAATTTGTCTTTTATTTCCTTTTGTTTTCTGTGTTTTGGGTCTGGAATCTAAGACTCCATTGCCAAATCCAAAGTCATAATGATTTTCTTTCCTTCAACTTTTAAGTTGAAGAAAAACATGTGCAGGATGTGCAGGTTCATTATATAGGTAAATATGTGCCATGGTGATTTGCTGCACAGATCAACCCATTGCCTAGATATTAAACCCAGCACTGATTAGCTATTCTTCCTGATGCTCTCCCTCCTCCCAACACCATGACAGGCCCCAATGTGTGTTGTTTCCCCCCATGTGTCTATGTGTTCTCATCATGCAGCTCCCACTTATAAGTGAGAACATGCCGTGTTTGGTTTTCATTCCTGGCATTTTTTTGCTGAGGATAATGGCTTCCAATTCCATCCATGGCCCTACAAAGGACATGATCTCATTCCTTTTAATGGCTGCATAGTATTCCATGGTGTTTATGTTCCACATTTTTAAAATTTGGTCTATCATTGATGGGCATTTTGGTTAAGTCCATGTCTTTGCTATTATGAATAATGCTACAGTGAACATACACATGCATGTATCTTTATAATAGAATAATTTATATTCCTTTGGATATATACCCAGTAATGGGATTGCTGGGTCAAATAGGATTTCTGCCTCTAGGTCTTTGAGGAATCACCGCATTGTCTTCCAAAATGATTGAATTAATTTACACCCCCAGCAACACTGTAAAAGTGTTCTTTTTTCTCCGCAACCTCTCCAGCATCTGTTGGTTTTTGACTTTTTAGTAATTGCTATTCTGACTGGTGTGAGATGGCATCTCACTGTGGTTTTGACTTGCGTTTCTCTAATGCTCAGTGATGTTGAGCTTGTTTTCTATGTTTACTATGCACATGCATGTCTTCATTTTAGAAGTGTCTGTTCATGTCCTTTGGCCAGTTTTTAATGGGGTTGCTTGTTTTTTTCTTGCAGATTTGTTTAAGTTCCTTGTAGATTCTGGATATTAGAGCTTTGTCAGATGGATATATTGAAAAAAATTTCTCTCAATCTGCAGGTTGTCTGTCCACTCCAATGATAGTTTCTTTGCTGTGCAGAAGCTCTTTAGCTTAATTAAATCCCACTTGTCAATTTTGGCTTTTGTTGCAATTGCTTTTGGTGTTTTTGTCATGAAATCTTTGCCCCCGGCTAGGTCCTGAATGGTATTGCCTAGATTTTCTTCTAAGGTTTTTATAGTTTTGGGTTTTACATTTAAGGCTTTAATCCATCTTGATGTAATTTGTGTATAAGGAGTAAAGAAGGAGTCCAGTTTCAATTTTCTGCTTATGGCTATCCAGTTCTCCCAGCACCATTTATTAAATAGGGAATCCTTTCCCCATTGCTTGTTTTTGTCAGGTTTGTTGAAGATCAGATGGTTGTAGGTATGTGGTCTTATTTCTGAGTTTTTGTATTCTGTTCCATTGGTGTATATGTCTGTTATTGTATCAGTACCATACGGTTTTGGTTACTGTAACCTCATAGTATAGTTGGAAGTTAGGTAACATGATGACTCCAGCTTTGTTCTTTCTTGCTTAGGATTGCCTTGGCTATTTGGGCTCTTTTTTGGTTCCATATACATTTTTTTTTTTTAGACAGAGTCTCACTCTGTCACCCAGGCTGGAGTGCAGTGGTGCAATCTCGGCTCACTGCAAGCTCCACCTTCCGGGTTCAAGTCCATGGTGCATGCATACCCCATTTTCTTTATCCAGTCCACCATTGATTGGCATTTAGATCATTTCCATGTCTTTGCTATTGTCAGTAGTGCTGCAATGAACATTTTTGGGCATGTGTTTTTATGGTATAATGATTTATATTCCTTTGGATATACATCCAATAATGGGATTGCTGGGTCGAATGATAGCTCTCTTCTCTAATAAGTTCTTTGAGAAATTGCCAAACTGTTTCCCACAGTGGCTGAACTAATTTACATCCCCCCACCAAGAGTGTATAAGCATTCCCTTTTCTCCACAACTTCTCCAGCATCTATTTTTTTTTTTACTTTTTAATAACAGCCATACTGACTGATGTGAGATGGTATATCATTGTGATTTTGATTTGCATTTCTTTGATAATTAGTGATGTTGAACATTTTTTAATATGCTTTTTGGTCACATATATGTCTTTTTTGGAAAAGCGTTCATATCTTTTGCCCATTTTTTAATGGGATTGTTAGTTTTATGCTTATAATTTAAGTTCCTTATAGATTCTAGACATTAGACTTTTGTTGGATGCATAGTTTGCACATAATTTCTCCCACTCTGTTTACAGTCTGTCTACAACACACTTCTAATAACTCATAGATAGACAGTGGGATGCTATTTAGCAATATAAAAAATGAATTTCCATTATTCCAGGCAACATGGATACTTTGAAGGCGATTGTGTTAAGTGAAATTAAGCCAGAAACTGAAAGTTAAACATTCATGTTCTCACTCATATGCATAAGCTAAAAAGGTTGAACTCATAGAAGTAAAGAATAGAACAAAGGTTTCTAGAGGCTAGGAAAGGTAGAAGGAAGGGAGGGAAAGGGAGAGTTCTAGTTCTAAGTTCTAGGGTTCTCTGGCACCCTAAGATGACTATAGTTAACAATAATATATATTTTCAAATAACTAGAAGAGAGGATATCAGATGATCCCAACACAATAAAATAATACATGGAATGATGGAAATGCTAATTATTCTGATGTCATCACTATATATTTTATGTATTTAAACATCACTATGTACCTCAAAATATGCACAATTTTATGCCAATTACAAAATAATAAAACTTTAAAAAATAGCTCATATATCAAAGAAATCACAAGAAAAATTATGAATACTTTGAAAAAAAAGTAAAATGACCAATAAGCACAGTAAAGGATGCTTAACATTCCTAATCAGTAGAGAAATGCAGATCAAAACCACAGTGAGATATCATTTCACACCCATCAGGATGACCATTATAAAAAGAACAAAACAAAACAAGTGTTGGCAAGGATGCAGAGGAGTTGAAACCCTCCTTATAAACTGTAGGTGTAATGTAAAATATTTCAGCCATTATGGAAAACAATATAAATATTTCTCAAAATACTAAAAATAGAATTACTGTATGACACGGTAATTCCATTTCTGGGTATATATTCAAAATAATTGAAAACAGGATATCAAAGCGATATTGCCACAGTCACGTTCCTCACAGTCACATTATTCACAGCAGCCAAGAGGTGAAGGTAACTCAAATGCCCATCAATAGATGAGTGAATAAAGAAAATGTGGTATATACATAAATTGGAATATAATGTAATCTTAAAATAGGAATAAATCTCGTCATGTGTCACAACATGGATGAACCTCAAGGACATTATGCTAAGTGAAATAAGCCAGTCACAAAAGGACAAATACTATATGACTTCATTCACATGAAATATCTAAGGTAGTCAAAATCATAGAAACAGAAAGTAGAAAGGTAGTTAGCGTGGGCTGGGTACAGAAGGATGTAAGAATTAGTGTTTAATGGATAAAGTGTTTTAGTGTAACCAGGTGGAAATATTATAATGAAAGATTTGTTGCACAGCAATATGAATATAATAAATATTTTTAAATTGTTAAGACGGTAAATTTAATGTCGTGTGTTTTATCCTAATGAAAATCAATTGTTTATAAATATTTGGTTTATTTCTGGACTTCAGTCAATTCCATTGGCTTACATATGTATCCTTATTCTGGAGCCACACTGTTTTGATCCCTACAACTTTTCAGCAAGCTTGGAAACAAGAAGTTCAAGTCCTTTCATTTGTTTTTCTTTTTCGATATTGTTTTATTGCTTCCGAGGATCTCATGCCCACCATCTGTGCTCAAGTTAGTAGGTTAAGAAAATAGTGGACCAAATTTAATATACCCACCCTCAATACATAGGTGGAAAAAGAAAGAAGTGAAGTTGGAAAGTCTAAGATATGAATAGTATCAAAGAAAAGACACCAACAACACAGAAAGGCAAATAGAAGAGTTCCAAAGATTTAACACTGTTCCTACCAAACTACTAATGTAATTTTTCACAGAATTAGAAAAGTGTTCTAAAATTAATATGGAACCAAAAAATGAGTCAAAATATCCAAAGCAATTCTGAACTAAAACTTAAGTGGGTTAACACAGGAACAGAAAACCAAATAACACATGTTATCATAAGTGGGGGCTAAATATTTGGTAGACATATACATAAATATGGGAAAAACAGACACTGGGGACTACTAGAGTGGGAAGACTGACTGGGGGTGAGTGTTGAAAAACTACCTATTGAGTGACTATGCTCACTATTCGGGTGATGTATTCAATCCTATCTCAAACCTCAATGACATGTAATTTTCCCATGTAACATACCTGCACATGTACCCACTAGTCTAAAATAAAAGTTGAAAAAAAGAGAGTTCTAAAAGCTACCCCTTTTAGGCATAAACATGATAAGACAAAACTACATCACAACTATGCAAATATACTTCAGAAAAAGTAGAAGGTGAAAATTACAAAAAAAGTGAGCATAAAATGTAAATGACAAATGAAGACCTTTTAGGAAGAATAAATAACTTGAAGAACAGAAGCCAGTTCAAAATTTCTTACAAGTGGTAAGGGACATAAAATAACTTATTTAAAGCATGAACTAAATATAAAATGAGCTCAAAGACCAGATAAAAATCAGCAGCATAAGATAAAAGGGAAGGGTTTAGAGCTTAGGAAACAAATGGGGAACAAATCTCCACCATTTAGAAACTATTAAACTAGAAAAAGTAGGAAACTTAGTAGAATTGCTAAAAATCAAATTAATGAAATTGAGGGAAATTCTGAGATAATCAGAGTGAATGCATGTGTATGTTCACTGCAACACAATTCACAATAGCAAAGACATGGAATCAATCTGAATGCCCATCAATGACAGATTGAATAAAGAAAATGTGGTACATATACACCATGGAATGCTATGCAGCCATAAAAAGGGATGAGATCATGTCTTTTGCAGGAAGATGAATAAAGCTGGAGGCCATTATCCTCAGCAAATTAATGCAGGACCAGAAAACCAAATACTGCATGTTCTCACTTGTAAGTGGGAGCTAAATGATGACAACTTATGAACATAAAGAAGGAAACAACAGATACTGGGGTCTATTTGAAGGTGGAGGGTAGGGGAAAGGAGAAGAGCAGAAAAGACAACTATTGGATACTGGGCTTAATACCTGGGTGATGAAATAATCAGTACAACAAACTCCTGTGACACAAGTTTACCTATGTAACTAACTTTCACATGTACCCCCGAACCTAAAATAAAAGTTTAAAACAAAGAACTGGTAATGAATATTTATTCCATTTAATCATAGACTTAAGAATAAACAAGGTTTATGGTTACAGAATAGAATGTAAATGTAACATATTCTGATTAAGTTGTAAGTGTTGCATATTCTAAGAGATATATATTATATATCATATATGATATATAATATACATCATATGCAATACATAATATCTGTATAACTTATACACATATTTCACATATGTGTGTCACAAAATCAATAAATGGTAAATGGAGTATAAAGAGTGTCAGAGTGTTTCTTTCAAGGCAAGGAGTCAGGAGTTACTGTCTAAGATTGAAACATAAAGGTTAACAATGACTTAAAAATCAGTGTTTTTCTAATGTTGTATGTGTGCTTTTATATTGGCAGTTCATCAACAATTCTATGTACAGTCACACTTCCATAATTTTGCATATATTGTTCTCATCTATAATCACTCCTTCCTGCCTATCAAAAAAAAATTCTTCCCATCTTTAATGTCCCAAATCCTTTGAGAGTCTCTCTTTTCTGTGATTATCATATTGAATGTTTGGTACCAATTATTTAGCAAAAATATAGCAATAGCAAAAATGAATATTAACTAATATCTGCATATTCCATACTGGACACTGTGACATACATATTACTTCATTTCTCTATATAACATTTGCAAGGAGGCATGCTTTTCTTTTTTTTTAATTTGGAAACTGGGTGTCAAGGAGAGTAAGTGATCTGCCTAAGGTAGCTTGCCAAAAAAATAGCAGATATGTGTTTGAGTACAGAATTGAAACCAGATCTGTCTGCCTCTACAGGTCATTCTCTTTTTGCTAAATCCTTCTGCATTTTATAAACTTACTCATATACATTAACATTCCTCATTACCTTTTATAACTATCAGATAGCATGGCCTTTGACATTTTTGTCTTGCATAACCTCCCCACCACCTCTACTTCTAGGATGTAGCAGAATACTATGGTTAATAGGTGCTCCACAAATAAATTATGAAAAAGAGGCTGAGGAAAAGCCTTTGGTATTACAGTTTTTATTTTTTCAAACAAAACTAGAAACTATTCTAAGAGCATATTCCTGAAAGTAACTCAGCTCAACAGATACTAATTATTCTGTTGAGCAAGTAAGTACCTTTTACAGGTGTTCTCAAATTAGATAACAGAAATCGTATGCTAATGGATTTCTTTCTACACATAGACAAATTGTTTTATACCCATTTTTGTTGTCTGAGCAGAGAGGGCAGTTACAAAAATTTGTACAATGACTTGTAATAATTATTTTCTTAAGAATAAATATGGTAGAAAGAAATCTAGTAGATCTAAGAATGTAGATTCTCAGTGCCACAAACATTTTAGTTGTGATTATATGGTTAATGTGAAAACTTAATGGGTCAAGACAATATCTTATGTATGCATTACCTCTAGGCATTTCATCCATGCTCCTTATAACTGTAAGTATTTTGATATCTCTCTACATATTTCCCCAGGTTGGCACAATTACAATCACAAAAGAAGCAAATTAGATGTGGTAAAAATCTATAAATAGTACAGTAAAAAATTCCTAGGGAATAATATTTCTAATTTGAGAAGTTAAAAGTATAGAAAAATCTGGCAAGACAATTGAATCAGTGAATATATCCCAAAGTTTTCTTAGTGGCAAAGGAATATTTTTCTTATTGAAAATAAATAAAAGAGACAAAAATTCTGAGAGAAGTGGCTGATTCTAGCTCTCAGAAAAGAAAATAAGCCTAGGGCTGCTTGTAGTGACAGAAAGAAAGGAAGTGCACAAAGGTAAGGGAATGAAATCATGTCAAAGGGATACAATAAACATTCTGAAAGAGCTCCCAATGTCCAAAGATGAAAAAACTTGAGAAACAATTATATATATATATATATTTAAACAATGGCTAAAATCTTTCCAAATTTGAAGAGACATGTAAAGTATGTATTTTAATATATCTAGAGCATCCACTAAAAAGCTATATAAAAGATATAATAAATCTCTCAATAGATAAAATAAAAAGGCATATCAAAATATTGAAATAATTCAAAGAAAAGCAGGAAAGAAGAAACGGGACCAACAAAAAACAGAAAACAAACAATACAACTGAAAACCTAAATCTAAACATATTAACAATTTATTTAAATGTAAGTGATCTAGACATACCAATTAAAAGAAAGATAGGCCAGGTACAGTGGCTCACGCCTGTAATTCCAGCGCTTTGGGAGGCTGAGTTCAGAGGATTGCTTGAGCCAGGAGTTTGAGACCAGCCTGGGCAACATGGCAAAACCCCATCGCTACAAAAATTGGCCTTGTGTAGTGGTGTGTGCCTGTAGTCCTAGCTACCAGGGAGGTTGAAGTGGGAGGATCACCTGATCTGGGAGATGTTGAGGCTGCAGTGAGCCAAGATCATGCTACTGCACTCCAGCCTGGGCAACAGGGTGAGAACCTGTGTCAAAAAAAAAAAAAAAAAAAAAGACAAAGATGATTAGAATAGATTACACAAGACCCGATTATAGTATGTCTATAAGAAATCCACAGGAGGAGCCAAGATGGCCAAATAGGAACAGCTCCAGTCTACAGCTCCCAGCATGAGCGACACAGAAGATGGGTGATTTCTGCATTTCCAACTGAGGTACTGGGTTCATCTCACTGGGGAGTGCCAGATAGTAGGTGCAGGACAGTGGGTGCAGCTCACAGTGCGTGACCCGAAGCAGGGTGAGGCATCGCCTCACCCAGGAAGCACAAGGGGTCAGGGAATTCCCTTTCCTAGTCAAAGAAAGAGGTGACAGACGGCACCTGGAAAATCAAGTCACTCCCACCCTAATACTGCGCTTTTCCAACCACCTTAAAAAACGGCACACCAGGAGATTATATCCCGCACCTGGCTCAGAGGGTCCAATGCCCATGGAGTCTTGCTCACTGCTAGCACAGCAGTCTGAGATCAAACTGCAAGGCAGCAGCAAGGCTGGGGGAGGGGTGCCCACCATTGCCAAGTTAGTTGTTTGATTAGGTAAACAAAGTGGCCGGGAAGCTTGAACTGGATGGAGCCCACCACAGCTCAAGGAGGCCTGCCTGCCTCTGTAGGCTCCACCTCTGGGGGCAGGGCACAGACAAACAAAAAGGCAGCAGTAACCTCTGCAGACTTAAATGTCCCTCTCTGACAGCTTTGAAGAGAGTAGTGGTTCTCCTAGCACGCAGCCTGAGACCTGAGAACAGGCAGACTGCCTCCTCAAGTGGGTCCCTGACCCCAGAGTAGCCTAACTGGAAGGCACCCCCCAGTAAGGGGGACTGGCACCTCACACGGCCGGGTACTCCTCTGAGACAAAACTTCCAGAGGAAGGATCAGGCAGCAGCATTTGCGGTTCACCAATATCCGCTCTTCTGCAGCCACCATTGCTGAAACTCAGGCAAACAGGGTCTGGAGTGGACCTCTAGCAAACTACAACAGACCTGCAGCTGAGGGTCCTGTCTGTTAGAAGGAAAACTAACAAACAGAAAGGACATCCACACCAAAAACCCAGCTGTGTGTCACCATCATCAAAGACCAAAGGTAGATAAAACCACAAAGATGGGAAAAAAACAGAGCAGAAAAACTGGAAACTCTAAAAATGAGAGCACCCCTCCTTCTCCAAAGGAATGCAGCTCCTCACCAGAAACGGAACAAAGCTGGACGAAGAATGACTTTGGACGAGTTGAGAGAAGAAGGCTTCAGACAATCAAACTACTGGGAGCTACAGGAGGAAATTTGAACCAATGGGAAAGAAGTTAAAAGCTTTGAAAAAAAATTAGATGAATGGATAACTAGAATAACCAATGCAGAGAAGTCCTTAAAAGACCTGATGGAGCTGAAAACCAAGGCACAAGAGCTAAGTGATGAATGCAGAAGCCTCAGCAGCTGATGTGATCAACTGGAAGAAAGGGTATCAGTGACGGAAGATGAAGTGAATGAAATAAAGCAAGAAGAGAAGTTTAGAGAAAAAAGAATAAAAAGAAATGAACAAAGCCTCCAAGAAATATGGGACTATGTGAAAAGACCAAATCTACGTCTGATTGGTGTACCTGAAAGTGATGGGGAGAATGGAACCAGGTTGGAAAACACTCTGCAGGATATTATCCAGGAGAACTTCCTCAATCTAGCAAGGCAGGCCAACATTCAGATTCAGGCAATACAGAGAATGCCACAAAGATACTCCTCGAGAACAGCAACTACAAGACACATAATTGTCAGATTAACCAAAGTTGAAATGAAGGAAAAAATGTTGTGGGCAGCCAGAGAGAAAGGTCGGATTACACACAAAGGGAAGCCCATGAGACTAACAGCTGATGTCTCGGCAGAAACTCTACAAGCCAGAAGAGAGTGGGGACCAATATTCAACATTCTTAAAGAAAAGAATTTTCAAACCAGAATTTCATATCCAGCCAAACTAACCTTCATAAGTGAAGGAGAAACAAAATACTTTACAGACAAGCAAATGCTGAAAGATTTTGTCACCACCAGGCCTGCCCTAAAAGAGCTCCTGAAGGAAGCACTAAAGATGGAAAGGAACAACCGGTACAAGCCACTGCAAAATCATGCCAAATTGTAAAGACCTTCGAGGTTCGGAAGAAACTGCAGCAACTAAGGAGCAAAATAACCAGCTAACATCATAATGACGGGATCAAATTCACACATAACAATATTAACTTTAAATGTAAATGGGCTAAATGTTCCAATTAAAAGACACAGACTGGCAAATTGGATAAAGAGTCAAGACCCATCAGTGTGCTGTATTAAGGAAACCCATCTCACGTGCAGAGACACAAATTTTCTCAAAATAAAGGGATGGAGGAAGATCTACCAAGCAAATGGAAAATGAAAGGCAGGGGTTGCAATCTTAGTCTCTGATAAAACAGACTTTAAACCAACAAAGATCAAAAGAGACAAAGAAGGCCACATAATGGTAAAGGGATCAATTTAACAAGAAGAGCTAACTATCCTAAATATATATGCAACCAATACAGGAGCACCCAGATTCATAAAGGAAGTCCTTAGAGACCTACAAAGAGAATTAGACTCCCACATAATAATAATGGGAGACTTTAACACCCCACTGTCAACATTAGACAGATCAACGAGACAGAAAGTTAACAAGGATACCAGGAATTGAACTCACCTCTGCCCCAAGCAGACCTAACAGACATTTTCAGAACTCTCCACCCCAAATCAACAGAATATACATTCTTTTCAGCACCACAACACACCTACTCCAAAACTGACCACATAGTTGGAAGTAAAGCACTCCTCAGCAAATGTAAAAGAACAGAAATTATAACAAACTGTCTCTCAGACTACAGTGCAATCAAACTAGAACTCAGGATTAAGAAACTCACTCAAAATCGCTCAACATGGAAACTGAACAACCTGATCCTGAATGACTGCTGGGTAAATAATGAAATGAAGGCAGAAATAAAGATGTTCTTTGAAACCAAAGAGAACAAAGACACAACATACGAGAATCTCTGGGACACATTCAAAGCAGTGTGTAGAGGGAAATTTATAGCGTGAAATATCCACAAGATAAAGCAGGAAAGATCTAAAATTGACACCCTAACATCACAATTAAAAGAAGTAGAAAAGCAAGAGCAAACACATTCAAAAGCTAGCAGAAGGCAAGAAATAACAAAGAACAGAGGAGAATTGAAGGAAATAGAGACACAAAAAACCCTTCAAAAAATTAATGAATCCAGGAGCTGGTTTTTTGAAAAGATCAACAAAATTGATAGACTGCTAGCAAGACTAATAAAGAAGAAAAGAGAGAAGAATCAAATAGATGCAATAAAAAATGATAAAGGGGATATCACCACCGATCCCACAGAAATGCAAACCACCATCAGAGAATACTATAAACACCTCTACACAAATAAACTATAAAATGTAGAAGAAATGGATAAATTCCTCAACACATACATCCTCCCAAGACTAAACCAGGAAGAAACTGAATCTCTGAATATACCAATATCAGGCTCTGAAATTGAGGCAATAATTAATAGCTTAACAACCAAAAAAAGTCCAGGACCAGATCGATTCACAGCCGAATTCTACCAGAGGTACAAAGAGTAGCTGGTACCATTCCTTCTGAAACTATTCCAATCAATAGAAAAAGAGGGAATCCTCCCTAACTCATTTTATGAGGCTGGCATCACCCTGATACCAAAGCCTGGCAGAGACACAACAAAAAAAGAGAATTTTAGACCAATATCCCTGATGAACATCGATGCAAAAATCCTCAATAAAATACTGGCAAACTGAATACAGCAACATATCAAAAAGCTTATCCACCATGATCAAGTGGGCTTCATCCCTGGGATGCAAGGCTGGTTCAACATACACAAATCAATAAATGTAATCCAGAATATTAACAGAACCAAAGACAAAAACCACATGATTATCTCAATACATGCAGAAAAGGCCTTCAATAAAATTCAACAACCCTTCATGCTAAAAACTCTCAATAAATTAGGTATTGATGGGATGTATCTCAAAATAATAAGAGCTATCTGTGACAATCCCACAGCCAATATCATACTGAATGGGCAAAAACTGGAAGCATTCCCTTTGAAAACTGGCACAAGACAGGAATGCCCTCTCTCACCACTCCTATTCAACACAGTGTTGGAAGTTCTGGCCAGGGCAATTAGGCAGGAGAAGGAAATAAAGGGTATTCAATTAGGAAAAGAGGAAGTCAAATTGTCCCTGTTTGCAGATGACATGATTATATATCAAGAAAACCCCATTGTCTCAGCCCCAAATCTCCTTAAGCTGATTAGCAACTTCAGCAAAGTCTCAGGATACAAAATCAATGTACAAAAATCACAAACATTCTTATACACCAATAACAGACAAACAGAGAGCCAAATCATGAGTGAACTCCCATTCACAATTGCTCCTAAGAGAATAAAATACCTAGGAATCCAACTTACAAGGGATGTGAAGGACCTCTTCAAGGAGAACTACAAATCACTGCTCAATGAAATAAAAGAGGATACAAACAAATGGAAGAACATTCCATGCTCATGGGTAGGAAGAATCAATATCGTGAAAATGGCCACACTGCCCAAGGTAATTTATAGATTCAAGGCCATCCCCATCAAGCTACCAATGACTTTCTTCACAGAATTGGAAAAAACTACTTTAAAGTTCATATGGAATAAAAAAGAGCCCGCATCGCCAAGTCAATCCTAAGCCAAAAGAATAAAGCTGGAGGCATCACGCTACCTGACTTCAAACTATACTACAAGGCTACAGTAACCAAGACAGCATGGTACTGGTACCAAAACAGAGATATAGACGAACAGAACAGAACAGAGCCCTCAGAAATAATGTCACATATCTACAACTATCTGATCTTTGACAAACCTGACAAAAACAAGAAATAGGGAATTCTTTCCCCATTTCTTGTTTTTG
>NW_026652282.1:68700457-68747965 GCF_009828535.3 Hylobates moloch
TCATTCATTTGATCTTCAATCACTGATAACCTTTCTTCCACTTGATCGAATCAGCTACTGAAGCTTGTGCATGTGTCGTGTAGTCCTCATGCCATGGTTTTCAGCTCCATCAGGTCATTTAAGGTCTTCTCTACCCTGCTTATTCTAGTTAGCCATTCGTCTAATCTTTTTTCAAGGTTTTTAGTTTCTTTGTGATGGGTTTGAACATCTTTCTTTAGCTTGGAGAAGTTTGTGATACTGATCTTCTGAAGCTTACTTCTGCCAACTTGTCAAAGTCATTCTCCATCCAGCTTTGTTCTGTTGCTGGCGAGGAACTGTGT
Source organism: Hylobates moloch (assembly GCF_009828535.3). NCBI lineage: Eukaryota > Metazoa > Chordata > Mammalia > Primates > Hylobatidae > Hylobates > Hylobates moloch. Next base: position 68,700,778 of record NW_026652282.1, read on the forward strand.
TCCTTTGGAGGAGAAGAGTTGCTCTGATTTTTAGAATTTTCAGCTTTTCTGCTGTGGTTTCTCCCCATGTTTGTGGTTTTATCTACTTTTGTTCTTTGATGATGGTGACCTACAGATGGGGTTTTGGTGTGGATGTCCTTTTTGTTGATGTTGATGCTATTCCTTTCTGTTTGTTAGTTTTCCTTCTGACAGTCAGGACCCTCAGCTGCAGGTCTGCTGGAGTTTGCTGGAGGTCCACTCCATCCCCTGTTTGCCTGGGTATCACCAGTGGAGGCTGCAGAACAGCAAATATTGCAGAATAGAAAATGTTGCTGCCTGATCCTTCCTCTGGAAGCTTTGTCTCAGAGAGGCACTGGGCTATATGAGGTGTCAGTTGGCCCCTACTGGGAGGTGTCTCCCAGTTAGGCTACACAGGGGTCAGGGACCCACTTGAGGAGGCAGTCTGTCCATTCTCAGAGCTGAAACACCATGCTGGGAGAACCACTGCTCTCTTCAAAGCTGTCAGAGAGGGACATTTAAGTCTGCAGAAGTTTCTGCTCCCTTTTGTTTAGCTAAGCCCTGCCCCAAGAGGTGGAGTCTACAGAGGCAGGCAGGCCTCGTTGAGCTGCAGTGCGCTCCACCTAGTTCGAGCTTCCTAGCTGCTTTATTTACCTACTCAAGCCTCAGCAATGGTGGACACCCCTCCCCCAGCCTCTCTGCTGCCTTGCAGTTTGATCTCAGACTGCTGTGCTAGACGTGAGCAAGGCTCTGTGGGTGTGGGACTCTCTGAGCCAGGCATGGGATATAATCTCCTGCTGTGCCATTTGCTAAGACCATTGGAAAAGCACAGTATTAGCGTGGGAGTGTTCCAATTTTCCAGGTACCATCTGTCATGGCTTGCTTGGCTAGGAAAGGGAATTCCCTGACCCCTTGCACTTCCCAGGTGAGGCGATGCCCCACCCTACTTCAGCTCACACTCTGTGGGCTGCACCCACTGTCCAACAAGTCCCAGTGAGATGAACCTGGTACCTCAGTTGGAAATGCAGAAATCACCCGTCCTCTGCGTTGCTCACTCTGGGAGCTGTAGACTGGAGCTGTTCCTATTCAGCCATCTTGGAACCCCCCGACTGGTGCACTTCTAACATCCTCAGAGAAAAGGCACTGGGAGTGAAGACCCAGAAGTGAGGCCGAAGTGGGAGGAAACTGGGAGCCCTGCACAGGGCTACTGCACACTGGGACTGGTTCATGGCCCCCAACAACTCCAGGGGAATGGGTGAGTTGAACTGGTAAGGAGCAACACCTTCTCACCACAGGCCTCTGGAATCCTGACAAGAGGAGACTCCTCAACCACCATGGCCACTCAAGTTGGCAGGGAGAACTGATTAGAGAAGTGATGAGGCAGCAAGCCACTTGATGTGGCACCCAGAGCATTTGGTGCGGAAGCATCTGTAGTGGAGCATTGCCAGCGATATCGTCTCCTGAGGCTCGACTTACTCCCATAAAAGACTTGAACCCTAGTGGAACTGTCAGACCTAAACTCTGCAAAGCAATCTTACCCATCAGGCTGGACTAGTCTGACCTTAGCACTCATTGGTCTGTTGGCCTCACCAGGGACCCTATCCTGGCAATACCTGCCTGCAGGGCAGCCTCAGGTGCCCTGGGGACACACATAATGGCTTCTGCTCTTGACCTGCAAGAAGCTCCAGTGTGGCGGCCCCCACTGACACACACCAGCCTACCTGCTCCTTCCCCTCATTACAGTTTCTCCTGGGACAAGGACAACCCTCCACATTGCTTTGCCAGCACATATGTGTGCAGGTTGGTTTTGCCTTCGCTGCCCCACCAGCATGTGTGTGTGTATGCACCCTGCCCTGCCACTGCAGTGCTGTGAGTACACTCTGCCCCCCTGCCACTGCCATACCACCATTGCAGTTGGAACCTTGATGGGCACAAAGTCAGAAAGCCCCACCCTGCTAGCACCCGGCCCCTGTGCCCACAATCCATGGGAGTGAAACTAGGCATAGAGAAGAGTTGACCCTCCAGTACCCTGAGTGGCCACCCTTGTCTGTGGAGCACAGAGAGCACACATAGTCCTATGCCTACTAGTGATCGACCCCCGTTCTAACACCACCACCAGCACAACCACATGAACAGCCACCAGAAGTTGGCCCTTGCCTCCTAAACTGTTCTACTTTTGCCACTGTTGTGAATGTCTGCATGGAAAAACGCATCCTTGAACCCATTAGCACCCTGCCACTGCAGATGAGTGGCACCATGCTGCTGCCGCTGCTGACATACCCACCATGCTGCTGCTGGTACATGAAAAGGAGAATAGATCCTGCTGTCACAACATTACAAAACACTTTGGCTGACAACACCTGTCAAAGGGTAGTGATCAGTGGCCCAGTAGCAACTTGGCTCAGCCCCCAGCACAATGGATTCCAAACTGGAGGAGCCAGAGAACATAGTTGGAACCCAATACCAGTCCCCGAGTTAGGGCACATAATCCAGAAGTTTAGAACTGAGTGTTGGCCCCATAAAATATTCCAGAAATGAAGCCAGTCGGCTGACTACACCTTATACCACAATCAAAACATCAAGGTCATCAAATAGGATAAAAACTCTCAGTAAACTAAATATTAATGAAGTGTACCTCAAAATAATAAAAGCCATTGATGACAAACTCACAGTCAACATCTTATTGGATGGTAAAATTTCATTTTGGACATAGGAATGGAGAAAGATTTCCTGACAAAGATGTCAAAAGCAATTGCAACAAAAGCAAAAATTGACAAAAGGGATCTAACTAAACTAAAGAACTTCTGCATGGGAAAAGAAACTATCAACAGAGTATAAAGACAACCTACAAAACCGAAGAAATTTTCCTCATAAATCATGGATCTGACAAAGGTCTAATATCCAGCATCTATAAGTAACTTAAACAAATATACAAGGAAAAAACAACTACATTAAAAAGGGAGCAAAGGTCATGAACAGACGCTTTTCAGAAGATACACATGCGGCCAACAAGCATATGAGAAAAAGCTCAACATCACTGATCTTTACAGAAATGCAAACCAAAACCATAGTGAGATACCATCTGACACCACTCAGAATGGCTGTTATTAAAAAGACAAAAATAACAGATGCTGGTGAGGTTGAGGAGAAAAGAGAAGGCTTACACTGTATTGGTGGGAGTGCAAATTAGTTCAACCTTAGTGAAAAACAGTGTGGTGATTCCTCAAAGTCCTAAAAACAAAACTGCCATTTGACCCAGCAATTCCATTACTGAGTATATATTTGAAACTGTTCTACATATGCACTCATATGTTCACTGCAACACTATTCACAATAGTGAAGACATGGAATCAACCTATTATGTCCATCAATTGTAGCAAGGATAAAGAAAATGTGGTACCTATACACCGTGGAATACTATGCATCCATAAAAATAATGAAATTATGTCCTTTGCAGGAACATGGATGGAGCTAGAGGCCATCATCTTTAGCAAAATAACAAAAAAACAGAAAACCAAATTACACATGTTCTCACTTATAAGTGGGAGCTAAATGGTGAGGACACATGGTCACATAGAGGAGAACAAAACACAGTGGGGCTTATCAGAGAATGGCAATTGGGAGAAGGGAGGGTGTCAGGAAAAATAACTAAGGGGTGCTAGGATTAATACCTGGGTGATAACAATCTGTACAGTAAACCCCCATGACACAAGTTTACCTACATAACAAACTTGCATATGTATCCCTGAACTTAAAAGTTAAAAAAATTAATTTTTTTAATAGATTAACTTTTTTTATTATACTTTAAGTTTTAGGGTACATGTGCACAACGTTCAGGTTAGTTACATATGTATACATGTGCCATGTTGGTGTGCTGCACCCAGTAACTCGTCATTTAACATTAGGTATATCTCCAAATGCTATCCCTCCCCCCCCACACCCCAACAGGCCCCGGTGTGTGATGTTCCCCTTCCTGTGTCCAAGTGTTCTCATTGTTCAATTCCCACCTATGAGTGAGAACATGTGGTGTTTGGTTTTTGGTCCTTGCGATAGTTTGCTGAGAATGATAGTTTCCAGCTTCATCCATGTCCCTACAAAGGTCATGAACTCATCATTTTTTATGGCTGCATAGTATTCCATGGTGTATATGTGCCACATTTTCTTAATCTAGTCTATCATTGTTGGACATTTGGGTTGGTTCCAAGTCTTTGTGAATAGTGCTGCAATAAACATACATGTGCATGTGTCTTTATAGCAGCATGATTTATAATCCTTTGGGTATATACCCAGTAATGGGATTGCTGGGTCAAATGGTATTTCTAGTTCTGGATCCCTGAGGAATCGCCACACTGACTTCCACAATGGTTGAACTAGTTTACAGTCCCATCAACAGTGTAAAAGTGTTCCTATTTCTCCACATCCTCTCCAGCATCTGTTGTTTCCTGACTTTTTAATGATGGCCATTCTAACTGGTGTGAGATGGTATCTCATTGTGGTTTTGATTTGCATTTCTCTGATGGCCGGTGATGATGAGCATTTTTTCTTGGGTCTGTTGGCTGCATAAATGTCTTCTTTTGAGAAGTGTCTGTTCATATCCTTTGCTCACTTTTTGATGGGTTTGTTTGTTTTTTTCTTGTAAATTTGTTTGAGTTCATTGTAGATTCTGGATATTAGCCCTTTAAAAAAAATTAAATGTTTTTATCCAAGGCCTTTGCTGCATCTATTGGGATGATGGTGTGATTTTTGTTTTTAGTTCTGTTTATGTGGTGAATCCCACTTATTGATTTGTGCATGTTGAACCAACCTTGCATCCCAGAGATAAACCCTCCTTGATCATAGTGGATAAGCTTTTGATGTGCTGCTGGGTTCGGTTTGCTAGTATTTTGTTGAGCATTTTTGCAATGACGTTCATCAAGGATATTGGCCTAAAGTTTACTTTTGTGTGTGACTGCCAGATTTTAGTATCAGTATGATTCTAGCCTCATATAGTTAGTTAGAAAGGGGTCCCTCCTCCTAAATTTTTTTGAATAGTTCCTGTAGGAATGGTACTAGTTCTTCCTTATACATCTGGTAAAACTTAGCTGTAAATCTATCTGGTTCTAGGTATTCCCTGATTTGTAGGCTTTTTATTATTGATTCAATTTCAGAACTTGTTATTGGTCTAGAACATGAGCCTCAGAGTTAAATAGACCTAAGTTTGAAATCTGGTTCTCACATTTTGCTAATTGATTGAAGTAAGCCAGATTTTTATTTGTCTAACCTTTAAATGGGGATATTAGTTTTGCTTCTCTAAAGAAAATGTGCAAAAATTACCTGGCACTTAAAAAAATTGCAAAACGTACCTGGCATTTAGTGGACCTTCAAAAATACATCCTTCAAAAGCAAGATTCTTCTGGGCTTAGCCTTATTATCTACATTTTACAGATAAATACATTGATGTTTAAAGTGGCAGTACATTCCTATACAGTATTATTTTAAGCTTGACAGAAGCCTGATGTCAGGAAATCATTCACCTGGGACAGAGAGGATATCTGAAATTATCCAGATATTGCATCTGTAGACCATCCAGTATTTGATAGATTCTTCCTCAAAAAAGGATGCCACAGAATTTGCTAGGCTCCACCGTCACAAATAAAAGCCAAAGAAAAAATTCTAATCCAAGTATCACTTAACCTATCGGAAGAAGCAGGTGATTAAGATAATAGCCTCTGGAGTCAGAATTTCTGGGTTAAAATCTGAGTTCTGCCACTTACTAGCCGTGTGACCTAGGTTCCAGGTCAAATTACTTGACTAATCTGGTTCTTGATTCCTTAATTCGTAAAATGAAAATAATGGGATCTACTTAATATTGTGCTGGAGCTGGATCATAGCAGCTCACAAAAAGGTCTTCTTAAATTTTTTTAAGTTCGTGGGTACATAATACGTGTACATTTTTTGGAGTACATGAGATGTTTTGATACAGGCAAGCAATGTTAAATAAGCACATTGTGAATAATGGGGTGGGTATTCATTCCCTCAGGCATTTGTCCATTGAGTTGCAAAAAAACAAATTACAAATTTTAAGTTTTAATAAAAGTGAAGTTATTAACTATAGTCACCCTATTGTGCTATCAAATAGTAGGTCTTATTCACTCTTTCTAACTATTTTTATACCCATTAAGCATCCCCTCCTACCCCTAGATCTCTACCACCCTTTCCAGGCTCTGGTAACCATTCTTCTACTCACTATGTCCATGAGTTCAATTATTTTGATTTTTGGATCCCACAAACAAGTGAGAACATGCAATCTTTATCTTTCTGTGCCTGGCTTAATGCAATTAACATAATGATTTCCAGTTCCATTTATGTTGTTGCAAATAATTGAATCTTTTTTATGGCTGAATACTACTCCTTTGTGTATATGAAACACATTTTCTTTATCCATTTGTCTGTTAATGGACAGTTAGATTGCTTCCAAATATTAGCTATTGTAAACAGTGCTGCAACAAACATAGGAGTGCAGATATCTCTTATATATACTACTTTCCTTTATTTGGGGTATATACCATGCAGTGGGATTGCTAGATCGATCCTATGGTATCTAAATTTTTAGATTTTTTTCTTTTTTTGAGGAACCTCTAAAGTGTTATCCATAGTGTTAGTACTAATTTACATTCCCACTAACAGTGTACAAGGGTTCAGTTTTCTCCACATTCTTGCCAGCATTTGTTATTGCCTGTCACTTGGATCCAAGCTATTTTAACTGAAGTGAGATGATATCTCATTGTTGTTTGGATTTGCATTTCTCTGATGATCAATGACATTGAGCACATTTTTGTGTTCTTGTTTGTCATTTGCACGTCTTCTTTTGAGAAATGTCTATGCAGATCATTGGCTCTTTTTTTTATCAGATTATTAGATTTTTTTCTACACAGTTGTTTGAACTCTTTATATATTGTGGTTATGAATCCCTTGTCAGATGTGTAGTTTGCAAATATTTTCTCCCATTTGGTGGATTGCCTCTTCACTTCGTTGATTGTATCCTTTGCTGTGAATAAGCTTTTTAACTTTATGTGATCCCATTTGTCCATCTTTGCTTGGGTTGCTTGCGCTTGTGGGGTATTGGTCAACAATGTTTTTTTGCCAAGACCAATGTCCTGGAGATTTTCCCCAATGTTTCCATGTAATAGTTTCATAGTATGAGGTCTTAGATTTAAGTCTTTAATTCATTTTATTTTGATTTTTGTATATTCTGAGACATAAGGGTCTAGTTAATCTTCTTCATATGGATATCTAGTTTTCCCAGCATCATTTATTTATTTTACTATTTGTTTATTTTTCAATTACAATTTCATTTTTTTATTATTGTACTTCCAGTTCTAGGATACATGCTCACAAAGTGCAGGTTTGTTACATAGGTAAACATGTGCCATGTTGGTTTGCTGCACCCATCAATTCATCATTTACATTAGGTATTTCTCCTAATGCTATCCCTCACCCATCCCCATACCCCATGACAGGCCTCAGTGTGTGATGTTCCCCACCCTGTGTCTAAGTATTCTCATTGTTCAATTCCCACCTATGAGTGAGAACATGCAGTGTTTGGTTTTCTGTCCTTGTGATAGTTTGCTGAGAATGATGGTTTCCAGCTTCATCCATGTCCCTATAAAGGACATGAATTCATCCTTTTTATGGCTGGATAGTATTCCATGGTGTATATGGGCCACATTTTCTTAATTCATTCTATCATTGATGGACTTTTTGGTTGGTTCCAAGTCTTTGCTATTGTGGATAATGCCACAATAAACATACGTGTGCATGTGTCTTTATAGCAGCATGATTTATAATCCTTTGGGTATATACCCTGTAATGGGATGGCTGGGTCAAATGGTATTTCTAGTTCTAGATCCTTGAGGAATTGCCACACTGTCTTCCACAATGGTTGAACTAATTTACACTCCCACCAACAGTGTAAAATTGTTCCTATTTCTCCACATCCTCTCCAGCATCTGTTGTTTCCTGACTTTTTAATGATCGCCATTCTAACTGGTGTGAGATGGTATCTCATTGTGGTTTTGATTTGCATTTCTCTGACGGCCAGTGATGATGAGCATTTTTTCATGGGTCTGTTGGCTGCATAAATATCTTCTTTAGAGAAGTGTCTGTTCATATCCTTTGCCCACTTTTTGACGGGGTTGTTTTTTTCTTGTAAATTTGTTTAAGTTCTTTGTAGATTCTGGATACTAGCCCTTTGTCAGATGCGTAGATTGCAAAAATTTTCTCCCATTCTGTAGGTTGACTGTTCACTCTGATGGCACTTTCTTTTGCTGTGCAGAAGGTCTTTAGTTTAATTAGATCGCATTTGTCTATTTTGGCTTTTGATGCCGTTGCTTTTCATACTTTAGCCATGAAGTCCTTGCCCATGCCTATGTTCTGAATGTATTGCCTTGGTTTTTTAATAGGGTTTTTATGGTTTTAGGTCTAACATGTAAGTCTTTAATCCATCTTGAATTAATTTTTGTATAAGATGTAAGGAAGAGATCCATTTTCCGCTTTCTACATATGGCTAGCCAGTTTTCCCAGCACCATTTATTAAATAGGGAATCCTTTCCCCATTTCTTTTTTTTCTCAGGTTTGTCAAAGATCAGATGGTTGTAGATGTGTGGTGTTATTTCTGAGGACTTTTTTCTGTTCCATTGGTCTATATATCTGTTTTGGTACCAGTACCACCCAGTATCATTTATTGAGAAGACTGTCTTTTCCTTAGCATGTGTACTTGGCACCTTCACTGAAAATGAGTTCACTCTAGGTGTGTGGATTTGTTTCTGTGTCTTCTATTCTGTCCCATTTGTCTGTTTCAGTTTTTGAGCCAGTACCATGTTGTTTTCATTATTATAGCTCTGTAGTGTAATTTGAAGTCAGGTAATGTGATTCCTCCAGCCTTATTCTGTTTGCTTAGGATAACTTTGGCTACTTTGAGTCTTTTCTCGTTTCATATACATTTTAGAATAGTCTTTTTTTTCTATTTATGTGAAGAATGCCATTGGTATTTTGATAGGGATTGCGTTGAATTTGTAGATTGCTTTGGGGAGTATGGACATTTTAATAATATTGATTCTTTCAATACATGAATACAAAATACTTTTCATTTTTTTGGAGTCCTCTTCCATTTTTTTTTCCATAAGGATTCTATAGTTTTTATTACAGAGATCTTCCACTTTTTTGGTCAAGTTAATTTCTAGGTATTTAATTTTACATGTGGCTTTTGTAAGTGAGATTACTTTTTTATTTCTTTTGCACCTTCCTCACTGTTGTCATATAGAAATGCTGCTAATTTTTCTGTGTTGATTTTGTATCCTGCAACCTTACTGAATTTGCGTATCAGTTCTAATAGTTTTTTTTTTTTGTGAAATCTTTAGGTTTTTAAAAATATAAGATTATATCATCTTTATAAAAGGATAATTTGACTTCTTCCTTTCCAATCTGGATGCCCTTTATTTCATTCTCTTTTGTAATTTCTCTAACTAGGACTTGCAGTACTATGTTGAATAACAATGGTGAAAGTGGGCATCCTTGTAATGTTCTGGATCTTAGAGGAAAGTCTTCTAGGTTTTTTCCCCATTCAGGATACTAGCTGTGGGTCTGTTACATACAGCTTTTATTGTGTTGAGGTATCTTTTTTTTATACCCAATTTTTTGACAATTTTATTTTTATCATAAAGGAATGTCAAATTTTATTAAATGCTTTTCCAGCACGAATTGAAATGATCATATGGCCTTTGTCGTTCATTCTCTTGATGAATGTATCACATTGATTGATTTGTGTATGTGGAACCATTGTTGCATCCCAAGGATAAATCCCATTTAGTCAAGATGAATAAAGTTTTTAATGTATTGCTGAATAAGGTTTGCTAGTATTTTGTTGAAGATTTTTATGTCACTATTCATCAGAGATATTGGCCTGTAGTTTTCTTTTTTTGGTGGTGTGTCTTTTTATTATTTGGGCATCAGGGTAATAGTGGCCTTGCAGATTGAGTTTGGAAGTATTCCCTCCTCCTCTATTTCTCAGAATAGTTTGAGTAGAATCAGTATTAGTTCTTCTTTAAATGTTTGGTAGTATTCAGCAGTGATGCCAACAGGTCCCAGGCTTTGATTTACAGACGTTTTATTATGGCTTTGATCTCATTACTTGTTATTAGTCTGTTCAGATTTTGAATTTCTTCCTGGTTCAATGTTGGTAGGTTGTATGTGTCTAGGAATTTGCCCAATTTCTTCTAGATTTTCCAATTTATTAGTAGTTTGATAGGAATAGCATTTAATCTATAAATTGCTTTGGACAGTATGGCAATTTTAACAATATTTATTCTTTCTATTAATGAGCAAGAAATATTTTCCCATTAGTGTCATCTCTGATTTCCTTGAGCAGAGTTTGGTAATTCCCATTTTCCAGTTCTTTCACCTTTGTTAACTGTATTCCTAGGTATTTTACGTTTTTTTTTGTTTTTTCTTTTTTTTTTGGTTGGGGGGTGCAATTGTGAATGGGATTGCATTCTTGATTTGACTCTCAGCTTGACTGTTGTTTGTGTATAGAAATGCTAGTAATTTTTGTACATTGATTTTGTGTCCTGAGACTTTGCTGAAGTTGTCACCTTGAGGAGCTTTTGGGTAGGGACCGTGGGGTTTTGTAAATATAGAATCATGTTGTCTGCAAACAGGGATAGGTTGACTTTCTCTCTTCCTATTTGGATGCCCTTTATTTCTTTCTCTTGCCTGATGGTTCTGGCCAGGACTTCCAGTAATATATTAAACAGGAGCAGTGACAGAGGGTATACCTGTCTTGTGCCAGTTTTCAAGGGCAATGTTGCCAGCTTTTGCCCATTCAGTATGACGTTGGCTGTGGGCTTGTCATTGATGACTGTTATTATTTTCAGGTATATTCCGTCAATGCCTATTTTATTGAGAGTTTTTAACATGGGGAGTGCTGAATTTTATCAAAAGCCTTTCTACATTTATTAAGATAATCATGTGGTTTTTGTCTTTAGTTCTGTTTATGTGATGAACCACATTTACTGATTTGTTTATGTTGAACCAATCTTGCATTACACGATAAAGTCTACTTGATTGTGCTAGGTAAGTTTTTGAAGTGCTGCTGGATTCAGTTTATCTGTATTTTGTTGAGAATTTTTGCATCAATATTTATTAAGGATATTGGAGTGAAGTTTTTGTTGTTGTATCTCTCTCAGGTTTTGTTATCAGGATGATGTTGGCCTCATATAGTGAATTAGGGAGGAGTTCCCCCTCCTCAACTGTCTGGTCCTTTGATTTTCTTGGTTGGTAGGCTATTTATTGCTGACTCAATTTCAGAGCTCATTATTGGTTTATTCAGGGATTCAATTTCTTCCTTGTTCAGTCTTGGGAGGGTGTGTGTGTGTTCAGGAATTCATCCATTTCCTCTAGATTTTTTAGTATATGTACCTAGATTTTTTCATAATATTTTCTGATTGTTGTTTGTATTTCTGTGCCATCAGTGATAATGTCTTCTTTGTCATTTCTAACTGTGTTTATTTGGATTTTTTCTCTTTTCTACTTTATTAGTCTAGCTGGTGATCTATTTGTCATAATAATTTTTTCAAAATATCAGCTACTGAAATTGCTGATCTTTGGAATAGTTTTTCATGTCTCAATCTCCTTCAATTCAGGTTTGATTTTGGTCTTTTCTTGTCTTCTGTTAGCTTTTGGGTTAGTTTTCTTTTGGTTCTCTAGATATTTTAGTTGTGATGTTAGGTTGTTAAATTACAATCTTTGTAACTTTTTGATGAGGGCATTTAGTGCTATGAATTTTCCACTTAACACTGACTAAGCCGTGTCTCCTAATTTTTGGTAAGCTGTATTTTTCTTCTCATTAATTTAAAAGAATGTCTTATTTTTTGCTTCAATTTCATTATTTACTCTAAAGTAATTCTGGAGCAGGTTATTCAATTTCCATGTAATTTTATGGTTTTGAACTATTTTTCTTTTTTTGACTTTTTTTATTATTATACTTAAATTTCTAGGGTACATGTGCACAACGTCCAGGTTTGTTACATAGGTATACATGTGTCATGTTGTTTTGCTGCACTCATCAACTGGTCATTTACATTACATATTTCTAACTCTATCCCTCCCCCAGGCCCCCACCCCCGAATAGGTCCCGGTGTGTGATGTTCCCCTCCCTGTGTCTATGTGTTCTCATTGGATTTTGAACTATTTTCTTAGTCTTGAATTCCTTTTTAATTGTGCTGTGGTTCAAGAGAGTGGTTTGTATGATTTCAATTCTTTTGCATTTGCTGAGTTGTGCTTTATGTCCGAGTATGTGATTGACTTCACAGTATGTATCATATGGCCTTGAGAAGAATGTATATTCTGTTGTTTTGGGGTGCAGAGTTCTGTAGATATCTATTAGGACCATTTGATCCCTTGCTGAGCTTAGGTCCTGAATATCATTGTTATTTTTTTGCCTCAGTGATCTGTCTAATACTGTCAGTGTGGTGTTGAATTCTCCCACCATTATTGTGTGGGAGTCTACGTCTCTTCCATGGTCACTAATAACTTGCTATATGAATCTGGGTGCTTCTGTGTTGGGTGCACGTATATTTAAGATAGTTAGGTTTTCTGGTTGAATTAAACCCTTCATCATTATGTAATGCCCTTCTTTGTCTTTTTGATCTTTGTTGATGTAAGTCTGTTTTGTCTGAAAGTAGGATTGCAACCCCTTCTTTTTTCTGTTTTCCACTGCTTGGTAGATTTTTCTCCATTTTTTATTTTTTTATTTTGAGCCTATGTGTATCACTGCATATGAGATGGGTCTCTTGAAGACAGTGTACCACTGGTCTTGGTTGTTTATTCAACTTCACACTCTATGATTTTTAATTGAGTCTTTTAGTCCATTCACATTCAAGGTTAGTGTTGAAATGTGTGGACTTGATACCGTCCTCATGATGTTACTGGTTATTATGTAGACTTGTTTGTGCGTTTTCTTTATAGTGTCACTGGTGTGTGTACCTAAGTGTGTTTTTGTATTGGCCAGTCGTGGTCTTTTCTTTCCATATTTAGTGCTTCTCTCAGGAGCTCTTGTAAGGTGGGTCTGCTGGTAATAAATTCCCTCAGCATTTGCTTGTTTTAAAAGGATCTTATTTCTCTTATTTCTTCACTTTTAAAGTTTACTTTAGCCATATATGAAATCCTGGATTTGAATTTCTTTTCTTTAAGAATGCTGAATATTGGCCCCCAATCTCTCTATGCTCCACATCAGCCGGCATGCTGCCCCTACCATTTCTCTAAGCAGCAATCTCTGCCACTTGAGTGTCCATAGTGGTCGAAGTATCTCTTCCTGCTGGAGTTCCAGAGGCCAATGGTGAGATGCGTTGTTCCGAACTAATTCAACTCACCTATTCCCCTGAATCCAATGGGGGGCAGGAAATGAGTCCAGGTGCACAATAGCCCTGTGTAGAATTCCCATATTCCTGCCCGTTCAGCCCAGCTTCTGTGACTTCCGTCTATCCATCTTGATGCCTTCCCTCTGAAGATTTGTTAGAAGTACGCTAGCAGTCTGGATCCCTCGGTGGCAGCTGTTCCACCTTGCTGAGTCTAGTCAGCCATCTTGGCATAATCTGAGGCAAGTAGTTTAAGACCAACTAGGGAACCATAGTGAGACTGCATCTCTACAAAAAGGAAATAAAACAAAATAAAATAAAATAAAATAATAGCCAGGGATGGTGGCATGCAACTGTAGTTTTAGTTACTCAGGATGCTGAGGTGGGAGTATGACTTGTGCCTGGATGTTTGAAGTTTTAGTGAGCTTTGGCTACACTGCACTCCAGCCTGGGTGACAGAGTGAGACCTTCAGGAAAAGAGAGAGAAAGAAAAAAGAAACAAAGAAAAAGAAATGAAAGAAAAAGGAAGGAAGGAGGAAGGAAGGAAAGAAAGAGAGAAAGAGAAACAGAGAAAGAGAGAGAGAGGAAGGAAGGAAGGAAGGAAGGAAGGAAGGAAGGAAGGAAGGAAAAGAAAGGCCAGATTCTAACACAGAATAACCTGGCATTTATTGCTGCTCAACACTTTCAAAATCTAATTTGAAAAAGCTTATATTTATAGTGAAGTCTCTGAAGGGGACTTCCCATTGGATGCTTTACAATCTATTTCTGGCTTAATCCAGGTCACCAGAGAATTGTTAATCTGGACTGCTGGCCAACTTTATTTTGACATAGTATAGATCAATAATATCTTTTATAGACATTTTGTCATTAAGGCATTGAATTAAAATAAGGGGAATTATTAGAAACAGCCCTTAAGAAACAAGTTGCTGGATTTATTGTCAAGGTCTTGTTGATACTGCTCTCAATGTCCTCTTGAAAACGTCTCATGAGAGACTAGTTACCTGATGTTAGTAACAATGTTTTTTGTTAAGATATTATAACTCATACAGTTGATAGGGTTTCCCTCTGCACTGACAGCTCAAACGTTCAGAATCAAATTTGCGGCTCAGGTTTAGCAAATGTGAAAAAAAAAACGCTGGCATACATTTTACCTCCTAACTTCATTCAGATGCTCTTCATCCAGCCACTGCTATCTCTTCATTTCTAAATCCATAAACACTTTTCTAGCTTTGTAGAGACAGTATGTGTAGTGGTTATGATCATGGCCTCTACATTTAAGTTGGCTGTATTTAAATCTACTTTTTGTCACTTACTATGTAACCTTGACCTAGTGACTTATATTCTCTATACCTCAGTTCCTCCATCTGTCCAGTGGATATAATAATGGTACATACCTCCTAGGGTTGTTATAAGTATTATATTGGGGTAATATATGCAAGGTGTTTAGAACAGTGCCTGACACCCAGTACTACTAATAACCCAATTTCAGGGGATGCCATTTACATAGAATGTAGCATGAATGATGCTTTTTAGATTTGGACAATGTGATGACTCTGCTGATACATAGTGAGTACTCTATAGATGTTAGCCAATGTTATTGCTCTCACATGTTCATAGACTGTACAGTTTTAATGAAAGAAATAAACCTATTTCCCTCTCTGTCTCCACAAAAGAAGGTGCGCCCACAAAAACCCAGGTTGTAAGATAACTTTCTAACAGTTACTTCTAAGGCTACCTCATCTCTAAATTCAGCCAGCTTCAATCCCATTTTGTTACACTTTGTTTTCTACCAGGCCGTTGATTTGGGAACAGTATGTGACACCAAGTATTATATGTAAACATAATGCTAGGTAGATCATCTTGTTGAACATGCGTGTTCATGAGTTGTTATGGTAGAACGATTTATATTCCTTTAGGTATATATTCAATAATGGGATTGCCTGGTTGAATGGTAGTTCTTTTTTAAGTTCTTTGAGAAATTGCCAAATTGCTTTTCCCAATGACTGGACTAATTTACATTCCCATCAGCAGTGTACAAACGTTCCGTTTTCTCCAAAACCATGCCAGCATCTGTTATTTTTGACTCTTTAATAATAGCCATTCTTACTGGTGTGAGATGGTGTCTCATTGTGATTTTGATTTGCATTTCTCTAGTAATTAGTGATGTTGGACATTTTTTCATATGCTTGTTGGCTGTGTGTGTGTGTCTTCTTTTGGGAAGTGTCTGTTAATTTCCTTTGTCCTCTTTTTAATGGGGTTGCGTGATTTTTGCTTGCTAATCTGTTTAAGTTCCTTATAGATTCTGCATATTAGACTTTTGTCAGAGGAATAGTATGCAAGTATTTTCTCCCGTTCTGTATGTTGTCTGTTTACTCTTTTGAAGATTTTTTTTTTTTTGCTGTGCAGAAGCTGTTTAGTTTAATTATGTCCCATTTGTCAATTTTTTTTTTTGCAATTGCTTTTAGCATCTTCATCATGAAATCTTTGCCAGGTCCTATGTCCAGAATAGTATACCATAGGTTTTCTTCAAGGGTTTTTGTAATTTTAGATTTTACATTAAAATCGTTCATAGATCTTGAGTTAATTTTTTTAAATGGTGTCAGAAAGTAGTCCTGTTTCAGTCTTCTGCATATGGCTAGCCAGTTATCCCAGCATCATTTATTGAATAGGGAATCCTTTCTACATTGCTTGTTTTTGTTGACTTTGTTGAACATCATGTTGTTGCAGTTGTGTGGCTTTATTTATGGCCTCTCTTTTTTTGTTCCATTGGTTTATGTGTTTGTTTATGTATGAGTATCATGCTATTTTCGTTACTGTAGCCTTGTAACATGGTTTGAAGTCAGGTAATGTAATGTTTCGGATTTGTTTTTTTTTTTTTCTTAGGAATGCTTTGGCTCTTCAAGCTCTTTTTGGGTTCTGTATGAATTTTAGCATAGTTTTCTCTAATTCTGTGAAGAAAGTCATTGGGAGTTTGATAGGAATAGCATTGAATCTGTAAATTTCTTTGGGCAGTATGGCAATTTTAACAATATTAATTCTTGCTATCCAGGAGGATGGACTGTAGGGACCAGCCCTACAGGGTCTGTGGGTTTTTCTACTCGTGTGCAGAAATGAGAGATTGTAGAAATAAAGACACAAGACAAAGAGACAGAAGAAAAGATAGCTGGGCCTGGGGGACCACTACCACCAAGACACAGAAACCGGTAGTGGCCCCAAATGCCTGACCACGCTGCTATTTATTGTATACAAGGCAAAAAGGGCAGGGTAAGGAGTGTGAGTCATCTCCAATGATTGGTAAGGTCACGTGAGTCACGTGTCCACCGGACAGCGGGTCTTTCCCTTTTAGTTAGCTGAGGCTGAGACAGAGAGGACAGCCTATGTCATTATTTCTTCTATGCTCTTCTCAGAAAGATCAAAGTCTTTAATACTTTCACTAATTCTGCTACTACTATCTAGAGGGCAGAGCCAGGTGTACAGAGTGGAACATGAAAGTGAAACAGGAGTGTGACTGCTGAAGCACAGCATCACAGGGAGATGGTTAGGCCTCTGGATGGCTGTGGGTGGGCCTGACTGAGGTCAAGCCTTCCACAAGAGGTGGTGGAGCAGAGTTTTCTCTAACTCCCCTGGGGAAAGGGAGACTCCCTTTCCCGGCCTGCTAAGTAATGAGTGCCTTCCCTAGACACTGACGCTACCGCTAGACCAAGATCAGCTAAGTAACGGTTGCATTCCCAGGCACTGGCGTTACCGCTAGACCAAGGAGCCCTCTAGTGGCCCTGTTCGGGCATGACAGAGGGTTCACACTCTTGTCTTCTGGTCACTTCACACCTTGCCCCTTCAGCTCCTATCTCTGTATGGCCTGATTTTCCTAGGTTATAATCGTAGAGCAAGGATTATTATAATATTGGAAGAAAGAGTAATGCTATAAACTCATGATTAATAATGTTCATATATCATCATATCTATAATCTATTTCTAGTATAACTATTCTTATTTTATATATTTTCTTTATTATACTGGAACAGCTTGTGCCCTCGGTCTCTTGCCTTGGCACCTGGGTGGCTTGCTGCCCACGATGGACTATTTTTCCACTTCTTTGTGTCATCTTTAATTTATTTCAACAGTATTTTGTAATTATTTTCATGGAGATCTTTCATCTCCCTGGTTAACTGTATTGAGTAGGAGTGGCTAGAGTGGGTATCCTTGTCTTGTTCCATAAATTCTCAATGTTTTTGTAAAATGAAAATAATAACACTTATCTCATAAAGGTGTTTTGAAGGTTAAATATAAAGTACCTACAATAGTACCTAGTACACAATGTGTGACCATTATTAATGTTACTGGGAGAGGAGATGATTAACAGCTTATTGCAACCAGGCAAGATACAAATGATTCCATATTCACACAAATGCATCTATTATTAAATAAAGTTTCTGGTCTAGAGTAGAGTTTATATGTTGGAAATCTTCTCAGGGGCATTATTACAATGAGGATCTGAAGAATGCATTCCAGAAAATTCTAAAAATATCTAAACCACTTCAACTCTTTACAGTTCTCCCAACCCCAAAGATCAAGGCAAACCAACTCCTTGTGACCCAATGTTCATATTGTGCTTTCTGCAGGGTGTAACTGAAGAGAAGTAAAAAATGTCAGTGTGTGTTGAAAGATTACCTGGGGCTCATCAAGTTGCTTAGTATTCTCTCACCTATATTATCGCTTTCAGGAATGTTCTTAGATAAAGATGCAACCAAATTTTTTCCTATCTTTGTAGCCTATCTTCAACCTACTCCCAAATGTTCCCTCCCTCATCCTTTCAGCTGAAAGATGCACTACTAATTTGGGTGGTTGCTAATTAAGATCTTAAACTGTGATCCCCTCTCCTGGAGTATGTGAGTTTTCACAGTCTACAAAAGAAGATACATACACACACACATACGCATACACACGCCACTCAAAACTTTTAACATGTAACAGAATGACATTATAATGATGAAATGCATATAATATTGTATATAAGCATACATAAGTAAATGTAATTCTACAAATATATCTGCTTGCACTGCTGTTATATAAATGTGTCTGACTTTGAACAGAAATAAAATAATTTCTAATTTGAATGCTATCTGGAAGAATTTCCCACTGAATAATTGAGAAGTCAGTTAATCAACAGTTACTTCAATGTTTCACTGTCAAATGAATCCTCCCTCTTTAGGTGGATGCAAAAGTAATTGTGGTTTTTGTCATTAAAACCACATACGTTGTGTATCAGGTACTATTACAGGCACTTTATATTTAAACTTCAAAACACCTTTATGAGATAGTTGTTATTAAAAGTAATGACAGGAACTGCGATCACTTTTGCACCAACTTAATACGTGTTCCTAAGAAGCTGCTGGGGTTCAAATTGCACACTTGCTGGCACACTGGAATTTTGCTGTCAAAATATTTTATGCCTTCATGCATGGATTATGTATGATCCAAATAAGAATGTCTACGTGAGAATGCCACTCCCAAAGCAGCCCACACCTGAGGTCTACTATAGCATTTGTCCCTTTTCATTTGTTCATCATAATGCACTGACATTTGTCATTCTTATTCAACCTCAATGACTCTCTAGGCTGATTTAGAATTAATAATACAAACTGTTTCTAGGACTGCTGTAACACAGCTGTTTATTTTATCATTTTATAGAATTAGAGCCCTAGATATTTTTGCTTAAAAATAAAATGAGTGTTAATTTTGGAAATATACAATTAATTCTGCCTTAATGTCCTTCAGGGTTTGTTTGTGAGTGCACATGGCCACACTTATATGCACACATGTTGTGTGTGTGTACTTCTAAATAGATAGAAACAGGCTTCTACATGTAGTCATGCGTCACTTGACAATAGGTATATGTTCTGAGAAGTATGTTAGGCTATTTCATTGCCCTGCAAACATCATAGAGTGTTACTTCCACAAAGCTAGGTGGTATAGCTTAATACATACCTAGGCTAATATGGTATAGCTTATTGCTCTTAGGCTACACACCTGTATAACCTAAATAGCCTGTTACTGTACTGAATGTTGGAGGCAATTTTAACACAATGGTATGTATTTGTGTATCTAAATATAAACAAACAAAAAGTACAGTAAATATATGGTATGAAAGATTTAAAATGGCACACCTATCTAGGGCACTTAACATGAATGGAGCTTGCAGGACTGGAAGTTGCTGTGGGTGAGTCAGTGAGTGAGTGGTGAATGAATGTGAAGGTGTAGGACAATACTGTTTGCTAGTGTAGACTTTATAAACACTGTATACTTGGGCTACACTACATTTGCATTAACAACTTTCTTTCTTTATTAATAAATTATCATTTGCTTACTGCAACTTTTTAACTTGATAAATTTCTTAAACTTTCTGACTCTTTTGCAATAGCATTTACCTTAAAACACAAACACATTGTATAACTGCACAGAAATATTTTATTTGTTTATATCTTTATTCCATAAGCTTTTTTCTATTTTTAGTTTTTTAACTTTTTAAGTTTTTTGTTAAATGTTAATATACAAACACACACATGAACCTAGGCCTGCACAATATCAAGATCATAAATAACCAATATCACTGTCCTCCACCTCCACATCTCACCCCACTAGAAGGTGTTTAGGGGTAATAACACACATGGAGCTGTCATCTACTATGATAACAATGCCTTTTTCTGGAATATCTCCTGCACGCCATGCCTGAGGCTGCTTTACAGTTAATGTTTCATAATAAATAGAAAAAGTATACTCTAAAATAACAATACAATGTGTAGTATAATAAATACAAAACTAGTAACAGTTGTTTATCATTATCAAGTATTACAACTGTACATAATTGTATGTTCTATATTGTACTTTTATAACGACTGTCAGTGCAGTAGGATTTTTTTATGCCAGCATCACTACAAACACATGAGTAATGTGCTACACTGTGACGTTACAATAGCTACCATGTCACTAGGTGACAAAAATTTTTCAGCTCCATTATAAGCTTCTGAGACCACTGTTGTATATGTGGTCCATCATTGACTGAAACATCGTTATGCAGAACATGACTGTAATTATGAAATGTTAAATTTATTCTATTAGTTTTCTAGAGTAATCATAACGAAGTGCCACAAACTGGATAGCTTAAACAACAGAAATTTATTGTCTCACAGTTTTCTGTCGCACAGGCCAGAAGTCTGAATACTAAGTATCTGCAGGTCATTTTGAATTTAGGATCTTTTTTTTTTAGTTATTTCTGTTTGCTTTTAAAAGTTTACATATTTTCCTTTTAGCAGTCTGCATTACAGCAGACTTCACTAACAACTTTCCTTTAGGTTTTTAAAATAAAGTACAGGAAATGTCAGCATAAGTTAGTGTCGTTTATTTTGAAAACTCAAGCCTCAATGGTTTTTTTTTTCCCTTGGCTGTGCAGAGACCCCCTTACGATTAGCTTTCAACAGAGCCTCCATTCCAGGCCCAGAAGAAACCTTTGATATTAATGTCAGCCCACTGGAAAAGGCTATCAGCATTCCACTAAAAGTTACAATGCTGAGTAATTCAGGAGAATAACGGGTCAAATCTGGTTGCCAATAGACTACTAAGTCTTCCTTAGTGACAGCTTTGGAGAAGTGCTGGGAAAATGTGGTTGCCTCTATTTTTAGGTACCAGTCAGTCACTGGAAAAGGACATCTGTGCATGACTTCTATTTTATCCAACAGCCAGATGTCAGCCAGAAGAACAGATGGCCCACCTGGTTGCAGGAGATAAAAGTCAGTGTCAGGTCTGCCCCTGGAAGGGTCCTTCGGTGGCAAATTAATCTAACGTTAGGGAAGAATCAAAGTAAATTGGATCAACTAACTCTTCTTTCTTCAAGGTAAAATTCCAAAGGACTCAGGTTTCCTGCGTCAGGTTTCCACAGGCAGGCCTTCCTATCACTCTTCCTTTTATAACCAGGAGGACCATCAGGGTTTCTGGGAGAGAAGTTGTCCCTTCATATTTTTATTGCAAACTTGGAGCTTGTGACTGACGCTACTCAAAAGGTAAGGGACTTGCTTTGCTGAAAGCTTTACCTTCCCCAACACACTCCTTATGCCACAGAAAAATAGAAGGCCAATGACCCGAGGCTCCAGTGGGCCTAGGAAAACAAACTGACCAGCATTTCCAGACTAGGCCCGAGCTATATTCACATATTCACCTAACTTGGCTCTTTCTGCACAAACTGAGCTTCCCAACTCAACTTGTTTTCTGCCTAATACCCACTTATATGCTTACCTGATGTCATCCATCAAGAGCGCCCTTCTCAAGAATCAATGTGAGAAAACAGTTGAAAAATTCGTCAACTTGAGTGAAAAATACTGTTACATAAATTGTCTAACACTTATAACTTTCTGTTATCCTAACTTACAGATCTATCATTCTTCTTAGGAGGACACAAGAAAATTTTCTCACTCCCAATAAGTAGTATGCTTTCTCTTATTGGATTATGACTTTAATACACTTTATTATTTCCTTTTTTGTCTTGGTTGCCAGAAATCTCAGAACTATATCTGATTCTCAATTGCCAAAACTCCCCTTTCTTTTTTATGTTTGCAGGTTTTTAATTTTCATTTTAAATATTTAGTATCCATCATTAATGTAAATCCTTTCAAATCTATGAAATAAAAAAGTAGATAAGGATATACAAATATTTAAGAAAGAGGCAATGAAGTCATTTTTTTTTTTTAGACGGAGTCTCGCTCTGTCACCCGGGCTGGAGTGCAGTGGCGCGATCTCGGCTTACTACAAGCTCCGCCTCCCAGCTTCACGCCATTCTCCTGCCTCAGCCTCCCAAGTAGCTGGGACAGGCGCCCGCCAACACGCCCGGCTAATTTTTTGTATTTTTAGTAGACACGGGTTTTCACCGTGTTAGCCAGGATAGTCTCGATCTCCTGACCTCGTGATCCGCCTGCCTTGGCCTCCCAAAGTGCTGGGATTACAGGCGTGCGCCACTGCGCCCAGCCGTGAAGTCTTTCTAGAGTACAGACTAATAACAGCTCGTAACTTGTGCTGACACTATCTCTTCCCCATGCATTTTTAAAATTGAGATATGATTCACATAGCATAAAACCAACTCCTTTAAAGTGTACAACTTACAAAGCTGTGCCACAATCACCACTATCTAAATCTGGAACATTTTCATCACTCTTGTATCCATTAGCATTACTCCCAATTTCCCATTTCCAATCCACTGACAGCCACTAATATTTCTGTGTCAATGAATTTGCCTGTTCTGGACACGTTATATAAAGGAAATCATAAAATATGTGGCCTTTTGTGTCTGACTTCTTAGCATGATGTTTTCAAGTTTTACCTATGTTGTAACATGCATCAATACTTCATTTGTTATGGCTGAATAATATTCCATTGCATGAATATATCACAATTTATTTATCCATTTCATCTGTTGATGTACATCTGAGTTGTTTCATTGTTGGCTAATAGAAATAATTATGCTACAAGCATTCATGAACAAGTTTTGGAGTGGATGTATGTTTTCAGTTCTTCCATGCATATTCCTAAAAGTAAAATTACTGAGTAATTTGGTAACTATGTTTAACTATTTGAGGAACCACCAAACTGTTTTACACAGTGACTATATCACCTTATATTCCACTAGTGTATGAGGGTTCCTATCTCTCTGCATCCTTTCTGACATTTGTTACTTTCTACGGTATTTCTGTTGTTGTTGTTATAGACATTCTAGTGGGTTTGAAGTAGTTTTTATTGCAGTTTTAATTTGTATTTCTCTAATGACTACTGATGTTGAGCATTTTTTCATGTGCCTATTCGCCATTTGTACATTTTATTTGAAAAAATGTTTATTCTGACCCTTCATTTTTAAGTTATACGATTTGTCTTTTTATTGTTTAGCTTGTTACATATTCTGTATACTAGACCCTTATCAGATATGTGATTTGCAAATATTTTCTTCCACACTGAGGTTTGTCTTTTCACTTTCATCCTAAGGTCTATTTAATAAACACATATTTAAAGTTTACACAGTCCTATTTATCTTTTTCTTTTGTTGCTTGAACTGTTGCTGTCATATCTAAGAAACCACGGCCTAATCCAATGCCACAGATAATTTTGCCATTTTTTTCCTAAGAATTATATAGTTTTAGCTCTTACCTTTTGGTCTGTATTCAATTTTGAGCTAATTTTTAAAATATGATATGTCGTAAGAGTTTAATTTTATTCTTTTGCATATGTATACTAGTTATCATAGAGCTATTTGTTGAATAAACTATTCTTCCTCCATTAAATTATCTTGATACTCTTGTTGAAAATTAAGTGACAACTTACTTCTAGACTTTGATCTATGTTTTTCCATTGATCTATGTTTTTCCTTATGCCAACACCACACTGTCTTGACTACGGTTATTTGTACTAGGTTTTAAAATCTGGAAATGTGAGTCCTCCAAATTTGTTCTTATTACTCAGAATTGTTTTGGCTTTTCTGGGTCCCTTGAACTTACATACGAATTTTAGAATCAGTTTGTAAATTTCTACGAAAATGGTGAGCTGGAATTTGTTTAAGAATTGCATTGATTTTGTAGATCATATAATTGAGAATTACTTTTTAAATAGTAATTAGTCTTTCAACTCATAAACACAGGATGTTTTCCCACTTAGGTTTTCTTTAATTTCTTTCAAAGATGTTTTGGAGTTTCCTTGTGCACATCTCACATTTCTTTTGATAAGTTTATTCTAAGTATTTTATTATTTCTGATACTATTGAAAATGAAATTGTTCTCTTAATTTCATTTTCAAATTGTTTATTGCCAAGTGTACAGAAATGTGATTTTTTTTTTCATATTGCTCTTGTATCCTGCAAACTTACTATAATACTTTATTAGCTCTAATAGACTTGTGTGTGTGGGATGTGTGTGTGTGTTCGTGTGTGTGTGTGTGTGAGAGAGTCTATTCCTTAGGAATTTCTGTGTATAAAATCATGTTATCTGCAAATAAAGGTAGTTTTACTTCTTAAATTTCAATCTAGATGTCTTTTATTTCTTTTGCTTGCCTAATTTCCCTGGCTAGAGTCTTCAGTACAATGTTGAATAAAATTAACAAGAGGGAACATACTTGCCTTTTCCCAATCTTGGGAGAAAGCTTTAAGCCTTTCACATTAAATATTATATTAGCTGCAGCTTTTTCAGAGATGCCCTTTATCAGGTTGAGGTAGTTCGTTTTATTACTAATGTGTTGAGTGCTTATCAAAAATGATGTTGATTTTTTTCAAATAATTTTATGTCCCTATTGAGATAATTATGAGGCTTTTGTCTGTTTTTCAATTAATGTTGTGTATTACATTGTTGATTTTCATATGTTTAATCAACCTTGAATCTGTGTAAATCCTGCTTGATTATGTTGTATGATTTTTCTTACACGTTGTTTGATTTTTCTGTTAGCATTTTGTTGAAGATTTTTGCAACTATGTTCGTAAGAGATATTCATCTTAATTTTCTTTTCTTATGATGTCTTTGTCTGGTTTTGATACCAGGGTAAAATTATTCTTATAAAATGAGTTGAGAAATATGGCTTCCTCTTCAATTTTTTTTTTTTTTTGGTAAAGTTTGGTAAGGATGGTTACTAATTATTTAAGTTTTTAGAATTCACCAGTGAGCCATATACTCCTATACTCTACTTCATTTTTAATTACTAATTGAATCCCTTCATTTGTTATAGATATATTCAGATTTTTATTTCCTTTTTAGCCAGTAGCTGTAGTTTGTGTCTTCCCGGGAATTATTCAATTTAATCTTGTTTATCTAACTTGTTGAAATGTAATTGTTATAGTATTTCACTATGATCGTTTTTATTTCTGTAGTTGGTAGTAATGTTCTGTATTTTATTTCTGATTTAGAAAATTTTAGTCTTCTGTCTTTTTTTCTTGGTTAGTTCATTAAACTTTCGTTAATTTTATTGATCTGAGCAAATAACCAACTTTTGGTTTCACTAATTTTATCCATCTTTTTATGATCTATTCCACTTACTACCACCCTAATATTATTTTCTCTCTTCTGCTAGCATTGGTTTTAGCTTGCTTTATGTTTTAATTCCTGAAGGTATAAAGTTAGAATTTTTATTTGTGATCCTTCCTTTTCTTAATGTAGGCATTTAAAGCTATAAATTTTCTCCTGAAAACTGTTTTAAAAGTATCTCGTAAGTCTTGACTTGTGTTTTCATTTTTATTTATCTCAGAGTATTTTCTAATTTCTTTTGAGTTTTTTCTTAGATCTGTTGGTTATTTAGAAGCGTGTCATTTAACGTCTGCATATTTTTAATTATCTGTTTTTCTTCTAATATTGATTTCAAATTTCATTTCATTGTCCTTGAAGAACATTGTTTGTTTCTTTTTCAACTTTTATATTAGAATCGGGGGTATATGAGCAGGTTTGTTACA
The DNA here is from genome assembly GCF_009828535.3 of Hylobates moloch. Lineage (NCBI taxonomy): Eukaryota > Metazoa > Chordata > Mammalia > Primates > Hylobatidae > Hylobates > Hylobates moloch. The sequence goes on from NW_026652282.1 coordinate 68,726,626, forward strand.
AAGGTATATTGAGTAACGCTCTAGTTTGGGGTATGACTGAACCTGTTACCCAATAATGATCATAGTGAGACGAGTTGGCTAGCTTACCTTAGGTAGACAGCAGGGGAAGGATCTCCCGAGAGCCTCCGACGAACGGGTCAGTGCCTCATTCCCACATAACATAAAAAGCAGCCTGGGAAAGAAAATCAAACTGCAGGCACCAATAAGAGAACTAGCACAGGGGGTTCTGCCTCGAGACATGCCCATGGCTGCACAGATAGAAGAACCTCCAGCCCTTCAGATAAAAACTTGTGGCCGGGCGCGGTGGCTCACGCCTGTAATTCCAGCACTTTGGGAGACCGAGGCGGGCGGATCACGAGGTCTGGAGATCAAGACCATCCTGGCTAACACGGTGAAACCCCGTCTGTACTAAAAATACAAAAAATTAGCCGGGCCTGATGGCGGGCTCCTGTAGTCCCAGCTTCTCGGGAGGCTGAGGCAGGAGAATGGCGTGAACCCAGGAGGCGGAGCTTGCAGTGAGCGGAGATTGCATCACTGCACTCCAGCCTGGGTGACAGAATGAGACTCCATCTCAAAAAAAAAAATTAATTAATTAAAAAAAAACTTGCACAAACCTCCAATTCAATCAGATAAGGGAAAAAGCCCTGATATATAAATGCCTTTGTCCTTTGTATAATCTGCGGGCTCCCAGGAAAACGTTTCTTCTTCTTCTGTGGGTATGAATGCAGTGGGCTCCAGTGGGTTCCGGTGTGCACTTTCCTTTCCTTTTTGGATTGTGAGCCCAGCCCCTATGAATAATCACGTCAGCCCCTGATTGGTCCCTGGCCGAGGTCCCCGGCCAACCTTTCTGATTGGTCCTCCTCGGCTAAGCTTTCTGATTGGTCCCCCGTCAAGGCCCTGGGCCAAGCTGAGTCACACGTTCTCCAAGACAGCCCACAGACTAAATACAGTCATTCCCTTTCCCAGTCCGTAAAAACCCTGGATCCCTGCCTCATATGGGGGCAACCCATTTGTGCCCTCCTCTCTGCTGGCAGAGAGCTTTCTTCTTTTGCCTATTAAACTTTCACTCCAACCTCACCCTAGTGTCCACACTTCTTTATCATCTTGGATGTGAGACAAAGAACTCTGGGTATTTTCTCAGACCACCAGAGCCTGCTACATCTTGGTGCATTGGTGAGACTACAACAATAGTACCCAATAGGTAGTTTTTAAGCCCTTGACCCCCTCCTTCTCTCACCTCTGTAGTAGTTCCAGTGTCTATGGTTCTCATTTTTATGTTCATATGTACCCAATATTGAGCACCCACTTATAAATGAGAATATAAATTATTTGGTTAATTTGCTTAGAATAATAGCTGAATCCATGTTGCTGCAAAGGACGTGGTTTCATTCTTTTGCATGGCTGCATAGTATTCCATGGTGCATATGTACCACATTTTTTTTAATCCACCATTGATGGGCATTTAGGTTGACTCCATGTCTTGGTTATAGTAAATAATACTGCAGTAAACATACTAGTGCATGTGGCTTTTTTTTTTTTTTTAGAATGATTGACTTTTTTGGGGGGTGGTATTTCTACCATAATGGAATTGCTTAATGGAATGGTAGTTCTGTTTTAAATTATTTGAGAAATCTCAAAACTGCTTTCCATAGTGGCTGAATTAATTTACATTCCCATTAGCAGTGTATAATGGACATTTTCTCTATAGCCTTGCCAACATCTGTTACTTTTTAACTTATTAATAATAGCCATTCTGACTGGTGTAAGGTGCTTTTTATTTACATTTCTCTGATGATGAGCATTTTTTCAAATATTTGTGAGCTGTTCATAAGTCTTCTTTGGGGGAGTGCCTGTTCATGTCCTTTGTCTGCTTTTAATAGTTTTTATTAGTTTTGCTTGTTAAGATCCTTATAGATTCTGGATGTTAGGTCTTTGTCAGATGCATAGTTTGCCAATATTTTCTCCCATTCTGTAGGTTGTCTGTTTCATCCATTGATAGTTTCTTTCACTGTGCAGTAGCTGTTTATTTTAAATAGGTCTGGCTTGTCAATTTTTGTCAAAGATCAGTTGGCTGTAGGTATGTGGCTTTGTTGCTAGGTTCTCTATTCTGTTCTATTGATCTATGTTGTCTGTTTTTGTGCTAGTATCATGCTGTTTTAATTACTGTAGTATTGTAGTATAATTTAACATCAAGTAATGTAATGCCTCCAAATACATGCTCTAGTAGTAGCCTTTTAGTTTAATTAGGTCTCACTTGTCAATTTTTGTTTTTATTGCAATTGCTTTTTGGGGACTTAGCCATAAACTCTTTGGCAAAGCCCATATAAAAATGGGTATTTCCTAGGTTTTCTTCTAGGATTTGTGTAGTTTGAGGTGTTACATTTAAGTCGTTCATCCATTTTGAGTTAGTTTTTGTATATGGTAGTAGGTAGGGGTCCAGTTTCATTCTCATGCATGAGGATAGCCAGTTATCTCAGCACTATTTCTTGCATAAGAAATTTTTGGTGCAGCAAACCAACATGGCACATGGATACATATGTAACAAACCTGCACATTGTGCACATGTACCCTAAAACCTAAAGTATAATAATAAAAAAAAGTAAAATGATACAAAAAAAAGAAATTTTTTTTCTCAATGTATATTTTTGTCAACTTTGTCAAAGATCAATTGGTTTTAGGTATGTGGCTTTGTTGTTGGGTTCTGTGTTCTGTTCCATTAGTCTATGTGTCTGTTTTTGTACCAGTACCATGCCGTTTTAATTACCATAGTCTCCTAGTATAATTTGACATCAGGTAATGTGATGCTTCTGAACTGTTCTTTTTGCTCAAGATTAATTTGGCTTTTAAAGCTTTTTATGGTTCCATATTAAGTTTAGGATTTTTTTTCTAATTCAGTGGAAAATGACTGGTAATTTAATAGAAATTACATTGAATCTGTAGAATGCTGTAGGCAGTACAGTCATTTTAATGATATTAATTCTTCCAATCCGTGAACATGGGATATTTTCTCATTTGTTTGGGTCATGTATAATATTACTTCTATCATCAGTGTTTTGTAGTTGACCTTGGAGAGATCTTTAATTCTTTTGTTAGATGTATTATTAACTTTTTTTTCATGTGGCTATTGTAAATGGGATTGTTATTGATTTTGTTTTTATATTGAATATTATTGGGGTATAGAAATGTTACTGCTTTTTGTATGGTGATTTTGTATCCTGAAAGTTTACTGAAGTAATATATCAAATCTAGGAGCCTTCGGAGTTGTCTTTAGGATTATCTAGTTATACCAGGTCATGAGCAAACAGAAATAACTTGACTTTTTGTTTTTCAATTTAGATGCCTTTTCTTTCTTTCTCCTTGCTTAATTATTCTGGCTAGGACTTCCAGTACTATATTGAATAGGAGTGATGAAAGTGGACATCCTTATCTAGTTTGGTTTCTGGGAGAATGCATTTAATTTTTCCTCATTTATTATATTTGCTGTGGTATTGGGCCATTCTTGCATTGGTCGAAAGAAATATCTGAGGCTGAATAATTTATAAAGAAAAAAAGTTTAATTGGCTCATTGTTCTGCAGGCTTACAGGAAGCATGATGCTGGCATCTGCTTGGCTTCTGGGGAGGGCTCAGGAAGTTTACAATCATGTTGAAAGGTGAAGGGAGACCAGGCATGTCAGTGGCCAGAGCAGAAACAAGAGTGGTGGGGGAGGGGTGAGTTGCCACACACTTTTAAATGACCAGATCTCACAAGAACTCACCTATCATGTTGACAGCACCAAGCCATGAGGAATCCATCCCCATGATTTAAACACTTCCCACTGCTCCCCACCCCTAGTATTGGGGATTAAAATTCAACCTGAGGTTTAGGCAGGTAAAAATATCCAAACTATATTACCGTGAGTTTGTTGTATGTGGCTCGCATTGTTTTGAGGTATGTTTCTTCAATGTCTAGTTTGTTGTGGGATTTTATAATGAAGTGATGTTGAATACTATCACACAATTTTTTGCATCTAGATGATCATATTATTTCTTGGTTTAATTTTGTTTTTGTGGTCAATCATGCTTATTGATTTGCATATGTTGAACGATCTTTGTGTCCCTGGAATGAAACCCATTCAATTGTGATGAGTTATATATTTGATGTGCTGTTGGATTCAGTTTGCTAGTATTTTGTTGAGGGTTTATCATTAAAAATCCTGTCATGTAGATTTATTTTTTGTTGTGTTCTTTCCTGGCTTTGGAATCAGGGTGATACCGGCTTCATTGAATGATTTTTAGAAGATTCTCTCCTCCTCAATTTTTTGAAACCATTTCAGTAGGATTAATGTCAATTTTTCTTCATATGTCTGCTAGAATTCAGTTGTAAATCCATGTGGTCCTGGGCTCTTTTTGTTGGGTAATATTTTATTACTGATTCAGTCTCACTACTTGTTATTGGTCTGGTTGAAATTTCTATTTCTTCCTGGTTCAATTTTGAGTGGTTATATGTTTCCAGGAATTTATCCATTCTTCTAGATTTTTCTAATTTGTGACTATAGAGCTATCCATAGTAGTCTGATAATTTTTTGTACTTTTGTGGTATGGATTGGAATATACTTTTTTAATTTAAATTTTATTTATATCAAAATGGCACATATAAATTTTTGAACTTTATTTTTTATCTTAAAATTTTTTTTCTTTCTTTTTTTATTATACTTTAAGTTCTAGGGTACATGTGCACAACGTGCAGGTTTGTTACATATGTATACATGTGCCATGTTGGTGTGCTGCACCCATTAACTCATCATTTAGCATTAGGTATATCTCCTAATGCTATTCCTCCCCCCCTCCCCCCACCCCACAACAGGCCCCAGAGTGTGATATTCCCCTTCCTGTGTCCAAGTGTTCTCATTGATCAATTCCCACCTATGAGTGAGAACATGCGGTGTTTTGTTTTTTGTCATTGCGATAGTTTGCTGAGAGTGATGGTTTCCAGCTTCATCCATGTCCCTACAAAGGACATGGACTCATCATTTTTTATGGCTGCATAGTATTCCATGGTGTATATGTGCCACATTTTCTTAATCCAGTCTACCATTGTTGGACATTTGGGTTGGTTCCAAGTCTTTGCTATTGTGAATAGTGCCACAATAAGCATATGTGTGCATGTGTCTTTACAGTAGAATGATTTCTCATCCTTTGGGTATATACCCAGTAATGGGATGGCTAGGTCAAATGGTATTTCTAGCTCTAGATGCTTGAGGAATCACCACACTGTCTTCCACAATGGTTGAATAAATTTACACTTCCACCAACAGTGTATAAGAGTACCTTCCTCAGGTCTGGAAGTTATTCCTGTCTCCCAGCAATTCTGATCAAGCAGGCAGCCTTGCTTCCTTTTCTTTTATCCTCAGGTTCTAACTCCTAGCTGTTGACTTCCGTTGTTTTGTTGTAGACTATCTATTTGAAGTTTCAATATCTACTTGCTATTTTGTGCTCTATAAGCAGGAGTGGTTGTTCAGGGGTGGGGAGGATTTGCTGTTAGTGCCAGGGTCGGGGACTGGTGGGGTGGGGCTGGTTGGCTCTATGCCCGCCAAAGTTCTATCTGTACTCCTGCACACTGTCAGGGCACGGATGGCAAACCCTGCCTGTGCAATTATGCACCAGCAAAGCTATATGGGGAGTTGCCATGGGCAAGGCAGAAGCTGCAGTATGTCAGGAAAGCATGTGGGCTGGTTAGTAGCCATAGAGGTTGCCCTGTTGGAGCTGTTTACCATTCAGGAATGGTCCACCAGTGCAGAAGCCATGGTGTGGACCCCTAGGGCACCTGAGGCTGCCCTGCAAGCAGGCATGGCCAATGCTGTGGCTCTGGGAGAGGCCAGCAGACCAAGGGGTGCTCAAGTCAAATTGGTTCAGTCTGATGGGTAACAGTGCCTTGCAGAATTTAGGACTGACAGTTTCCCTACGGCTAAAGTCTCCTAGGGGAGCAAGATGAGCCTAGGAGTACAACCATCCCTAGCCATGCTCTATTACAGACTTTCCTGTACTAAACCTTCTGGGCTCTACATCAGCTAGCTTGCTGCTCCTATCACTTATCCAAGCAGCTCTCCCTCCCAACTTGATTGTCCATGGTGGTCGAGTTGTCTCCTCCTGCTGGGCTTCCACAGGATCATAGTGAGAGTGGCTTGCTCCTTGCCAGTTCACCTCACACATTTCCCCAGTCTTTGAGTAACAGGAATGAGTCTGGATGCACTGTAACCACTTGTAGGTTCTCAGCTTTCTCCCCATTTAGCCCAGCTGCTTTTTCTTCCCTCGGTCCACTCTTAGTGCCTTCCCTTTGAAGATCTTTTAGGAGCATGACAGTCATTTCAATTCCTTGATGGGAGCTGTGCCACCTGGCTACATCTAGTCCCTAAATATTTCTGTATCACATGTGATGCTATTTCATAGCATTTTACACACAGTAGAACTTTTTTCCAAACTGCAATCACAGAGGGCTAAGATGGCCAACTAGATGTAGCCAGGAAGAGCTTCTCCCAGTGAAAGTCATCAGAGCATTAAGTAGACCAGCATAATCCAAACAGATTTTTGGAAACAAGGCATTGAGAGTGGATGCAGGGTGGATGCAGAGCCTAGGTTGAAAGAGCTAGCAAGTGGGAAGGCTGCACATAATTGACAGACACCAGGACTTTTTCCTGGCACTGAGAAACTTCTAGGGAAGTAGTGAGTTATATAGGCCTGGAGTGGCCATTCTCACCATAGGCCTCCAGAATCCTAGCTGTGGAGACCCTATGGCCCCCACAGATATCTGAACTGGCAAAGAGATCTTCCTAGACAGTTGGCAGAGAAAGAATTGCAGAGAATTTGTATGGAAATGGCTGTGGTGGAGCCATTCTGTGAATCCTTACCATAATCCTTTAGGATGCTCTAACCTTTGTTGGCTTAAACCTGAGGTTTCAGAGAACAAAGCTGCAAGCCTGGTCCCAGACTTCCAAGGTTAGAGCACATAGACTAGGAGTGCTGAGCTGAGTCTTGGCTCCCTGAAAGCATCCATAAATGAAGCCAGTCAACTAAACCCAACTTTTACAAAAGTTAAACCCTCAAGGACATAAAATAATATTAATATAATAACAAAAACCTCTATCCAAAAGACAGCAACTTCAAAAATTTAACATCAGCCAACACAGATGTGAAAGAACCAGTGCAAGAACTCTGGTAACTAAAAGCCAGAGTGTCTTCCCACCTCCAAATGACCACGCTAGCTTCTCAGCAATGGACCTTACCAGAATGAAATTGCTGGGGTGACAGACCTAGAATTCAGGATCTGGATGAAAAGAAATTTCATAGACATACAGGAGAAGGTTGAAACTAAATCCAAGGAATACGGTAAATTTGTCCAAGAGTTGAAAGATTATATAGCCATTTTAAGAAAGAACCAAAATGAATTTCTGAAAATAAAAAAAAAATCACTGCAGGAAATTTAGAATATGATTAGAAACATTAATAATAGAAATGACCAATCTCAGGAAATAATCTCAGAGCATGAAGATCACTCCCTCAACTCAACGAAGTGAGAGAAAATTTACAAAAATTAAAAAATGAACAAAACTTCTTAGAAATATGTTACATGTAAACGGACCAAAGGTACAAATCACTGGCATTCCTGAAAGAGATGGAGAGAGGGCAAGCAAATTGGGAAATATATTTGAGGATATTATGAAAAATTTGCTCAGCTTCACTAGAGAGGTTGAGATGCAAATATAGAGAATTCAGAGAACTGCTGAGAGATACTACAAAAGAGGACAATCCCCAAGACACATTGCCATCAAATTCTCTAAAGTCAACATGAAAGAAAAAATCTCAAAGACAGCTCGAGAGAAGGGACATCAATACAAAGACAACCCTATCAGCCTGACAGCAGAACTTTCAGTAGAAATCCTAAAAGCCAGAAGAAGAGATGGGGGGCTTAATCTCAGCATCCTTAAGGAAAACAAATCCAACAATGAATTTCATATCCAGCCAAAGGAAGCTTCATAAGAGAGGAAATAAAATTCGTTTCAGACAAGCAAATGCTAAGAGCATTCATTGCCACCAGTCCTGCTTTACAAGAGGCCCTAAAGGGAGAGCTAAACATGGAAATGAAATACTGCTACCAGCCACTACAAAAACACATTTAAGTACATAGCCCACTGACACTATAAAGCAACTATACAATCAAGTCTACATAACAACCAGCTAATAACATGATGGCAGGATCAAATTGTCACATATCAGTATTAACCGTGTATGTAAATGGGCTCAATGGCCCACTTAAAAGACGGTGAGTGGCAAGTTGGAAAAAAAAAGCAGGACACGATTGTATGCTGTCTTTCAGGGACCAATCTCACATGAAATGGCATCCATAGTCTCAAAGTGAAGGGATGGAGAATGATTTATCAAGCAAGTCAAAAACAAAACAAAAAAAGAGCAGAGGTTGCTATTCTTAATTTAGACAAAACAGACTTTAAACTAACAATGATTAAAAGGGACAATAAAAGGCCTTACATAAAGGGTGCAATTAAACAAGACGACTTAACTATCCTAAATATATATGCACCCAACACTGGAGCACCAAGATTAATAAAACAAGTTCTTAGAGACGTACAAAGGGACTTAACTAACCACACAATAATAGTGGGAGACTTCAATACTCCACTGACAGTATTAGACAGATCATGAAGGCAGGAAACTAGCAAAAATATTCAGGAACTAAACTTGATACTTGACCAAATGGACCTAAAAGACATCCACACAATACTCCATGTAACAACAACAGAATAAAATACATTTTTCTCATCTGCACATAGTAAATATTCTAAGATCATGTTCAACCATAAAGCAATTTTTAAAAAATGCAACCCCCAAAATAATACCAACCACACTACCATCTCAGAGCACAGTGCAACAAAAATAGAAATAGATACCAATAACATCTCCCAAAACCATAAAATTACATGGAAAGTAAACAGCCTGCTTCCAAATGACATTTGGGTAAACAATGAAATTAAGGAGAAAATGAAAAAAATTCTTTGGAACTAATGAAACAAAGATACAATATACCAAAATCTCTGGGACACAGGTGTTAAGAGAAAAGTTTATAGTGCTAAGCACCTACATTAAGGAGTTGGAAATATCTGAAGTTAACAACTTAACATCACAACTAGAAGATCAAGGAAAAAAAGAGAAAATTAACTGATATGGTTTGGCTGTGTCCCCACCTGAATCTCAACTTGAATTTTATCTCCTAGAATTCCCAAATGTTGTGGGAGGGACCCAGGTGTAGGCAATTGAATCATGGGGGCTGGTCATCCCCATGCTATTCTCGTGATAGTGAATAAATCTCACGAGGTCTGATGGGTTTATCAGGGGTTTCTGCTTTTGCTTCTTTCTCATTTTCTCTTGCTGCTGCCACGTAGGAAGGGCCTTTCACCTCCCACCATGATTCTGAAGCCTCTCCAGCCATGTGGAACTGTAAGTCCAATTAAACCTCTTTTTCTTCCTAGTGTCAGGTATGTCTTCATCAGTATTATGCAAACAGACTAATATAGTAAATTGGTACCAGTGGAGTGAGGCGCTGCTGAAAAGATACCTGAAAATGTGGAAGTTACTTTGGAACTGGGTAACAGGCACAGGTTGGAACAGTTTGGAGGGTTCAGAAGAACACAGGAAAATATGGGAGGGTTTCAAACTTCCTAGAGACTTGTTGAATGGCTTTGACAAAAATGCTGATAGTGATATGAACAATAAGGCTCAGGCCGAGGTGGTCTCAGATGGACATGAGGAACTTGTTGGGAACTGGAGCAAAGGTGAGTCTCATGTTTTAGCAAAGAGACTGGCAACATTTTGCCCCTGCCCTAGAGATTTGTGGAACTTTGAACTTGAGAGAGATGATTTAAGGTATCTGGTGGGAGAAATTTCTAAGCAGCAAAGCATTTTAAAGGTGACTTGGTTGCTGTTAAAAGCATTCCATTTTAAAAGGGAAACAGAGCATAAAAGTTCAGAAAATTTGCAGCCTGAAGATGCAGTAGAAAAGAAAAATCCATTTTTTTTTTTTTTTTTGAGGAGAAATTCAAGCTGGCTGCATAAATTTGCATAAGTGGCAAGGAGACTAAAGTTAATCCCCAAGACTGTGGGTAAATGTCCCCAAGCCATGTCAGAGACCTTCACGGCAGCCCTCCCCTCACAGGCCCAGAGGCCCAGGAGAAAAAAGTGGTTTTGTGGGCCAAGCCCAGGGTGCCCGTGCCATTTTCAGCCTAGAGACTTGGTGCCCTGCATCCCAGCTGCTCCAGCCATGGCTGAAAATGGACAACCTAGAGCTCAGGCTGTGGCTTCAGAGGGTGGGTGCCCCTAGCCTTGGCAGCTTCCATGTGGTGTTGAGCCTGCAGGTGCACAGAAGTCAAGAACTGAAGTTTGGGAACCTCCACCTAGATTTCAGAAGATATATGGAAACGCCTGGATGCCCAGGCAAAAGTTTGCTGCAGGCACAGGGCTCTCATAGAGAACCTCTGCTAGGGCAGTTTGAAAGGGAAATGTGGGATCAGAGCCACCACACAGAGTCTCTACTGGGGCACTGCCTAGTGGATTTGTGAGAAGAGGGCCACCATCCTCCAGACACCAGAATGGTGGATCCTCCGACAGCTAGTGCTGTGTGCCTGGAAAAGCTGCAGAGTCTCAAAGCCAGGCCATGAAAGCAGCCAGGAGGGAGGCTGTATCCTACAAAGACACAGGGGCAGAGCTGCACAAGACCGTGGGAACCCACCTCTTGCATCAGCATGGCTTTGATGTGGGAACTGTAGTCAAAGGAGATCATTTTGGAGCTTTAAAATTTGACTGCCTTGCTGGATTTTGGACTTGCATAGACCCCATAACCCCTTTGTTTTGGCCAATTTCTCCCTTTTGGAATGCCTGTATTTACCCCATACCTGTACCCCCATTGTATCTAGGAAGTAACTAGCTTGCTTTCGATTTACAGGCTTATAGGCGGAAAAGACTTGCCTTGTCTCAAATGAGACTTTGGATTATGGACTTTTGGGTTTAGACTGAAATGAGTTAACACTTTGGGTACTATTGGGGAGAAATGATTAGTTTTGAAATGTAAAAACATGAGGCTTGGAGGGGCCAGGGGTGGAATAATATGGTTTGGCTGTGTTCCCACCCAAATCTCAACTTGAATTTTATCTCCTAGAATTCCCACATGTTGTGGGAGGGACCCAGAGGGAGGTAATTGAATCGTGGGGCCAGTTTTCCCCATGCTACTCTTGTGGTAGTGAATAAGTCTCATGAGATCTGATGGGTTTATCAGGGATTTCTGCTTTTGCTGCTTTCTCATTTTCACTTGCCACCACCATGTAAAAAGTGCCTTTCACCTCCTGCCATGATTCTGAGGCCTCTCCAGCCATGTGGAAGTGTAAGTCCAATTAAACCTATTTTTCTTTCCTGTCTCAGATATGTCTTTATCAGCAGCATGAAAATAGAGTAATACACTAACATAAAAGATAGCAGAAGAAAAAAAATAAGCAAAACCAGAGCTGTGCTAAACAAAATTCAGACAGGAAAACAGATACAAAATGTCAACAAAAGCAAAAGTTTGTTATTTGAAACAATAAATAAGAATTATAGACAGCTAGCTAAATTAATAAAGAATAAGATAGAAGATCCAAATAAACGCAGTCAGAAACAACAAAGGTGATGCTATCATGAACCTCAAAGAAATACAAAAAAACTCTCAGAGACTATTGTGAACACCTCTGTGCATGCAAAATAGAAAATCTGAGAGAAATTGATAAATTCTTGGAAACATACAACCTCCCAAATTTGAACCAGAAAGAAATTAAAATCCTGAACATATCAATAAGGAAATTCTGAAATTGAATAAATAATAAAATCTTACAAAACAGGAAAAGCTCTAGAACTGATAAATTCACAATAAAATACAACCAGATGTATAAAGAATAACTGATACAAATCATATTGAAACTTTTTCAAAAAATCAAGGAGAATGGAATCCTCCCTAACTCATTCTGTGAAGCCAACATCACAGCAATACAAAAGTCTGGCAAAGACACAACAAATAAATAAAGCTACTGGTCAACATCCCTGATGAACTTAGGCAAAAAATTCTTAACAAAGTACTAGCAAATCAAATTCAGCAGCACATCAAAAAGCTAATCTACCATGATGAAGTAGGCTTTACTCTAGGGATACAAGATTGGTTGAACATATGCAAATCAATAAATGACAATTATTACATAAACATAAGTAAATACAAAAATCTCATGATCATCTCAATAGACATAAAGAAGGTTTTAAATAAAATTCAACATCTCTTTATATTAAAAACCCTCAACAAACTAGGCATTAAAGGAACATACCTTAAAATAATGAGAGCCACCTATGATAAACCCACAGCCAATGTCATACTGAATTAGCAATGGCTGGACACATTCCTTCTGCCAACTGGCCAAATGCAAAGATGCCCACTCTTACCACTACTATTCAACATAGTACTAGAAGACTTAGCCAGAGCAGCTGGGCAAGACAAATAAAGAAAAGTCATCCAAACGGGGTTAGAGAAATTCAAAGTATCTCTCTTCTCAGATGATATGATTCTATACCTAGAAAACCTCATAATCTCTGCACAAAGGCTTCTAGATCACAAAAACAACTTTAGTAAATTTTTAGGAAACAAAATCAATATACAAAAATCAGTAGCACTTTCATACACAAATAATGTCAAAACTGAGAGCCAAATCAAGAATTCAATTCCAGTCACCATGGCCACAAAAATAATAAAATATTTAGTGAAACATCTAACCAGGGAGTCGAAAGTTCTTTACAAAAAGGACTACAAAATACTTCTGAAAGAAATCATGAATGACACAAACAAATGAAAAAACAATCCATACCCATGGATTGGAATAATCAATATTGTAAAAATGGCCATACTTCCCAAAACAATTTACAAGTTCAATGCTATTTCTGTAAAACTATCAATGTCATTTTTCACATGATTAGAAAAAACTATTCTAAAATTAATATCAAACCAACAAAGAACCCAAATAGGTAAGGCAATCCAAAGCAAAAGGAACAAAGCTCGTGGCCCCAATCTACCTGTCTTCAAACTATAATATAAGGTTACTGTAATCAAAACAGCATGGCACTGATAGAAATCTAGACATGTAGACCAGTGAAACAGATTAGAGAACCCAGAAGTAAAGCTGAACACTCACAACTATCTGATTTTTGACAAAGCTGGCAGTAACAAACAATGGAGAGAGAACTCCCTATTCAGTAAATGGTGCTGGGATAATTGGCTAGGAATGTGCAGAAGATTGAAACTGGACCCCTGTTTTTCAAAATATACAAAAATCAACTAAAGAGCAATTAAAGACTTGAACAGGCACAGTAGTTCATGCCTGTAATCCGAGCACTTTGGGAGGCTGAGGCGGGATGATCACTTGAGGTCAGGAGTTCAAGACCAGCCTGGCCAACATGGTGAAACCCCATCTCTACTAAAAATACAAAAATTATCCAGGCATTATAAGGCATTACTGTAGTCCCAGCTACTCGAGAGGCTGAGGCAGGAGAATTGCTTGAACCTGGGAGGTGGAGGTTGCAGTGAGCTGAGATGGCACTACTGCACTTCCAGCCTGGGTGACAGAGTGAGATCCCGTCTCCAAAAAGAAAAAAAAAAAAAAAAGATAGATTAAAGAATTAAGTGTAAAACCCGAAAGTATTAAATCCCTAGAAGAAAACTTAAGACATACCATTCTGGACATAAGTCTTGGCAAAGATTTCATGACAAAGTTTCCAAAAGCAATTGCAAAATAATAACAGTAATAAAACTAGATAAATGAGAGCTAATTAAACTAAAGAGCTTCTGCATAGCAAAACATACTATCAAGAGAGTAAGCCGACAACCTACAGAATGGGAATAAATATTTGCAAACTATGCGTCTAACAAAGGTCTAATATTCAGAATCTATTTAAAAATTAAACAAGTGTAAAACAAACAACCCCATTAAAAAGTGAGCAAAAACATGAACAGACGCTTCTTTTTTGATTGTCTTAAATATTTATTCATTGGATAGTCGTACATATCCATGTCAATATACATATATACACCATTTCTCTTACTGTGTAATATGGATCCTTTATGTCTTTTCTTTTTTTGTTGTTTTTTGTTTTTTTTTTATTTTATTATTATTATACTTTAAGTTTTAGGGTACATGTGCACAATGTGCAGGTTTGTTACATATGTATACATGTGCCATGTTGGTGTGCTGCTCCCATTAAAATAAGATTCTTAAAAGAAGATATACTTCTTAAAAGACGCTTCTTAAAAGAAGATATACTATGTGGCCAACATATGAAAAAGTACTCAAAATTACTAATCATTAGAGAAATGCAAATCAAAACCACAATGAGATACTATCTCATACCATTCAGAATAGCTATTTTTAAAAAGTCACATAATATCAGATTGGTATGGTTTTGATTTGCGTCCCTCTCAAATCTCATGTTGAATTGTAATCTTCAGTATTGGAGGAGGGGGTGGTGGGAGGTGATTGGATCATGAGGATGGCCTTCCTGCATGCTGTTTTAATAATAGTGAGTGAGTTCTCACCAGATCTGGTTGTTTAAAAGTGTGTAACACCTCCCCCTGCTCTTTTTCCTGCTCCAGACACGTAAGACATGCCTGTTTCCCTTTCACCTTCTGCTATGATTGTAAGTTTCCTGCCCAGCCATGCTCTCTGTACAGCCGGTGGAATCATAAGCCAATTTAACCTCTTTTCTTTATAAATTACCCAGTTTCCCATAGTTCTTTTAGCAATACAAGAACTAACTAATACACACATGTTGGAGAGGTTGTAGAGAAAAGGGAATACTTATACACTGCTTGTGGAAATTTAATTAGTCTAGCCACTGTGGAAAGCAGTTGGAAGATTTCTCAACTTAGAACAGAACCATCATTCAACCCCACAATCCTATTACTTGTTATATACACAAATTGATATAAATTGTCCTACCAAAAAGACACATGCACTAGTATGTTTATCATAGCACTATTCACAGGATCAAAGACGTGGAACAAAACTAGATGCCCATCATTGGTGAACTGGATAAAGAAAATGTGGTACATATACACCATGGAATACTATGCAACCAAAAAAATGAAATCATGTTTTTTGTAGCAACATGGATAGAGCTCTAGGCCATTATCCTAGCAAATCAACACAGGAACGGAAAACCAAATACCACATGTTCTCACTTCTAAGAGGGAGCTAAACAATGAGCACACATGGCTGTGATGAATGGTACAAAAGACACCACTATCTACTTGAGGGTGGAGGTGAGAATAAAAGGAAAAGAAAAAGGAATTAGAGTGTATTCTCTCAAACCCTGCCACTGCTTGAACAACTAAGTATATTTAGTATTCTAAATCCTTTGTTGTTATTTTATAAATATTCACAGTATCTTCACCAGGAGTAGATTCCAGCTCAAGAAATCTCTTTGCTCATCTATAAGAAGCAACTCTTAATTTATTCAGGTTTCAATATGAGATTGCTGCAATTCAGTCAGATATTTAGGCTTCACTTCTAATTCTAGTTCTCTTGCTATCTCCACCACATTTATGGTGACTTCCTCCACTTATGTCGGAATCCCTCCAAGTTATCCATGAGCCTTGTCATCAACTTTTTCCAAACTCCTGTTAATGCTGATAATTTACCCTCTTCTCATGAATCAAAAATGTTCTTATTGATATCTAAAATGTTAAATAGTTTCAAAAAGCTTTTCAATTTACTTTGTCCCGATCCATCAGATGAATCATTATTTACGACATCTTATAGCCTTTGAAATATATTTCTTAAATAAGACTTGAAAGTCAAATTTTCTCCTTGTTTCATGAGTGGCAAGATTTATATTGAGTTAGAAGGCATGAAATCGACATGAATCTCTTTGTATATCCCCAACGGAGCTTTTGGTTGACCAGGTGCATTGTGAATGAGCAGTAATATTTTGAAAGGAATCTTCTTTTTTCTTCTTGAGCAGTAGGTTTCAACAGTGGGCTTAAAATATTCAGTATCCCAATGTTTTAAACTGTTGTATTATTCCACTCATAGAGCACTAGTATAGTAGATTTATCATATTTCTTAAGGATCCTACAATTTTCAGAGTAGTAAATGAGCATTGTCTTCAACTTAAAGTCACAGAGATTACTAATGCCTAATGTGAGAGTCAGCTTGTCCTTTGAAGTTTTGAAGCTACGCATTGATTTCTCCTTTCTGGCTATGAAAGTCTTAGATGGCATCTTCTTCCAGTACAAAGATGTTTTGTCTAAACTTAAAATTGGTTAGTTAGTGTAACTACATTCATCAGTAATCTTAGCTATTTGTTCTGGACAACTTGCTGTAGCTTTTGCATCAGCACTTGCCTTTTCTCTTTGCACATTTATGTTGAAGAGGTGGCCTTTTTCTTTAAACCTCATGGACTAACATCTATTAGCTTTAAACTTTCCATCTGTAGCTTCCTCACCTTTCCCAGTCTTCATAGAATTGAAGAGAATTGGGTCCTTGCTCTGAATTAGACTTTAGCTTAAGGGAATATTGTTTCTGGTTTGATCTTCTATTCAGACCACTAAAACTTTCCCCATGTTAGCAATAAGACTACTTCACTTTCTTATCATTTATGTGTTCACTGGAGTAATACTTCTAATTGCCTTCAAGAACTTTTTTTTTTGCATTCAAAATGTGGCTGTTTGGGGGTTAAAAGCCTATAATTTGGCCTATCTTGTCTTTCAATTTGCCTTCCTCACTCTCACTAAGCTTAATCCTTCCTAACTTTTGATATAAAGTGAAAGATATGCTACTCTTCCTTACACTTGAACACATGGAGGCCATTTTAAGTTTATTATTGGTCTAATTTAAATACTATTGCGTGTCATGAAATAAGGTATCCCAAGTAGAGGAAAAGACATAGTGGAAAAGCTAGTCAGCTGCTCACTCAGAACACGTACATTTGTTGATTAAGTTCTCCATGTTATATGGGCACAGTTGAGCTCCAAAACAATTACAGTAATAACATTAAAAATCATTGATCACAGATCACTATTAACAGATATAATAACTGTGAAAAGCTTTGATATAGTGCAGGAATTACCAAAATGTGACATAGAGACAGAAAATGAACACATGTTGTTTAAAATTTATCATTAACAGACCTACTTGACACAGAGTTGCCACACATCTTCAATGTGTAATTATCACAATATCTGCAAAGTGCAATAATGCAAAGTACAATAAAGAGAGGTGTTCCTGTTAACGGTTTCTAATATTTTCGTTGTCATGTATAGTCACAAGAACCACAATTATTATAATATATTGTCATCATTTCATAAAATAAAGGTCATTTTATTTTTAAAAATAAAGAAAACATCACACACCGGGGCCTGTTGTGGGGTGGGGAGAGGGGGGAGGGATAGCATTAGGAAATATACCTAATGTTAAATGACGAGTTAATGGGTGCAGCACACCAACATGGCACATGTATACATATGTAACTAACCTGCATGTTGTGCACATGTACCCTAAAACTTAAAGTATAATAAAAAAAATTCAGCCAGGAAAAAATAAATAAATAAATAAATAAATAATATGCCACCTAAAAAAAAAAGAAAACATAATATCTAAATAAAAAAGGGCTTTACATTTGATTAATCTTTTTTTATGAGAAAACCATAAAATTTTCTTTTCTTTTTTTTTATACTTTAAGCTCTAGGGTACATGTGCACAGCATGCAGGTTTAATACATAGGTATACATGTGCCATGTTGGTTTGCTGCACCCATCAACTCATCATTTACATTAGGTATTTCTCCTAATGCTGTCCCTCCCCCAGCCCCCCAACAGGCCCCAGCGTGTGTAAAGCTTTTTATTTTAATGTACTCTAATTAAAAATTTCTCACAGTTTGAGATCCACTGATCTCTGAATTAAGTATGCTTATCTAATACATTGGTTATTCAGGTTCTTCTTGAACTCTTCTAATCATTGAAAAGTCACTTTCTCCTGAAGGAAATGACTCTTATTGCTAGGAAGTATATCCTTGGGTTAAAGTGTACTTCTCTATAATTTCACTTATTACTACTGTGTTTCTCCAGAGGAGCTACACAAATTAATTCACGTTTCTATTCCAACATATACTGTACTTTTGCAAAAATAAAACCATGCCTACTATAATTTTCTGAGAAATTTGATTTTTCTTTCCTCAGGGTCTGTCAATTCATTTCTCAAAAGAGATTAGTAAAATAAAAAAAAGTCACTGTGGTTAGTATATATGGAGCTACAAATATACACAATATTTAATACAACTTAAAGTTTCATATGTTTAGCCTGGATTAATTGCTGTTACATATTACTTCAAGAGCACAAGGACACCTTTAAAAATCTGTCAATAGACACCCTCTGTCTTTCACTGTTGCATCTTGCATTTTGCAAACCATGTGGTAGTCTAAATAAAGATGTTTGTAACCTAATCCCTGCAACCTATGAATATATAATTTTACATGGTAAAGGAGTATTTGCATATGTGATTAAGTTAAATAATTTGAGATGAGGATATCATCTGGGCTTATCTGGATAGGCCCAACATAATGACAAAGGTCCTCATGAGAGGGTGGCTGGAGGATCAGAGTTAATAGTAGGAAACAGGAGGATAGAAGCAAGAGTTTGGAGTAATGTGAAGAAGGGGTATAAGCCAAGGAATGCAGGTAGCCTCTAGAAGATGGAAAAGAGAAAAACATTCTCCTCTGGTGCCTACAGAAGTAATGCAGCCCTACCAATACCTAAATTTAAGACTTCTTTCCTTCAGAACTGTAAAATATTACATTTTTATTTTATGCCAGTAATTCTGTGTTTGTTTATAGCAGCATTAAAAAACTAATGTGCTTCCCCAACTTCCACGTGATGTTTTCCTCATAAGATGTACTTCAAAAACATTATACCTTCTATAATACTTTATCAAAACTGAAGTAGCAAACATCAGGCTTTTTGTACTAACATGTACAATGCATGAAGCTCAATATCCTATTTAAACAAATAGAAAGATAAAGTTAAAGAAGATAAAAAGATATGATTGATAAAACAGAATATTTGGGTTGTAGAGTATCTATTGCAGCTGCTTTATGTATCACTTTACTTTGTAGCCAAATTGCCCATTCTCAGATTCTAAAAGAGATACATTTAATTTAAAATGGATCCTTCCTTTGACAAAACTTCGGGTGAGACCCCAGTCCTGACCAGCACCTTGATTGCAGCCTTATGAGAGACCATGATGTAAAGAACCTAGATATGCCATGCCCATATTCTTGACCAACACAAACTCTGAGATAACAAATGTGGATTCTAAGCTGTTAAGTTTTGGGGGATACATTTTATGCAGCAATGGACAGCTAATATACACTCACTTCTAAGAAGGACATACTGGATTGATATGAATTGCCAAATATTGTTCTGAGTGCTTTCATACTCTACTTTGCAAGCAAAAGCCTCTGTGCTTCTCCTCTTACAGAATTTAGAGTCCTTGAGCACAGTGTCAAAGCTAGTATCAGCATTAAAATTAAAATCTTTATCTCTGGGACTCTGAAGGGTATACTCTCTTCATTATATCGCCACTCCTCTCTCAGCCTTCATTAATCACTCAAACAAAACTGATCACTTGCTATGAATCCCCACAGCAACCTGTGCATATGTGCATCATAACACTGTCTCATAGATAGTTCTGTATTTGTGTTAATTTCATGTGTTTATAGTCATCTTGTCTTAAGAATGAGACCATCAAATATTTACTTTTCTGTTTCCAGTCTCTGTCATGACGTTTTATGTTCATTTATTTATTAAAAAATAATGATTGAGATCCCATTATTGGGCAATAAATATGTATTGAATGAGTAAATGAACAACACAGTATAAATAATACACCTGCAACTACTAGGACAAGGAGTAAAAGAATGTGTGTATGTGTGTGTATAACAGTTTCATATATATATGTAATTTGCAGATAGTAATATATAATTTTGTATAATGTGTAAATACATGCAATAAAACAGTTTTAGATATTATATATAATACTATATATTGTTACACATATACTTACTAATATTGTAAATATTATATTATTAACAGAGTAAGAGAATTTTGCTTCTGGTTTGATCTTCTATTCAGATCACTAAAACTTTCTCCATGTGAGTAATAAGACTGTTTCATTAATTTTTTACATTTATTTTAAGTTCAGAAATACCTGTGCTGGTTTGTTATATAGGTAAACTTGAGTCATGGGAGTTTGTTATACAGATTATTTTATCAACCAGGTAATAAGCCTAGTATCCATTAGTTTTTTTTTTTTTTTTTCTGATCCTCTCCTTCCTCCCACTCTCCACCCTCTGATAGGCCCCAGCGTGTGGTGTTCCCCTCTATGTGTCCATGTGTTCTCATAATTTAGCTCCTTAAGTGAGAACATGTGGTATTTGGATTACTCTGTTCATACGTTAATTTGCTAAGAATTGCCTCTAGCTCCATCCTTGTTCTTGCAAAAGACAAGATACCATTTTTTTCATGGTTTCATAGTATTCCATGGTGTATATGTACCACATTTTCTTTATTATGCTTTAAGTTCTGAGATACATGTGCAGAATGTGCAGGTTTGTTACATAAGTATACATATGCCATAGTGGTTTGCTGCACCCATCAATCCATCATCTACATTAAGTATTTCTCCTAATATTATACCTCCCCTAGCCCCCCACCCCCCAACAGGCCCCAGTGTGTGATGTTTCCCTCCCTGTCTCCAGGTGTTCTCATTGTTCAAATCCCACTTATGAATAGGAACATTCAGTGTTTGGTTTTCTGTTCCTGTGTTAGTTTGCTAAGAATGATGGTTTCCAGCTTCATCCATTTCACTGCAAAAGACATGAACTCATCCTTTTATATGGCTGCATAGTATTCCATGGTGTCTATGTGCCACATTTTCTTTATCCAGTCTATTATTGATGGACATTTGTGTTGGTTCCGAGTCTTTGTTATTGTGAATAGTGCTTCAATAAACACACATGTGCATGTGTCTTTACAGTAGAAAGATTTATAATCCTTTGAGTATATACCCAGTAATGGGCTTGCTGGGTCAAATGGTATTTCTGGTTCTAGATCCTTGAGGAATCACAACGTTGTCTTCCACAATGGTTGAACTAATTTACACTCCCACCAACTGTGTAAAAGTGTTCCTATGCCTCCAAATCCTCTCTAACTTCTGTTGTTTCCTGACTTTTTTTTT
>NW_026652282.1:68757919-68801664 GCF_009828535.3 Hylobates moloch
GTATATGTCCGCCACATTTCCCTCCTTGGTTAGTGAGCACTTAGGCTGGTTCCATATTTTAGCAATTATGAATTATGCTGCTACAATCATGCATGTGCAAGTGTTTTTTCATATAATTACTTCTTTTCCCCTGGGTAGATTTCCAGTAGCAGAATTGCTAGATGAAGTGGTAGTTCTACTCTTAGTTCTAAAAGGAATCTCCACACTGTTTTCCACAGTGGTTGTACTAGTTTGCATTCCCACCAGCAGTGTACTAGTGTTCTCTTTTCACCACATCTACAATAACATCAGTTATTTTTTGATTTTTTAATTCTAGGCATTCTCGCAAAAATAAGGTAGTATCTAATTGTGGTTTTGATTTGTATTTCCCTGATAGGTAATGATGTTGAGCATTTTTTCATATGATTGTTGGCCATTTGTATATCTTCTTTTGAGAATTGTGTATTCATGTCCTTTGCCCTATTTTTGATGGGATTGCTTTTTCTTGTTGATTTGTTTGAGTTCCTTGTAGATTCTAGACATTTGTCCTTTGTCAGATGCTTAGTTCTTGAATATTTTCTCCCATTCTTTGGATTGTTTGTTTACTCTGCTGATTATTTCTTTTCCTGTGCAGAAGCTTTTTAGTTTAATTAGGTCCCATCTACTTATTTTTGTTTTTGTTGCATTTGCTTTTGGGTTTTTGGTCACAAAAACTTTGCCTAAGCCAATATTAGAAGAGTTTTGTGGGTGTTATCTTTTAGAATTTTTATGGTTTCTTGTCTTAGATTTAAGTCTTTGATCCATCTTGAGTTGATTTTTGTAAAAGGTGAGAGATGAGGATCCAGCTTCATTCTTCTACATGTGGCTTGCCAATTATCCCAGCACCATTTGTTGAATGGGGTGTCCTTTCCCCAACTTATGTTTCTGTTTGCTTTGTCAAAGGTCAGTTGGCTGTAAGTATTTGGCTTTATTTCTTGGTTCCCTATTCTTTTTCATTGGTCTACATGTCTATTTTTATACCAGTACCATGCTGTTTTGGTAACTATAGACTTACAGTATAATTTGAAGTCAGGTAGTGTGATGCCTCCAGATTTTTTTAATGGAGCTTTTCTACTTATGGTTTATGCATCTAGCATAGTATTTGTGATGTGATACCATAAGAAATACATAAATAATTTTATACTTGTTTTTTTCTTTAACCATTGTACTAGGGTAAAATTTGCTGTACATTCCACAATTATCACTGAAGTCTATCCTGAATATGGTTCCATGGTGCTAATATGATTGAGTTTTTAATTTTTATATGTTTTATGTTATTAACCAGTAATCTCTTGTTTCAGCTCAAATAATACACTTTTGTCATTTCTGTTAGGCAGGTGCAGTGGTCATAAACTCCCTTAGCTTTTTTTTCTAACTTTTATGTTAGTTTCTGGGGTACATATGCAAGTTTGCTATATAATTATACTGTATGTCACAGGGGTTTGTCTACAAATTATTTCATCACCCAGGTAGTGAACATAGTACTCAATAGTGCTGTATTTTGATTCCCACCCTTCTCCTACCCTCCATCCTCCTGGAGGCCCAAGTGTCTGTTTTTCCCTTCTTCGTGTTCATATGTACTCAATGTTTACCTTCCACTTACAAGGGAGAACATGTGATGTTTGGTTTTCTGTTTCTGTGTTAGTTTCCTTAGGGTAGTGGCCTCCAGCTCTATTCCTGTTACTGCAAAGGATGTGCTCTCTTTCTTTTTATGGTTGCATCCCATTCCATGGTGTTTAAGTACCACATTTTCTTTATCCAGTCTACTATTGATGGGCATTCAGGTTGACTCCACGTCTTTACTACTGGGGGTAGCACTGCAATGAACATACATGTGCATGTGTCTTTATAGTAGAACAATTTCTATTCCTTTTGATATATACCCAATAATGGGATTGCTATATCAGACAATAATTCTCTTTTAAGTTCTATGAGAAATGGCCAAACTGCTTTCCACAATGACTGAACTGGTCTGTATTCCCACCAGCAATGCACAAGGATTCGCTTTTGTCCACAACCTTGCCAGCATCTGTTTTTTGACTTTTTTTTTTTTTTTTTTTTGAGACGGAGTCTTGCTCTGTCTCCCAGGCTGGAGTGCACTGGCGCAATCTCGGCTCACTGCAAGCTCCGCCTCCTGGGTTCACGCCATTCTCCTGCCTCAGCCTCTCCAAGTAGCTGGGACTACAGGCGCCCGCCACCACGCCCGGCTAATTTTTTTGTATTTTTAGTAGAGACGGGGTTTCACCGTGGTCTCGATCTCCTGACCTCGTGATCCGCCCGCCTCGGCCTCCCAAAGTGCTGGGATTACAAGCGTGAGCCACCGCGCCCGGCCTGTTTTTTGACTTTTTAATAGTAGCCATTATGGCTGGTTTGAGATGGTATCTCACTGTTTTATTTGCATTTCTCTAATGATTAGTGATGTTGAGCATTCTTTTCATATGCTTTTTGGCTGCATGAATGTCTGTTTTTGAGAAGTGTCTGTTCATATCCTTTACCCACTTTTTGATGAAGTTGTTTTTCATTTTCTTTTCCTTTTTTTTTCTTTTTTGCTTGTAAATTTAAGTTTCTTATAGACCCTGGAAGTTAGACCTTTGTTGGATACATACTTTGCAAATATTCCCTCCCATTCTGTAAATTGTCTGTTGCCTTTGTTGATAGTTTTCTTTGCTTTACAGAATATATTTAGTGTAATGAGGTCCCATTTGTTATTTTTTTTTGAAATTGTTTTTGATGTTTTTGTCATGAAGTTGTTCCCAGGCCCTATATCCAGAATGGTGTTTCCTAGGTTATCTTCCAGGGCTTTTTTTTTTTTTTTTTTTTTAGACGGAGTCTCGCTCTGTCACCCAGGCTGGAGTGCAGTGGCGCGATCTCGGCTCACCACAAGCTCCGCCTCCTGGGTTCACGCCATTCTCCTGCCTCAGCCTCTCCGAGTAGCTGGGACTACAGGCGCCCGGCTAATTTTTTGTGTTTTTAGTAGGGACGGGGCTTCACCGTGGTCTCGATCTCCTGACCTTGTGATCCACCTGCCTCGGCCTCCCAAAGTGCTGGGATTACAAGCGTGAGCCACTGTGCCCGGCCAGGTTTTTTTTTTTATATTTTTTTATTTTAGATTTAAGTCTTTAATCCATCTTGTTAATTTTTGTATATGATTAAGAAAGGAAGGCAGGTTCAATCTTCTGCATATGGCCTAGTCAGTTATCCCAGCACAATTTATTAAATAGAAAGTCCTTTCCCCTTTGTTTGTTTTTATAAATTTTGTGCAAGATCCAAATGCTTGTAGTTGTGTGGTCTTACTTCGAGGGTCTTTATTTTTTTTCCACTTGTCTATGTGTCTGTTTATCTACCAGTACCATGCTGTTTTCAGTACTCTAGCCTCGTAGTATAAAGTTGAGTAATGAGATGCCTCCAGCTGTATTCTTTCTGCTTAGTATTGCCTTGGCTATTCAAGCTTTTTTATGGTTTCATATGAACTTTAAAATGTTTTCTTCTAATTCTGTGAAGAATGTCATTGGGAGTTTGATAGAAATATCATTGAATCTGTAAATTGCTTTGGGCAATATGGCTATTTTGACAATATGATTCTTTCTCTCCATGAACATGAGATGGTTTTCCATTTGTTTGTGCCACCTCTGATTTATTAGAGCAAAGTTTTGTAATTCTCACTGTAGACTTCTTTTACCTTTTGGTTAGCTGTATTCCTATGGATTTTTTTTTTCTTGTGGCTATTGTGAATACTATTGCATTCTTGATTTGGCTCTCAGCTTTGATATTGTTGGCATATAGGAATGCTGCTAATTTTGGTACCTTGATTTTGTATCCCAAAAGTTTGCTGAATTTGTGTATCTAATCAATGAGCTTTTGGGCAAAGACTATGGGGTTTCTAGGTATAGAATAATATCATCGGCAAAGAGAAATATTTTGATTTCCTCTCTCCCTATTTTGATTCCTTTAATTTCTTTTTCTTGCCTGATTGCTCTGGCTAGGATTTCCAGTAGGGTGTTGAATAGATGTGGTATGAGAGGGCATCTTTGTCTTGTTCCAGTTTCAAGGGGAATACTTCCAGCTTTTTCCCATTCAGTATGAGGTTAGCTGTTGGTTTTTCAAAGATGGCCCTTATTATTTTGAAGTATGTTCACTCAATTTCTAGTTTGTTGAGGGTTTTTAACATGCAGCAATGTTGAATTGTATAGAAAGCATTTTCTGCATCTGTATTGAGATGACTGTGGGTTTTATTTTTGTTATGTTTATGTGATTAACACATTAATTGATTTATGTATGTTGAACCAAACTTGCGTCACAGGGACAAAGCCTACTTGTTCAGAGTGAATTAGTTTTATTTTTTTTCTGGAGTATCACACTGTCACCCAGGCTGGAGTGCAGTGGCGTGATCTCCTGCCTCAGCCTCCATTAGCTGGGACTACAGGTGCCTGCCACCATGCCCAGCTAATTTTTTGTATTTTTAGTAGAAACGGAGTTTCACTGTGTTAGCCAGGATGGTTTCGATCTCCTGACCTCGTGATCTGTCTGCCTCAGTCTTCCAAAGTGCTGGGATTACAGGCATGAGCCACAGTGCCCGGCCATGAATTAGCTTTTTGATGTGCTGCTGTATTCAGTTTGCTAGTATCTGGTTGAGGCTATTTGTATCAAAGTTTATCAAATATATTGGCCTTTTTGGTTTTTGTTGTGTCTCTGAAAGGTTTTACTGTTAGGATGATGTTGGCCTCATAGAATGAGGTGGTTTCAGTGGAAATGGTACCACCTCTTCCTTATACATCTTGTAGTATTTAGCTGTGAATCTTTCTGGTCCTGAGCTTTGTCTGGTTGGTACGTTCTTATTACTGATTCAGTCTTGGAACTTGTTATTGATCTGCTCAGGGTTTTAACGTCTTCCTGGTTCAATCTTGGGAGGTTGTATTTTTTTAGGGATTCAGCTAATCTTCTACATTGTGTAGGTCATAGGCATAGAGGTGTTTGTAATAGTCTGTGTGGATTTTTTTTGTATATCTGTGGGTTCAACAGTAAGGTCCCCTTTGTCATTTCCCATTGTGTTTATTTGGATCTTCTCTCTTCTTTTTTCCTACTCTATCCAGCACTATATTTATCTCATCAACTCTTTCAAGAAACCAATCGGTGGATTCATTAATTGTTTAAATTTTTTTTCAATCTGGGCAGTTTTTTCTTTCTTCCTCATTTCTGAAGAACAGCTTTGCTAGGTAAAAGTATTCTTGTTAGGCAGTTTTTGCTGTTTTGATACTTTGAAGACACAATCCCACTATCTGCTGGCCTACAGAGATTTTGCTGAGAAATTGACTGTAAAATCATAAAGGAACTCCCCTACATGTAATCTCTTTCTTATCTTTTGCTGCTTTCAGCAATTTTTGTCTTTGATTTTTGATAGTTTGATTATAATGTATCTTAGTGCAGTCCTCTTTCAGTTAAATTTGGCTGACAATCTCTAAGATTTTTCTTCCTAGATGTTGGCACATTTGCCCAGATTTAGGACCTTTTCAGCCATTATTATTATTATAATATCAATAGCTTTTGGAGTACAATTAGTTTTTGGTTACATAGATGGATTATATAGTGGCAAATTCTGCAATTTTATTGCACCCATCGCCTGAGTAGTGTACATGGTACCTATTAGGTAGTTTTTTTTTTTTTAAATCCTGGGTCCCTTTGTTACCCTCCTACTTCTGAGTCTCCAAAGTCCCTTATATTACTCTGTATGCCTTTGTGTACTCATAGCTCAGCTCCTGCTTGTAAGTGAGAACATACAGTTTCTGATTTTCCACTTCTATGTTACTTCACTTAGAATAATGGGTCCCCAGCTTCATCCGAATTTCTGCAAAAGACATTTATTTCATTACTTTTAATGGCTAAGTAGTGTTTCATGGTATATGGGTACCACATTTTCTTTATTCACTTTTTAGTTGATGGACACTTAGGTTAGTTCTACATCTTTGTAACTGTGAATGGTGCTGCCAGAAACATATATGTGCAAGTGTCTTTTTTATACAATGACTTCTCTTCCTTTGGGTACATATTCAGTAGTGGGATCGCTGCATTCAATGGCAGATCCACTTATAGCTCTTTAAGGAACATCCATACTGTTTTCCAAAGAGGTTTATGAATTTACATTCTCACCAGCAGTGTATGTGTGTTCCTTTTCCCCACATACATGTCAGCATCCATTGTTTTTTGACTTTTTAATAATAGCTATTCTTTCGGGAGTACAGTAGTATCTCACTGTGGTTTTAATTCTCATTTCCCTTATGATTAGTAATGTTGAGCATTTTTTCATATATTTGTTGGCCATTTGTATATTTTCTTTTAAGAAATGTCTATTCATGTTCTCTGTCCACTTTTTAATGGGATTATTTGATTTTTTTCTTTGTCATTTGCTTGAGTTCCTTATAGATTCTGGATATTAGTTTGTTGTCGAATGTGTAGTTTGCAAATATTTTCTCCTTCTCTATAGGTTGTCCTTTTCCTCTGTTACTTATTTATTTTGACTTGCAGATGCTTTTCTGTTTATTTAGGTCTCATTGTTTACTTTTGTTTTTGTTGCATTTGCTTTTGGGGACACAGTTATAAATTATTTGCCTAAGCCAATGTCTAGAACAGTTTTTCCAAAGTTGTCTTCTAGAATTTTTAGAGTCTCAGGCTGTATCAGTTTGTTTTTATAATGCTATAAAGGACTACCTGAAACTGGGTAATTTATAAAGAAAAGAAGTTTAATTGAGTCACAGTTTAGTGTGGGTGGGGAAGCCTCAGGAAACTTAAATCATGGAAGAAGGTGAAGGGAAAGCAATGCACCTTCTTCACAAGGCAGCAGAAAGGAGAAGTGCTGAATGAAGAGGGAAGAGGCTCTGATAAAGCCGTCAGGTCTCATGAGAACTCAGTCAATATCACAGGACAGGGAAACCATCACCATGATTAAATTACCTTTACCTAGTCTCTCCCTTGACACATGGGGTTTATGAGAATTATGGGGATTACAATTCAAGATGAGAATTGGATGGGGACATAAAGCCTAGCCACATCGCAGGCCCAATATTTAAGTCTTCAAACCATCTTGAGTTGATTTTTATATATGATGAGAGTTAAGGATCCAGTTTCATTCTTCCACATGTGGCTTGCCAGTTTTCTCAGCACCATTTATTGAATATGATGTCCATTCCTTAATTTATGTTTTTTCATGCTTTGTCAAAAATTTGTTGGCTGTACATATTTCATTTTATTTCTAGGCTTTTTATCATGTTCCATTAGGCTATCTGCCTACTTTTATACCAGCTCCACGCTGTTTTGGTAACTATAGCCTTGTATTATAGTTTCAAGTTCAATAATGTTATGCTTCCCAATTTGTTCTTTTTGCTTAGAATTACTTTGGCTATTTGTGCTCTTTTCGGTTCCATTTGAAATTTAGAATTTTATTTTTTAAATTCTGTGAAAAGTGACATTGATATTTTGATGGGGATTTCATTGAATCAGTAGATTGTTTTGGGAAGTATGGTCATTTTCACAATATTGAGTCTTCCAATTCATGAGCATGAGATGTGTTTCCATTTGTTTAGGTCATTTATGATTTATTTCAGCAGTATTTTGTAGTTCTCCTTGTAGAGATCTGTCATCTCTTTGATTATCAGCTTGGTCGTTTTTGGTGGGGCTAATAATGTGTGTACATTGATTTTGTAACCTGAGACTTTACTGAATTTGTTTATTAAATATAAGGGTCTTTGGAAGAGTCTGTAGCACTTTCTAACTATACAATCATATCATCTGCAAACAGTGATAATTTAACTTCCTTTTTTTCAATTTAGATGCTTTTGTTTTTTTTAATGTCTAATTGCTCTGTGTAGTACTTCCATAATTATGTTGATTAGGAGTGGTGACAATGGGCATTCTTGTCTTGTTCCTGTTCTCAGGGGAAATGCTTTAACCTTTCCCCCATTCGGTATGATGTTGGCTTTGGGTTTGTCATATATGGCTTTTATTATTTTGAGGTAGGTTCCTTCTATGTTGCTGAGAGTTTTCATCAGAAAGGGGGCTAGATTTTATTGAATGCTCTCTCTGCATCTATTGAGATGATCATATTGTTTTGTCCTTTTAATTCTTTCATATGATGTACCACATTTATGGAATTGCATAATGTTAAACCATCCTTGTATCCATTGAGTGACACCTACTTGATCATGATGAATTATCTTTTTGATGTGCTGCTAGATTCAATTAGCTAATATTTTGTTGCTGATTTTTGCATTTAAGTTCATCAGGGAAATTGGTCTGTTGTTTTCTTCTTTTTGTTGTACTATTTCCTGATTCTAGTATCAGGGTGATAGTAGCTTCATAGAATGATTTAGAAAGGATTCCCCTTTTCTCAATCTCTTGGAATCGTTTCAGTAGAATTGGTACCAATTCTTTTTTTTTTTTTTTTTTTTTAAATATCTGGTAGAATTCAGCTGTGAATCCATCTGGCCATTTTTTTGTTGGCAATTTTTAAATTACTGATTCAATCTTGCTGCTTGTTACTGGTCTGTTCAAGGTTTCTATTTCTTATTGATTTAATCTAGGAGGGTTGTGTGTTTCCTAGAATTTGTCCATTTTTTCTAGGTTTTCTAGTTTGTGCACAGAGATCTTCATAGTAGTCTCAAATGATCTTTTGTATTTCTATGATGACAGTTGTAATGTTTCTAGTTTCATTTCCAATTGAGCTTATTTTTGTCTCTTCTCTTTTTTTTCTTGATTAATCTTGATAATGGTCTATCAATTTTATCTATTTTTTCAAAGAATCATCTCTTTGTTTCCTTTATTTTGTTTATATATTTTTTGTTTGAATATTATGTAGTTCTGCTCTAATCTTTGTTGTTTCCTTTCTTCTTTTAGCTTTAGGTTTAGTTTGTTCTGGTTTCTCCAGTTCGTTGAAGTGGGACATTAAGTTATCAATTTGTACTCTTTCAGACTTTTAAATGTGGACATTTAGCCCTATGAAATTTCCTTTTAGCACTGCTTTTGCTGTATCTCAGAGGGTTTGGTAACTTTTCTCATTATTATTTAAGTCAAATAACTTTTTATTTTCATCATGATTTAATGTTAAGCCAGTTATTCAAGAGCAGATTATTTAATTTCTGTATATTTGTATAATTTTGAGGGTTACTTTTTGAGTTGTCTTTTAGCTTTATTCCACTATGGTCTGAGAAGATACTTGATAAAATTTTGGTTTTTAAAAATGCATTGAGACTTGTTTTGTGGCCTATCATGTAGTCTATCTTGGAGACTGTGCTGTGTGCTGATGAGAAAAATTATATTCTGCAGTTCTTGGGGAGAATGTTTTGTAAAGATTCATTAAGTCCATTTGTTCCAGCATGTTATTTAAATCCATTTTCTTTCTGTTGACTTTCTGTCTTGATTATCTGTCTAATGCTGTCAGTGCTGTATTGAAGTCTCCCACTATTACTGCTGCACTGTTTATCTCATTTCTTAGGTCTAGTAGTAACTGTTTTATGAATCTAGGAGCTCCAAGATTTTATGCATATATATTAGGACTGTAATATATTCTTGTTGAATTTATCTTTTTAACATTATATAGTGACAATTTTTTTTTACTGTTGTTGCTTTTAAAGTCTATTTTGTCTGATATAAGATTTTCCACTCCTGGTCACTTTTGATTTCTATGTGTGCGGAATAGCTTTCCCAATCCTTTTATCTTAAGTTTGTATGAATCATTCTGTGTTAGGTGGGTCTCTTGAAGACAGCAGATATTTATATTGTAATTTTTATTCGTTCTGCCATTCTGTATTTTTTAAATGGAGAATTTAGTCCATTTACATTACAAATTAAGATGTGAGTTACTGTTTCCTTTATCATGTTGTTACTGTGATAGTTTTTTATTGTGTTATTGTTTCACAGGCTCTGTGAATTTTAAGATTTCAAGAGGTTCTATTTTGGCATGTATTGGGCTTTTGTTTCAAAGTTTAGAAAGTTTTTTTTTTTAGCATTTCTTGTAGTGCAGGGTTGGTAGTGACAAATTCCCTCCACATTTATTTGTCTGAAAATGACTTTATTTCTCCATCGTTTATAAAAATTTGTTTTGCAGGATATAAATTTCTTGGCTGACAGCTGTTCTGTTTAAGGAAGTTGAAGATACCTTAAACAGAACCTACCTTGTAATGTTTCTACTAAGAAGTCTGCTGTTAATCCGATAGATTTTCCATTGTAGCTTACCTTCTGCTTTTGTCTTACTGCTCTTAGAATTATTTCCTTCATGTTCACTTTAGATAGCCTGGTGACTTCATGTCTTGGTGAAATTCTTTTTGCAGTGAATTTCCAAGGAGTTCTTTGAGCTTCTTGAATTTAGATATACAGATCTCTAGCCAGGCCAGAAAGCTTTTCTCAGTTATTCTCTCAAATAAATTTTCTAGACTTATTATTTTCTCTTCTCTCTCAGGAACATCAATTACTCTTAGTTTTGGTCATTTGACATAATCTCACATTTCTTGGAGACTGTTCATTTCTTTTGATGTTTTTCTTTATTTTTGTCTAATTGAGTTAATTAAAAAGCTTGTCTTTGAGCTCTGAAATTACTTCTCCTGAATTTTTTTCTTTTGCTTCACCTGTAGCTCCTGCACTTGCTGCCCACTTTATACTCTACTCTGCTCTGTTCCTGGCCAAAGGAGTTTGTCTCCACTCAAGGTTATATTGTAAAACCCCAATGGAAGCTTCTTTCAACCTGAAACCACCAACTGAACTCTTTGGTTGTCTTCTGCAGGGTCCCTTGTGAGGAACAGTAAGGAATAGCTGCCCTTGTTCCACAGTGGGATCTGGAGGTGCACACAAGTTTCTTACCCACTGATGCTCCTACTTTTATATTCCACAACCCTCCTCAAGTTGGTTCCTGCACTGGGTGGCATTAAGGCCTTTCCTCATGTCCTGGATTTTCAGGGTCTCCAGTGGGGGCATGTATCCCAAAGGCAAACTTTCACCCCTCACACTCTGGGGACTCACAACCCTTTGCCTGACTCACAGTGTAGGCTGCAGCCTCCTGCTTCCTTCAAAGGAGCAGTATGGCAGCAATGCCTCTAATCTACCATCTTGGAAAAAAGAAACACATTATTTCTTTAAGTGTATTTTATGGCTTTTTAAATCTCTATTCTCCTGCAGGAACTCCACTTTTGCAAATTGTGTGTCTTGATAATGTCCCATAACTCTCATAGGCTTTCTTCATTTTTTTTTTTACATTTTTTTCTTTTTACTCCTGTCTCAATAATTGTAAATATTCTTTTTTCTTGTTCCCTGATTTTTTCCTTTTGTTTTATTCAGCCTGCTGTTGAAGCTTTTTACTGCTTTTTTTTTTCAGTGCAGTCATTGTGCTCTTTATCACTATGATTTCTATTTGGTTTCTAAAATGTTTTCTATTTTTGTCAAAGTTTTTACTGTTGATGTATTTTTTCCAAAAATTTATTAAATTTTCTACCCATCTATTTTTTGTAATTCACTAAACTATTATAGGAGAAATTATTTGTCAGCCATTTTCTAGATTGCTATTTTTTAGGATTTATTGTTGAAGCTTCATTAGTTTTTATAGAGACGTCATAATTCCCCAATTCTTCATAATCCTTGCATTGTTTAATTTGTGCGTGTGCATTTGAGAAGTGACCCTCCTAGTCCAGCCTTCACAGGTGTTTTTGTAAGGAATTGACCTCCTCTATTAAGTTCAGTCGTTGATTCTAAGTGGGCCAGCAAGTAATGACACCTGGTAGGCAGAGTTTTCTGTTGGGTTCTCTAGCTGGCTAAGCTGCTACGTTTGCTCAGGTTGGATGGGGCTGCTAGCTGGGATCTGCTGTCCAGTGAGAACTCTGGCTAGGCTCTTCAATCAGGAAGAGCTGCTGGCTTGATACAGTGATTACTTCTCATCAGGCTGAGACATAAAATGCATTCCCTGGCCCAATGGCACCAGCTCTGCAAATTGGTAGAGCTGTAGGTTGTTTTCCAAGGTTAGATGGAATCACTGCTCAAGATAGTGGGGACCAGTTGCTATGATTAATAAAAATTGTACAGTTGAGATTTGTCTCCTTGTCTGAGTGGAGACTTGGGATGAGCTTTAAGACTGAGATGAGCCACTGTTTGAATGACCAGGTGGCAAAGGTGGTCCTGTGGTTGGCTGAAAGGCATTGCTTTGGGCATATCCTTTACTGGGAAGGGCCTTGAGGTGGACTTTGAGGCTTATCAAAGCCAGTGTTTAAACACCTAACAGGTATAAATCTAGGCCCTGTGCTTTGCTGAATGGTGTTGTCATAGGCATCTACCTTCTTGTGTGGGATCTGATCTGGGGTGGGCTTTGCCATTGAACAAAGTCCCTGTTTGAGTTCCCAGGTGGTACAACTCTATCCCATGCACTTTGCTAAAATAGTTTATGGCAGGCATCTTTCTCCCTCGGCAGGGCCTTGGGGTGGGGTTTGAAGTTGGGCATGAAAGGTGTCTGTTTTGGGACTCAGCCAGATTGAACTTTCCACCATGACTCTGAAAGCAATATGCTCAGCTTTGCAGGTAGACCGTGCAGTTGGTACCTCTAATTAGTCATCTCTGTTGGCAGTAACATGGAGCTACCCCCAAAGATCCACATACTAGTTGCTGTGAGAAATTCCTCCTTTCTTTGTTCTTGTTTGACTTCAACTGGTCTAACTGTGAAATTACCTTTTTGTTCCCAGTGAGATGAGACTGAGAGGCATTTTAGAATGCTAGGGAACCTGGATGTTCATCTCCAAATCTGTTTTCTCACTGTAGAAACATTATCCCAAGAGAATCCTCTCTTTGTGACACTTGGTCAACTTGGAGGCAAGAAAGGGAAAATGGGACATATATGAGACTACTCCTCTTATACTTGCTAAGGAGTTTTTTTTGGATTTACTGGTTCCCTTTGGTGTCTCAGGCTTATTTCCAAGTCTTTGGGTTTTTCGGGTATTTTTATATGTGGATAGTTGTTAGTCGAGCTTTCCCTGAGGGAAAGGTGAAGAAAAGCCTAGGACCTCATATTTTATAATCTTGCTAATGTCACCTCTGTCACTATTATTAACTATAATCATCATGCTGTACATAGGTCTCCAGAATTTACTCATCTTATGAATGAAAGTTTGTACCCTTTAGTGAACATCTCCCCATTTTTCCTATTTCCTGGCCCTGTGGCAATCACCATTCTATTCACTGTTTCTATGAGTGAGTGTGACTTTGTAAATTCCACATATAAGTGAGATTATAAAGTATTTTTGGTTTTTTGTCTGGATAATTTCACTTTGCATGATGTCCAGGTTCATTAATGTTGTCACAAATCAGCCATTATTTTTTAAATACGCTTTCTGTCACTTTCTCTGTCTCATCACTTTCTGTTATTTTAACAAGGAAAAGGTTAGCTCTCTTGTTGGTGTCCCATAGATCCCACAGGCTTTTATCACTTTTATTTTTTTTCTTTATTCTCCTCTGATGATTTG
This sequence comes from Hylobates moloch, assembly GCF_009828535.3. NCBI lineage: Eukaryota > Metazoa > Chordata > Mammalia > Primates > Hylobatidae > Hylobates > Hylobates moloch. The sequence goes on from NW_026652282.1 coordinate 68,771,419, forward strand.
TCTGTGAGTTTGCAGATTTTTTTTCCTTTGATCAAGTCTGTTGTTGGCACTCTCTATTGCATTTATTATTTCACTCGTATTTTGCAGCTGCAAAATTTCTTTCTTATGATTTCTGTTTCATTACTAAACTTCTAATTTTTTGTATATATTGTATTTTTTTCTGATTTTATTGAGTTGTCCATCTGTATTATCTCGTAGCCTGCTGAGCTTTAAAAAATCATTTTTACGAATTCTCCCTGAAGCAACATGTAGATACCCATTTCTTTGGGGTTAGTTACTGGAATATTTTGTGTCCCTTTGTTGATGTAAAGTTCCCTTGACTATTCGTGTTTCTTGAAGTATTGTGTTACTGCCTTCACACTTAAAGAAGCAGTCTGGGTGGCTTGGAAAGAGAAACACCTTCACCAATCATGAAGAAAAGGTTAAGGAATTGGCTAGGAATTCTGAGTCTTCCTTAGATTATTCTCTACAGATGCACCTGCTTCATACCTCTGCATTCCATTTATGGGAGATTTATTAAGATTGTATACCTTTTCTCAATTCCACAGTGCCAGGGTGGGAAGGCACAGTGCCAGTGCCTTCCTTTTTTTTTCCTGGAGTAGTTTCCTAAAATGCTCAAGTTTGCATGCTTTCTCTTAATAACATAGAATTTAGCCAGCTGGATGCAAGTGCTCATGAGTCATCTGCAAGGGCTTACATTTAAAGTCTGAGGGAAACGCAGGGTAGTGCATGTGGTGAGCCCGTCCTGGCAACGAAGGTAGTGAGGCACATCAAGTATTTGGAGTACCCATAGGCAAGTTGGGAGGCATCTGCAGGGAAAGCATTCCACATGGCTTGTGGGAAGCTAACTGATGGAATCTTGCTGTGGTTATTTTGGGCTTAAGTCTCTATTTTTGTTTTCAGCTTCTCCCAACCACTCAGCTCTGCTGATTACTTCAATAATCTGGGTGAGGCAAGAAAGAAATGGGCCTCGTAAGTCGTAACCCATTGTTTGTGGTAGTCAGGCACTCACTACATTATCACTTTCCCTTGTAGAAAAAAAAGTAATTATTGGCTGGGCGCGGTGGTTCACGCCTGTAATCCCACCACTTTGGGAGGCCGAGGCAGGCAGATCACGAGATCAGGAGATCGAGACCATCCTGACTAACACGGTGAAACCCCGTCTCTACTAAATATACAAAAAATTAGCCGGTGTGGTGGGCAGGCGCCTGTAATCCCAGCTACTCGGAAGGCTGAGGAAGGAGAATGGCATGAGACTCCATCTCAAATAAAAAAAAAAAATCACAGGTTGCAAAGGTCTCCCTTGATAAGGTGTTGTGCCTCCGTGGGGGAGGAATAGCATGGATACATTAAAACTGTCCTACTTACTTTTTAAATGAGTGTATTCTCACTATGCAGCCATAAAAAAGGATGAGTTCATGTCCTTTGTAGGGACATGGATGAAGCTGGAAACCATCATTCTCAGCAAACTATTGCAAGGACAAAAAACCAAACACCGCATGTTCTCACTCATAGGTGGGAATTGAATAATGAGAACACATGGACACAGAAAGGGGAACATCATACACAGGGGCCTGTTGAGGGGTGGGGGGAAGGGGGAGGGATCGCATTAGGAGATATACCTAATGTAAATGACGAGTTAATGGGTGCAGCACACCAACATGGCACATGTATACATATGTAACAAACCTGCACGTTGTGCACATGTACCCTAGAACTTAAGGTATAAAAATAAAATAAAATAAAATAAAATAAATGAGTGTATTCTCAGATTTTTGCTCCAACAGTGTAGTAAAATATTTCTGCTGTACTCCTGGACTCACAAAGGTACTCGTCATCTATAGATAATTGTCAAAATGAATACCTGCACAGGGGGATGATGGCAGAAATCTCCTATTCTGCCATCTTGCTGATATCTCCGCCTGACCATATTTATATAAAATCCTATGATATATAAACTAATTTGTGGTAATAGTAAACAGATTATTTAGCTGCCTGGGGCATAAAGGAGCAATTCAGAGATGAATCACAAAGTGACAAAAGAAAACTTTTGGGTGATCAATATGTTCAGTATCTTGACTGAGGTATTTTAATATCTATATGTGTTTATATATGCATATACAACATATATACACACACATATGCATATATAAACATATATATATTTAGATGTATATGTGTGTGTGTATATATATATCTATGTTGGCACTCTCTATTGCATTTTTTATTTCACTCATTGTATTTTGCACCTGCAAAATTTCTCTTTTGTATGATTTTTATGATTTCTGTCTTTACTAAAATTCTTGTTACATTGTACTTTGCACCTGCAAAATTTCTCCTTTTTATGATTTTTTAATGATTTCTGTCTTGTTACTAAAATTCTAATTTCATGTGTATATATGCACACACGTACATTTATATATGCATGTGTGTACATTCTCTTCAAAATTCATCAAATTATACAACTTACATACATGCAGTCTATAGCATGACAATTAAACCTAAAAAAATCATTAAAGATTCACATTACTATTTTAGACCTCTTCAGAATGGCCTTTACTGTCTGTATTTCTACAAACATTTTGATTATGACCACTTAAGTTATCTCTAAAACGTTTCAGAATTGTTCTACACTTATTCTCTTCTTCTGAGCTCTCATTATAATTTCTCATAATGTTCCAATCATGGCTTCTTATATCTTGCATTTCAAAAATCTTACTGATCTTTTCCAGTTGCCCAGTTCCAAAACTGCTTTTACATTTTCAAATAATTGTATAACACATTCCACTCTTCAGTACCAATTTCTGTCTTAATCCATTTGTGCTCCTATTACAAAATACCTAAAAAAATCATAATTTATAATGAATAGAAATTTATTTTCCCACATAACTGGAGGCTAGGAAGTCCAATATCAAGGTGGTGGCATTTTTCCGGGCCTTCTTACTGCATTATCACACAGTGGACATTGGAAGGACAAAAAGGCAAAAGGGGGCTGAACTCCTCCTCATGTTATTGTTAATCCCATCCATTAAGGTAGAGCCCTTAGGGCCCTATCACCTCCCAAAATATAACCTCTTAACAACACCACAATTACAATTAAATTTCAACAAGTGTTTTGGAAAGGGCAAACATTTAAACCATAGGGGTCTACGAGTCCTCTCATGGCTTCATATGCTTTCCTATCTTTCCTTGATATCAACATCTCTTTCAAATATGCATTCTTCACTCACTAGTACTCCAGGTAACCTCACTTCAATGACTTTCTAGCATGTTTATTGCATTGCCAGTTCCCAGTACTTGGCAATTTCAACCAAGTTGCATCTTATGACCTTGTTCGTGAACTGCAAAGCAATACAAAGAAAATTACATAGTCATGAATATGGCCTCTACCACAAAATTTAAAGTACCCACTCTCAGCTGAGGGCTGAGTGTACTTTACAGGTACTTTGCTACATATGTAACTCTCCACTTCATTCCCCACAATAGTCGTACTGCTCACCTTCTTTTCTCAGTACTCTAATTCTACATCATTTCTTCTTCTCAGATGATATCACTGAGAAGATTAAGATGATCAGTTGTGTATCACAACTTCTCATCTCTGACACACTGGTAGAATGTTTGCAAAATTCTTATGAATAATTATGTATTACACTTTTTCTTCTGCGTCTAAAGCAAAAATTGCTTTCTCTTTTGACAAAGTCAATTATTCTACCAGTAATTTATACATCTGGGCCATTGCTAAATACAAATTCTGATTTAAGAGGTAAGGTGTAGGCTCATGCCCCTGTATTTCTAAGAAGTCACTTGGTGAAGTGAAAGTGCTATTTGTCCACAGACCAGTTTAAATAGGAAGGCTTTATAATATCTTGCTTTGTCAGTTAACCTCATTTTTCAAATACATCTTCAATTTATTCTGCTTCATTGAAGCTTCCTTGTAAACATTCTAAAGTTGTCTCATTTCTCTTTTTCACTTGAAAAACTTTGTGATAGTGTAATCTACAACATTTAATCCACTTATCTACCAGTCCAACCTTGAATTCCATGTTATCTGAGTGCTTTTCCCACCACGTGTTTATATTTACTTTCAAAATGACACCAACTGACTGTGAAGAGCCAAATATAATAACTATTTCTAAATTCTTAGCCTAATTTCTTTCACAGATACATAGGCTGGAAAGCTGGCTACTGAGAAGTTACACAGGGTGACACTGCTCTGGTAAAGTCAACATGATTCGTATGAACCCAGACTTCAGTTTTGCCAATCCAGAATCTGGATTTACTAAGTGGCAGACCAGAAAAAGAAAAGAAAAGTATGTCAATAACTGATATGTATAATAAGTTCCAGTATTTCCTTTTTAAATGCATGATTACCCACTTCAGGCTTAGAAGTTTTTGAGAGGGTACCCTTATTTCCCATATTAAGGTAATTAGAAAGCCAAATTAGTAATCAGAAGGCTGCTTTACGAAACCAGAGTTAAAGTAAAGAAGATGATGTCTGTCAATATTTTATTTGGATCATGATAATGTCAGGTGTAATGTCCTGGCTATGGGCCATAATACTTTGATGAATATAACACTAAGTATACCATATGTCATACTTGGGTAATACAGAAGACAACATGCAAATTTTTGATTCTCTAATCACTCTTTTCAATGCCGTTTACTTCTTTTTTATTGATAAATTCTCACTCTAGACATTATTGGCCAAGTGGCAAGATTTGAAGAAGGCAGTGAATCATATAAGCTATCCAAGAGATAGTGTAATCTCCAGCAAGAAAAGTCAAGGAATCAACAGTCCTTTCCTAAGCCATGTTATTTTTCTCTCCACACATACACATACACCAAAGGTAATTCTATAATATTTTTATGCTTTTGATTACTGTTTACATACTAAATATCCCAAATTTATATTTCAACCTCAAATATTTTTCCTCATATTTATGCCCATTTTTCCAACTGCTTTCTTTACATCTTTATTAACCTCTCATATACATTAAAATCTTAATAGGTCAAAAATGAAATTTATCACCCCCTTCATCTCTCTTATTCCAAAAAATAAACAAAAACTTAAATGATGATTGATACAAGGTGTGGGAAAGAGAAGACTCAATAATTTTAATAATGATCCTTGGGTTTCTTTATATTTTTTTGAGACAGAGTCTCGCTCTGTTACCCAGGCTGGAGTGCAGTGGCATGATCTCGGTCCACTGCAACCTCCACCTCCCAGGTTCAAGCGATTCTCTGGCCTCAGCCTCCCAAGTAGCTGATATTACAGGCGTGCACCACCGTGCCCATCTAATTTTTGTTATTTTCAGTATATATGGGGTTTCACCATGTTGGCCAGGCTGGCCTCGAACTCCTGACCTCAGGTGATCCACCTGCCTTGGTGTCCCAAAGTTCTGGAATTACAGGAGTGAGATGCCATACCCGGCCAGGTTTTTTTTTTTTTTTTTTTTTTATTGTGAAACATTGTACATATTTATAGGGTAAAATTTGATGTTTAAATACATGTATATATTGTATAAGGATCAAATCGAGACAGTTAGCATATCCATCATTTCATGCATTTATCATTTGTGTTGAGAACATTAAAAAAACTTTTCTTCTAGCCATTCATTTATTTATGTTTATTTTAAGTTCTGAGATACATGTGCAGAATGTGCAGGTTTTTCGCATAGGTAAACGTGTGCCATGGTGGTTCGCTACACCTATAAACCCATCACTGAGGTATTAAGCCCAGCATGCATTAGCTGTTTTTGCTGATGCTCTCCCTTCCCTTACCCCCCTGAACGGACCCAGTATGTGTTGTTTCCCTCCCTGTGTCCATGTATTCTCTTTCTTCAGCTTCCCCTTATAAGTGAGAACATGCAGTGTTTGGTTTTCTGTTCCTGCGTTAGCCATTTTTAATATACAATGCCTTACTATTAACCACAGTTACTTTGCTGTGAAACATAACTTATTCCTCTTATATAATTGTAATTATAATTACAATTCCTCTTATAATCCCTCTTGTATCATTCCTCTTATATAATTTCCTGTGCATATAACTTATTCTTTTCATATAATTGTAACTTTGTACCCTTCGTTCAACCTCTCCCAATGCTTTCCTTCTTTATCTTTTTCTCAGACTCTGGTAACCACTATTCTACTATTTCCATGATGTCAACTTTTTCTCTAGATTTAACATATTGGTGAGATTATGTGGTATTTTTCTTTCTGTGTATGTTTTATTTCACGTAATGTTATGTTCTCCAGTTGCATCCATGTTGCCACAAATAACAGAATTTTATTCCTGTTTATGGTGGAGTAATATTTCATTGTATATACCTACCACATTATCTTTACCCATTCACCCATTTTTTGACACTTAGCTGGATTCCATATTTTGGCTGTTGTTAATAGTGCTGCAATAAACGTGTACCATAAACGTGGGGTATGTCTCTTCTACATACTAATTTAATACTTTTTGGATATAAACTCAATAACAACATTGTATCTTATGGTATAATTAGATGTTATGGTAATTCTACTTTCAATTATTAGGAAACCTCCATACAATTCTTCATAATAGATGTGCTAATTTACAGTCCCATCAACAGTGTGTAGGTGTTCTCTTCTGTCCACATTCTTCCCAGCACGTGTTTTTTTTTGTCTTTTAGATAATAGCCATTATAAATGGAGTGAGGTAGTAGCTTGATTTGCATTTCCATGATAATTAGTGATATTGAACATTTACTTATATAACTGTTAGCCATTTGTATGTCTTTTTTTCAGAAACTGTAATTTATTTTATTGGTTTTACAAAAGTTACCAATGTCTTGGAATTTTATTCTGTTTCTTTTTTAAAAAATTAAAAATGTTCTATTGATACATAATAATTGTAGATATTTATGGGATACATGTGATTTTTTTTCCTTGGATAGGCAATAGATTATCATTCTATTATCTGATACAAATAATAAGAAGTAGGGTGTGGGGAATGGAGTGAATTGACTTCATTGCTTTCTTGAAATCTGATTTTAGGACTTTATAATAACCAAAAATAATGCCATTACCACGTGGTACACTCAGACTGGTAAGCTCTTCGGTCAGATGTATGAGCAAGTCAGTGTGTTCAGATCTAATTAGATACTACTTGATACTTTTAATACTATGCAGAGGTTCTAAAAATAAAAATAACATAGAAATCCTACGTTAATCCTCAGATCATTTTTTAAATATTTAATTTAATTTAAAGTTCCAGGATACATGTGCAAGACCTGCAGGTTTGTTACATAGTAAACATGTGCCATGGTGGTTTGCTGCACTTATCAACCCATCACCTAGGTATTAAGGCCAGCATGCATTAGCTATTTTTCCTGATGCTCTACTTCTCCCAACCCCCAGAGAAGCCCCAATATGTGTTGTTCCCCTCACTATGTGCATGTGTTCTCATTGTTCAGCTCCCACATATAAGTGAGAATATGCGGTGTTTGGTTTTCCCATGTTAGTTTGCTGAAGATAATGGCTTCCAGCTCCATCCATGTGCCTGCAAATGACGTGATCTTATTCCTTTTTATGGCTTCATAGCATTTGATGGCGTACGTGTACCACATTTTCTTTATCCAGTCTATAATTTATGGACATTTGAGTTGATTCCACATCTCTACTATTGTGAATAGTGCTGCACTAAACATATGTGTGCATGTATCCCTGTAATAGAATGGTTTATATTCTTTTGGGTACACACCCACATATAAGATTGCTGGGTCAAATGGTATTTCTGGTTCCAGGTCTTTGAGGAATCATCACACTGTCTTCTACAATGGTTGAACTAATTTAATTACTCGACTTCAAACTATACTACAAAGCTAAAGTAACCAAAACATCAGAGTACTGGTACGAAAACAGACACATAGACCAATGGAAAAGAACAGAGATCTCGGAAATAAGACCATACATCTACAACCATCTGACCTTTGACAAATCTGACAAAAACAAGTAATGGGGAAATTATTCCCTATTTAATAAATGGTGCTGGGAGAACTGGCTAGCCATATGCAGAAAATGGAAACTTAACCCCTTCGTTACACTTTATACAAAAATTAACTAAAGATGGATTAAAGACTTAAATGTAAAACCCAAAATTATAAAAACCGTAGAAGAAAATCTAGGCAATACCATTCACAACATAGGCAGGGGCAAAGATTTTATGATGAAAACATCAAAAGCAATTGCAACAAAAGCAAAAATTGAAAAGTGGGACCTAATTAAACTAACCAGCTTCTGCACAGTGAAAGATATTATAATCAGAGTGAACAGAAAACCTACAAAATGAGGTAAACATTTTTGCAATCTATTTATCTGACAAAGGTCTAATATCCAGAATCTACAAGGAACTTAAACAACTTTACAAGAAAAAGAAAACCCATTAAAAATAGGCAAAAGACATGAACAGACATTTCTCAAAAGAAGACATTTATGTGGCCAGCAAACATATGAAAAAATGCTCAATATCACTGATCATTAGAGAAATGCAAATCAAAGCCATAATTAAATACCATCTTACACCAGTTAGATGGCAATTAGTAAAAAGTCAAGAAACAGCAGTTGCTGGCAAGGCTGTGGCTAAATAGCAACACTTTTACACTGTTGATAGGAATGTACATATTTTGATACATTCAGAAATGTGTAATGATCACATCAGAGTATTTAAGATATTAGTCCTCTCAATCATTATTTTTTTGTTGAGTGAATATTTTAATTCTCTTGCAGTAATTTTGAAATATACAATAAATAATTATTATAATCAAACTACTGTCGTATCAAACACAAAATGTATTCCTTCTAACTGCATGTTTATACTTGTTAACCAGTCTCTTTATTCTCACTGCCCCCCAAACCTTCTCATTTCGTTAATAATCATTATTATCTCTACTACCATAAAATCAAATTTCTAAGTTCCCACATATCAATGCAAACATGCAATATTTTTCTTTCTGTGTCTGATTTACTTCACTTAACATAATGACCTCCAATTTACATCCATGTTGCTGTAGGGTTTCATACTTTTTAATGTCATAAATAGCATTCCATTGCATATATATATCATATTTTCATTATCGGTTCATCCATCAACAGACAGCTTGATTCCAGATCTTGACTACTGAGAATAGTGTTGCACCAAAATAGGGATAAAAGTGTCATTTTGATATGCTGATTTCCTTGTCTTTGGATAAAAACCAGTAATGGGATTGCCAGTTCATATGGTAGTGGTAGTCCTATTTTTAGTTATTTTGTGAAACCTGCATACTGTTTTTCACAATGGCTTTACTAATTTAAATTCCTACCAACAGTGTATAAGAGTTCCCCTTTCTCCACATCTTGCCAACTTTTGTTATTTTTTGTCTTTTTGATAAGAGCAATTTTAATGAGGGTGAGATGATTCATTTTGGTTTTGATTTGCATTTCCCTGATAATAAATGATGTTGAGTATTTTTTAATATATCTGTTGGCCATTTGTATGTCTTCTTTTGAGAAATGTCTATTCAAATATTTTGCACACTTTTAATTGGAATTATTTTATTTATTACGTAATTATTTATTTATTTATTTGCTGTTGAGTTGTGTGAGTTCCTTGTATATTCTAGATATTGGTCCATTGTTAGAAGAGTAAGTTGCAAATATTTTCCCCCATTATGTAGTTTGTCTTTTACTCTGTTAATTGTTTTACTCTGTTCTAATTTCTTCTAAAACTAGAAGATTTTTAGTTTAATGTAATCACATTTGTCTATTTTTTGTTTGCCTGTGCTTTGGAAGACTCAGTCACAAAATCTTTGTCTAGGCCAATGTCCTGAGGGTTTCCCCTATTTTCTTTCAGTAGTTTTAGAGGTTCAAGCCTTAAATTTAAGCTTTAATTCATTTTGTGTTGATTTCTGTATAGGATGAAAGAAAGGGTCTAGTTTACCTTTTCTGCATGTAAATGGGTAGTTTTCTCAGAACAATTAATTGAAAAGGATGTCCTATTTCCGATGTACATTTTTGGCAGTTTTGTCAAAAATCAGTTGGCTGTAAATATGTGGATTTATTTCTGAGTATTTTATTCTGTTATATTGGTCTATGTGTCTGTATTTATATCAATACCATGCTGTTTTGATTACTATACTTTGTATATAGCTATAGCATACATACTACAATAGCTTTGTGATATATTTTGAAGTCAGGTAATCTGATGTTCGGTTTTATTTTTGTTTTTTCTCTAGATTTCATTTGCTATTTGGGGTTTTTGGTGGTTTCACATAAATCTTAGGATTCTTTTCCTATTACTGTAAATAATTTCTTTCATATTTTTGAAAGTGATGGCATTCAGTCTGTAGATTGCTTGTGTAGTATGATTATTTTTATAATATTAATTCTGACCCATGAACATGGAATATCTTTCAATTTGTTTGTATCTTCTTCACTGTCTTTTATCAGTGTTTTGTAGTTTTCATTGTACAGGTCTTTCATCTCCTTTATTAAATGTATTAATAAGTATTATTATTTTTGTAGATATTGTAAATGGAATTTTCTTGATTTTTTCAGCTAGTTCTTTTTCAGTTAGTTCATTAATAATGTATAAAAACGACAGATTTTTGTTACTGGTGTGTAGAAATGGTACCAATTTTATACATTTATTTAGTATGCTTGTTGTATAGGAATGCTACTGATTTTGTATATTACTGTTGTATACTGCAACATTGCTGAATTTTTTTATCAGTTATACAAGGTATTTTTTTTTTTTTTTGAGATGGAGTCTCGCTCTGTTGCCCAGGCTGGAGTGCAGTGGCGCGATCTCGGCTCACTGCAAGCTGTGCCTCCCGGGTTCATGCCATTCTCCTGCCTCAACCTCCTGAGTAGCTGGGACTACAGGCGCCCACCACCACGCCCAGCTACTTTTTTGTATTTTTAGTAGAGATGAGGTTTCACCGTGTTAGCCAGGATGGTCTCAATCTCCTGACCTCGTGATCCTCCTGCCTCGGCCTCCCAAAGTTGGGATTACAGGCGTGAGCCACCGCACCCAGCCTTATACAAGGTATTTTTGGTGGTCTTTAGGTTTTTCTTAATATATAATATCAATTTGTTTGCAAAAAGAGACAATTTGTTTTTACTTCCATTATAAATGCCTTTGATTTCTTTCTCTTCCCTCATTACTTTGCTTGAGACTTCCAGTACTATGTTGAATAAAAGTGGTGAAAGTAGGCATTCCTTTCTTGCTTCAGCTCTTAGAGTAAAAGCTTTGTCTCTCTTCAGTATGTTACCTGTGAGTTTATTATTTGTGAACTTTATTATGTTGAGTTTTGTTTTTTTTCTATGCCTAATTTGTTAGAAGTTTCTTTTTAATCATGAAGTGATGTTGAATTGTATCAAATGCTTTCTCTGCATCTACTGAGACAATCATATGTTTATCTCCTTTATTCTGTTCATATAAAGTATCACATTTATCTGTCTATGTTGAACTCTCCTTGGATCACTAAGATAAATCCCACTTGATAATGGTGTATTATCTTTTTGATGTGTTGTTTTGATTTATATTTTTGAGAATTTTTTCATCTACATTCATTGGAGGTATGAAACTGTAGTTTTTGTTGTTGTTGTGTGTATGATTTTGGTTTCAGAATAGTGCTGGCCACATAGAATGAGTTAAGAAGAATTCTCTTCTTTTTAATGTTTTGAAACGATTTGAGAAGAACTGGTATTATGTCTTATTTATAAATTTTATGGATTTCATCAATAAAGCCATGTAATTCTGGGATTTTCTTTGTTGGGAAAATTTTTATAGCTAATTCAATTTTTTATTCACTATTGGTCTGTTTAGGTTTTCTATTTCTCCTTAGTAGAATCTTGCTAGGTTTTATGTGGTCAGGAATTCATCCATTTTTCTAGGTGTTCTACTTTGTTAGCATATATTTCTTTTTTGTATAATTTCAATTTTTATTACAGATTAAAGGGTACCTGTGGCAGGTTTGGTAAATGGGTATATTACATGATGCTGAGGTCTTGGGTCTCAATTATTCCATAACTCAGGCAGTAAGCATAGTATCCAGTAGATCGTTCTTCAACCCATGACCCCCTTTCTCCCTTCTTCATATAGTTTTCCTCAGTGTCTCTTGTTCTTAACTTTACATTCATGTGCATTCAGTGTTTAGCTCCCACTTATAAGTTAGAACATGCAGTATTTGCTTTTCTGGTCTTGTTTAGTTTGCTTAGATTATTGATCTCCAGCTCTATCCATGTTACTGCAAAGGATATGTTTTTGTTCTATTTTATGGTTACATGGTATTCTGTGATGTATATGCAGGTTATTGTATTTATCTAATCCACTATTCATGGGCACTTAAGTTGGTTCAATGTATTTGCTATTGTGAATAGCATTATAACACATGGTGCATGTGTCTTCTTGATAGAATGAATTATTTTACTTTGGGTATATACCCAGTTGTGGGATTGCTGGGTCAAATGGTAGTTCTAATTTAAGTTCTTTGAGAAATCTCCAAATAACTTTCCTCAGTGCCTGAACTAGTTTGAAATAATAGTTTCTGATCATTCCTTAGGTTTCTGTGGTATTAGTTGCATGTTTTCTTTTCTATTTCTGATTTTATTTGGTTCTTTCCTATTTTTTTGTTGGTTAGTCCATGTTGAAGTTTATTAATTTTATCTTCTCTAATAACCAACTTTTAATTTTATTATTCTGCTGTATTGTGTTTTTAGTTTTTGTTTAGTTTTGGTCTAATCTTTATTTTTTTTCCTACTAATTTGGGGTTTCATTTGTTGTTACATTTCTATTTCCTTGAGATACGTTATTAGGTTATTTAAAATCTTTTTACTATTCCATGTAGAAATATTTTTCGACGTAAACTTTACTCTTAGCATTGATTATTCTCTATCTCATAGTTTTGGTATTTTGTGTCTTCATTTTTATTTGTTTCAAAAATTTTTAAATTTCCTTCTTAACTTTTTAATTGACTCAATAATTGTTTAGGAGCATGTTTAATTTCCATGCATTTGTATGCTTTCCTAATTTCAACCTGTTATTTATTTTTAGTTTTATTCTACTGTGGTCTAAAAATATAGTTGATATAATTTTCATTTAAAAAATTGTTGAAAATTGTTTTATGGCATAAGATATGGTTTATTCTGGAGAATGATTCACATGCTGATAAGACAAATGTGTATTCTGTGGCTGTTGGGTGAAATATTCTGTTAATGTCTATTAAGACAACTTGGTCCATAGTACAGATTAAGTCTAATGTTCCCTCGTTGAATATTTGTCTACATATTCTGTTCAATACTGAGAGTGGGGTGTTGAAGTTCCCAACTATTATTGTGTTGGAATCTTTCTCTCATTTTATTCTATTTTAAAACTTTAAGTAAAAATAAACTTCATTCAAAAGGTTTGTTTTAAAAAGGGGAGATGAGCTATTGCATTACAGTGATGCATAATTAAAGGTAGGTGTACATTCTGAGAAATGCATGATTAGGTGATCTTTTCAGGCAAACATCATAGAGTTTGATGTACAATGAAGAAATTAAGGAAAAAAATGAAAAAAGTATTGAAGCAAATGATAATGAAACACAGCATACCACAACCAATGGAATACAGCAAAAGCAGCACTAACAAGGAAGTTTACAGATGTAAGTGCATACATCATATAAGATGAAAATCTTCAAATAAAGAATCATGCATCTTAAAGAATTAAAAAAGCAAGAGCAAACCAAACCCAAAATTAGTAGAAGAAAATAAATATTAAAAAATAGAGCATAAATAAATAAAGTTGAAACAAAGAGAACAATACAAAGTGTCAACAAAATGAAAAGTTGGTTTGTAAAATAGTTAAAATTGGCAAACCTTTTGCCAGACTAAGAAAAACAGAGAAGATCCAAATAAATAAAGTCAAAAATGAAAATGGTGACATTGCAACTGATACCACAGAAATTCAAAGAATCATTAGTTTCTACAATGAGCAACTACACACCAACATGTTGGAAAATCTAGAAGAAATGGAAAAATTCCTAGATGCATACAACTTACCAAGATTGAACAGATCAATAACAAGTAACAAGATCAAAGCTGCAGTAAACATTCTCTCACTAAAGGGAAGCCCGGGACCTGATGGCTTCACTGTTGAATTCTACCAAACATTTAAAGAACAACTAAGACCAATCCCACTCAAACTACAAAAAAATAGAAGAGGAAGTAATACTTCCAAACTCATTCTATGAGGCATGTATTATCCTGATACTCAAGGCAGAAAAGGACACATTAAAAAAAATGCAGACCAATATCTCTGATGAATATTGATACAAAAATTTCAACAAAATACTAGCAAACTGAATTTGACAATACATTGGAAAGATTACTCATTATGACCAAGTGGGATTTATCCCTGTGATGTAAAAATGATTTAACATATGCAAATCAATCAATGTGATACATCATATCGAGAGAACAAATGATAAAAACCAAATAATCATTTCAATTGATGCTGAAAAAGCACTTGATAAAATTCAACATCCTTTCACAATAAAAACCTCCAAAAAACTGGGCATAGAAGAAACATACCTTAGCCTAATAAAAGTCATATATGACAGACCCACAGTTAGTATTTACTGAATGGAGCAAACCTGAAACCCTTTTCTCTAAGATCTGGAACACCACAAGGACGCCCAGTTTCACCACTGTTGCTCAACATAGTACTGGAAGTCCTAGCTAGAGCACTTAGACAAGATAAAGATATAAATGACATCCAAATTGGAAAGGAAGAAGTCAAATTATCCTTGTTTACAGATAATATAATCTTATATTTGGAAAAACCTAAAGATTCTACAAGAAAACTATTAGAACTGATAAAAGAAGTTTCAGGATACAAAACCAATATGCCAGTATCGACATACAAAAATCAGTAGCATTTCTATATGCCAACAGTGTACAATGTGGAACATAAATTTTTTAAAAAATTTATTTATAATAGCCACACATAAAATTAAATACCTAGGAGTTAACCTAACCAAAGAAGTAAAGAGCTCCATAATGAAAACTATAAAACACAGAAGAGAACACTGAAAGATGAAAAGATATTTCATGTTCATGAAGTGGAAAAAAACCAGCATTGTTAAAATTTCCATGATACCCAAAGAAATCTATAAATTCAATGCAATCCCTATCAGTATACCAATGACATTCTTCACAGAAATAGAAAAAAAATTCTAAATTTACATGGAACCACAAAAGAGAGACTAGACAAAGCTATCCTAAGCAAAAAGAACAAAATTGGAGGAATTACATTGCCTGACTTCAAATTATATTATGAAGGTATAGTAACCAAAACAGCAAGGTACTGGCATGGAAACAGACACATAGACAAATAGATCAGAATAGAAAACACAGAAACAAATCCACACACCTGCAGAAAACCTATTTGTGACAAAAGTTCTAAGAAAGTACCCTGGGGAAAAGACAGTCTCTTCAAGAAATGTTGCTGAAAAAGCTGGATATCCATATGCTTAAGAATAAAACTAGACCCCTATCTCTCACCATATATAAAAATCAAATCAAAATTAATTAAAAACTGAAATCCAAGACTTCAAACCGTAAAACTGCTACAAGAAAACTTTGGGGAAAACCTCAAGGACATTGATCTGGGCAAAAATTTCTTGAGCAATATCTCACAAGCACAGGCAACCAAAGCAAAATGGAAAAATGGGATCACATCAAGTTAAAAACCTTCTGCATAGCAAAGAATACAATCAACAATGTGAAGCTGCAACCTACAAAATGGGAGAAAATATTTTCAAACTACCCATCTGACAAGGGATTAATAACCAAGATATATAAGGTGCTTACACAACTCTACAGAAAAAAATCTAATAATCCTATGAAAAGAGGGTTAAAAAATTTGAATAGACATTTCTCAAAAGGAGGTATACAAATGGCAGACAATATGAAAAGGTGCTCAACACCATTGATCATCAGAGAAATGCAAATCAAAACTACAATGAGATATCATCTCATCTAATTTAATTGGTTTGTAGTACTGTTCAAGTTCGCTGTTTTCTTATTGATCTTCTTGTTAATTATCTCATCCATTATTGAACGCAGAGTAATGACAATACTACCATGATTGTAGAGCCACCTATTTTTTCCTTCAGTTATGTCAGTGTATTTTTGATATATTTGGGAGTTCTTATGTTTGATGCACATCTGCTTAGACTGTTATATATTCTTGGAAAGTTGACATTTTTATTAATATATAATGCCATTATGTCTTGTAGTATATTGTTACTTAAAGTCCATTATTTTCTCTTATGAGTGTCTACATTTCACCTCTTTTTTCTTTAATATTTGCATGGAATATCTACTTCCTTCCTTTTACTTTCGACTTATTTGTGTCCTTAAATCTAAAGTGAGTCACTTGTGGATAGCACGCATTTGAATGCCCTTTTCCATCCATTCAGTCAATTTATGTATTTTGTTTGGGAACTTTAATCTATTTACATAGAGAGTAAATAATGATAGAAAATGACTTATTTTTGCCATTTTAAAATTTGTTTGCTGTGTGTTCATAGCTTTTTCATTTATCATTTTCTGAATTACTACCCTCCTTTTTGTTTTGTTAATTAAAAAAATATTTCTTATAGTGTTTGTTTTCATGTGTTTTTCCACCTTTATTGAGGTATATTAAGAAACAAAAAAATTATATATCTAAGGCGTACACCTGATGTTTTGATATACATATCCATTGTAAAGTAATAATTACAATCAAGTTGATTAACACATCAAACAACTCATATAGTTACCTTTTAAAAATACTATGTTATCTTCAAATGGAGATACTTTTACTTCTTCATTTCCAATATATATGCCTTTCATTTATTTTTTTCTTGCCTTACTGCTCTAGATAGGACCTCAAGAACTCTGCTGAAAATAGAAGTGGAGACAGTGATAATTCTTGTTTTGTTCCTAGTCTTAGAGAAAAATGTTTAAAGCTTTTCAACACTGAGCATAATGTTAGTAGTGAGCTTGTCATATTTGGTCTTTATTATGGTAAAGTGCATTACTTCTATATCTAATTTGTTGAGAGGTTTCTTTTTAATCATAGAAAGGTTAATTTCATGAAATGCTTTTTCTACATCTATTGAGATGGACATATATTTTTTTCCTTCATTCTGTTAGTGTAGTACATCATATTTATTGATTTATTTAGATTGAACCATTCTCATATCATAGGGATAAATCCCACTTGGTCATGGTTGTGATCTTTTTAATGTGTTGCAACATTTAGTTTGCTAGTATTTTGACTAAAATTTTTGCAACTATGTTAATTAGGGATATTGAACAATAATTTTTTTTCTTGCAGTCAGTTACAACACTTTTCTCTCATGACCTCTGAGTTATGCAAAACAGATGTCAGTTCTTCAGGCAGCCCCAGACAGGGTTAGAACTTTGAAAATAAGTTCTGCTGTGATCTTTCAGGATCATGGGTGTAAATGTGGAACTGGGCTCCTGCCTCCTCCAATCCAAGACCATACTGTAGTGGTGGGGGATAGGGCAAGTGCAAATAAAACTACAATGAAAATTTTACAGTTCTGAATGTCACTGTTTCATGACTGAGCGTTCATTTGTTAGTTCTAGGTGTGTGACTTTCTTCCTGACTTTCTGGAATGCTATTTTAACAAGTGTCTAGTTGCTTTTTGGTGTTTCTGTGTAGCACTAAGGACCTGGAACCTTTTAGACATTTTCCTGATGTCCTACCTAATTTTTATTTTTTATTTTATTTTATTTTTTATTGTACTTTAAGTTCTAGGGTACACGTGCACAACGTGCAGGTTTGTTACATATGCATACATGTGCCATGTTGGTGTGCTGCACCCATTAACTCGTCATTTACATTAGGTATATCTACTAAGGCTTTCCCTCCCCCCTCCCCTGACCCCACGACAAGCCCCAGTGTGTGATGTTCCCCTTTCTGTGTCCAAGTGTTCTCATTGTTCAATTCCCACCTATGAGTGAGAACATGTGGTGTTTGGTTTTTTGTCCTTGCAATAGTTTGCTGAGGATGAGTTCATGTCCTTTGTAGGGACATGGATGAAGCTGGAAACCATCATGTCCTGCCTAATTTTTAAAGAGGCTTTTTCTTTCACTCAAACATTGAGGACCACTAAGGCTTAAGTCTTACAGGAATTTCTTTAAAAGTCTCACACCAGTTTTCATAAAAATATAAGACTAAATTTTAAAAACTACTATCTCACACAAGAAACTTGTGCCTTCTCTCAGATGAGACTTTGGACTGTAGACTTTTGAGTTAATGCTGAAATGAGTTAAGTCTTTGAGGGACTGTTGGGAAGGCGTGACTGGTTCTGAAATATGAGGACATGAGATTTGGGAAGGGCCAGATGTGGAATGATATGGTTGGTTTGGCTGTGTTCCCACCCAAATCTCATCTTGAATTGTAGCTCCCACATTTCCCATGTGTCAATCCAAGGACCTGGTGGGAGGTAACTGAATCATGGGGTGAGTCTTCCCCATGCTGTTCTCATGATAGTGAATAAGTCTTAAGATATCGGATGGTTTTATAAAAAAAGAGTTCCCCTGCACACAGTCTTTTTTACCTGCCACCATATAAGATGTAGTTTTGCTTCTCCTTTGACTTCCACCATGATTTTGAGGCCTCCCCAGCCATGTGGGACTGTGAATTCATTAAACCTCTTTGCTTTATAAATTACCCAGTCTCAGGTATGTCTTTATTAGCAGCATGAAAACAACCAAATAACACAGACTAACCTTGCTTATGTTCTGGCGCTCTCTTACTAGAAAGTGATTTGACTGTTACTTAACATCATTTTTGATACCTAAACTTCCTCATATGCAAAATGATATAATAATAATTTAGTTCTCACTTCATAGAATTTATAGAGGGATTAACTTAGATAATATATTTTAAAATGCTGAGCACACAGCCTGGTACATAATGAGTGCATAAATCATCACTAATATTTCTAAAAATCAGATTGTGTTTGTCACTGGTCAATCTATTATTACCTTATTTTCGGAACAAATGTATGGGTCAAACTGTACAACCTCAAAATAGTTTATAGGCTATTCCTCTTCAGAATTGTTTTTACAATACTGTGAGTATAGTAAGCTTAGATAGAAGGAGAATTCCAGTGTTAACCAAGGTTGCATCTTAGCATACTTTATTTTCATTCTTTACCTCAACAACTTTGTACAGTAAACAAGTTATATTTCCTCTATTAGAAACAGTCTTAAGTATCCTTGAAACTGTTGACCAGTTAATACTAGAAAGAGAAACCTACTTAAAATATTTTTTTTAAAACTTGGTAGGTGTTCACTACCATTTATGTAATCATTCTTAAATAACTCAACCCATTATTTCAAAACATTTAACTACTTGAGCTACATTTTGAAATTTCCTTATGGTAGTCTTCTCATAGAAATCTTTGTATTTCTTATAACATACTCTAACAAGAATTATCTCTTCAGAGAACATTTTTTTTTTTTTTTTGCTGTGGTAGTTTAAATGTATCCCCCCCACCCCAAATCATGTGTTGACAACTTAACTCCCAAAGCCACAGTATTGAGAGCTGAAATCTTTAAGAGGTGATTAGGTCATGAGGGCTCTGCGCTCATATATACATTAATGCTATTATTGATGGAGTGGTCTGCTGATTAAAAAGATGTGTTTGTACCACTTTTCTCCTCTTTTGTGTGTGTGTGCTCCCCTGCCCTTCTTCCTTCTATCACAGAATGAATTATCAAGAAGGCCCTCACACAATATGGGCCACCCAGCATTCAGAACTGTAAGAAATAGATCTCTGTTCTTTATAAATTGCTCAGTCTCAGGTATTCTGCTATAGCAACTCAAAATGGACTAAGACACTTGCTTACTGAAGATCTAATTGAAAGTAGTGTCCACTATGCTATCGAATGTCTCATATATGTGTCCTTTAATTAGTCATATAATTTAACACAATGTAATTGAACTTGTTTTCTTTTTGCTTTGGAGTTTTGGAGACTGACCTACTGCCAGAGTTAGTTTTCAAATGAAGAAATTAGCCCATCTTATGCAAGAAAAGAGAGTGAAGGCTTGCTAAAGACACAGACTACCAGTATAGTTATAAGTAATAACAGATCAGCCACACTATTATGTGAAGCATTTTCTAAAGATTTATCTTAAAGTTAATCATTATTCACTCATTTATCTTTTTTTTGTATCACATGCTCAGTCTTTTATTTTTAAGAATTGTTTTTCTTTCTCTCAAATGTTCACTTATAATATGAGGTTATGTCCACAGAAATTATCAGAAGCAGAAAATTATTGTGGAACTTTGGGATCGTGAGAATGTCACTAAAATCAACATTTCTAAATTCAGTTCTAGCTCCCTCAGGGGAAAAAGTCAGTAATCCAGTCAAATCTGAGAGAAACAAGGGATTTTGCTTGACTAGCTATATTCCTTCTATGCCAATGAGATATTATTACTGATGAATTGTGAAGAGTTCTGACAAGTGTACTTTCTTCAGTAGGTAAGACAATCCTATGAACACCATGAGGAAAGAAATATAAGTAAATAACTTAGGCAGTAAGAGAAGATCCATGTTTCTCTTTACTTTTTGCTCTGAATAGAAATTTTTAAAACCCACTTTTCCACTACAAGCTATACATTCATGTTTAAATTAAGCTTTTTCAGAAAAGTGAAGCTCATCCCCCATCCACCCAAAATCTATTAACTAGAGACTTTTCAAATTATAAATGGAAGATAATCATTTCAATTACTTCACTTAAAATAGGACGGAAGAGAAAAATGGTTTTGTTTTTCCCTTTTCCCAAGACATTAAAATGTTTGCCTAATAAAAATAACAAGTTTAAACTTACAAATGAGAATCTTAATGAAAAGGACATCGTGAATGCTTGTTATTTGGAGGTTAGGGGTAAGCGTGCCCTCTTCTTTGTGAACACTAGCCAATATTTTTAAAATTACATGTTGGGAATAATCTCTAAGACACAGTTTCACAGTGTTTTGCATTCATTTAAAAGTGAAGTGTATTTTATTTGTCTCCTTGCCAACTTTTTGAAGTCTTCCTCTCAGACTCCTGTCCTTTTTTAAAGAAACCCTTAGGGCTGCTTTGATGCTCCTCAAATGAAAAATTCTACACCCAAGAACACATGAGATTGTCATAATTGGACTCTTTCCCAGAATAAAGAAGATTGTTGGAGGGAGAGCAATTTAAATAGAAATGTGTCTATCTTATCCTGAGCTGGCATTTCCTATCGTCAATATTTTTTTTTAAAGTGCTGGCAAGGACAGTATTTCAAGTACCAAGCTTGAATTACTAAAGTAAGCATCATAACTTCCAACAATAAAAATATTATTCTTTCTTAACAACTTTTATTTCCTAGTGACACACTTTGTTACAATAATTTGTGTGTAAATGTGCGGTTTTCTGTATGACCCAGGGCTACAACTAAAATGTCATCTTTCTTTATCCAGCCCATTAGTTCTATTAATACCAATAACAAAAATACTTATGACCCTTTATTCATGTACAATTTTCTCCCTAATTTCAGAGAACACTCGGATCAGTGACCAAAGCCATCAAAACATAATTTGTGTTTTTGTTTTTCTTTGAATGTGACTTGCTGTCTCTCTCTCAATGAGGGTTTGTACAGTGACAAATACTTGTAAGCTATTTTTTATGACTATCTCAAACTGCTGAAAAGTGTTAAATTTCATAAAACTAAGGTAGGTAGTAGGTATAGTACATATAGTAATGGACTAGGCAGTGACAATATTAGATTCTAATTTAGTCCTGGTTTTGTTACTTACTGGTTTCATAACTTTAGACAACCAACTAATCCATTTGAGTTTCAGTTAGCAGTCTTTAAAATAAGAATACTAATATGCTCAGTGTCTATTATGTGAGTTTTTATGAAGATTAAACAAGGTAATATATGTGAAAGCACTTATGTGTACGCAAGTAGTTATTCTTGTTTATAGCAAATCAAATTGCATTATTTACAAGGGGTTTTTGTTGTGTTTAAATGCAATGGCAAAAGCACCTGAAATGGGAGAAATGTATTCAATCTCCTTGAAACTAATGATAGCTTTCTCCAAAATTAGTTGTTTCAGCGTCCTCCTTTGACTTACTATATAAATATTATTGATCTATTGTCTCACTCTATATTTATTTATTCACCTATAAAATAGGACTGATACTTATCACCCTAGTCACTATAAAACAATTTTTGCAATGAGATCTCAGTAAAGAGAATATTATATCTCTTTAGATACTATCTTTAGATAATATCTCTTTTAGATACTAAAGGATTTGCCTGAAAAGTGAAAATTTTAAGTCAACCAACTATAGTTTTTGTCAATATGACACCAGTAACAACGAGTTTTGTTAATGATTTGACAAAATTGATCAGTTGTTTTGGTTATGTGTAGAAAAACCCCATTAATGTCTACAAAGTGTTAATAATATTTCGAATGAAAAAATTTGTGTTTTAGTTTCCAATCCCTAGTAGGAAGTGCCAGACTGCCCTCTAGAGTTCTGAGAGCAGAATCACATTTACTTAGGTTGAAGCAAGTGGAAGCACTACTGTTTTTTAAAAACCAATTACGAATTGGGATACTGGGAACTTGCCTTTTAATTCACACTTTTAGCTTTATTTCTCACTAATATTCCCCTAAAACTCTTGATGCTCCCTGTTATTTCCCAGCCCTTTCTGTTGTATGTTCATTGTATTCTTTCTGCCTTGCCTGCAGTTCATTTCTCACTGACTGATCCTATCCCTACCCCAAGACAGAGGCGATCAAATTTCTATCCATTCTTCAAGAGTCAGTTCAAATTTCACAGTCTCAGCTGCGCCTCCTCCCAGATCTTCCTAGTCATTAGTCTTTTTTTTTTTCCTTATAACCCCATAGAACTTCTTTTCAATTCTGGCTTACCCTTATTCTAGTACGACTTGCATTATTAATATGCATAAATATCTGCCTGCTCCCACTAAACCATAAGTACCTAGATTGAAAGGATAATGAAATATTCCTTTCTGAAACTTGCACAGTACCTCACATAAAAGTGGTTTAATAAATATGTGTCAAATTAAATTAAGTTGATTCGATAGGCTAAGAGGGTGGGTTTCCTTATTATAATATTTTTATTTAAATGAGTCTAGGTTTATTTTATGTAATCTAGCGTGAAATACTTATTATGGCCTCGATATTATTTTCCTTCTTTCCACTTCTTAGCCAACATAATGACCAGAAGCTTTGATGAGATTCCTCCTGCTAGTGCTTAAATTCATCAGGTTGCTTTCTTTGCTTAATTGATATTATTTTAAACTGATATTTTGACAGTATTCTTTACAGGCTGATATCAATGTCCCATTAGCAACAATTACTTAGAATAATTACTCTTCAAAGTGGAATAAAATTTGAAAGGCTAATTCATTCTAGTCTCTGCCCTCAAGGATACAAGATTTTATTATCTTAGTTTAACAGAAAAGGCAATTGAGGCCCAGAGATGTTAAGTTACTACAAATTACACTGCTAGTCAATAGCAGATCTAATCTCAAAATTCACAATCAAAAGTTCTTTTCCTTATAAACCCCTTTGCCTCCCTGTTGGATTACCTTTTTTGGGACAACAGAAAAACCTTATTAACATTTACATTTCAGTGTACCAAATGGTAGATTGGTGTTCTGATAGAGTGACTGAGGTGCATTAAATAGTACAATGACTAATTGGAACAAAGAGTTACTCAGGTTTAGGGTATACTTTCTAAAAATATATAATATTTACAACACAGTTGAATTCTGAAAAGGAAACTTAGTTGTTAGGTTTCTCTGGTTTTATTATAAAGGCAAAGTAAAATACAACAAATCCTTAAAGTGTCATGTTATGGATGTTAAGCAATAAGTAAAAGGAATAAATTTCATTCATTTATCCAATATTCAACGTATACGCATATATCCTCTACAAGCCACAAAATCGAATAAGGCAGTATGAGGAAGTGTGACCAAAGGAACTCGTACATCACAAGCAATTGGACTAGATTACATGTTAAGGTTTTTTTAAAACCCTGAAATTTATGCATTTATGTATCTGTGAATTCACATAAGCCTTTCTTCTGTCTCGCTGTTTTTGATCTTTCTTTCTTAATTTTACCTGTTCAAATCTAGATTCTTGCATTTGCTAGCTTACCAATTTCTATAATATTCATACACTCCTGATTATTCAGTTTTTGACATTTATCTAATAAGCCCAGTTAAGTCCAGCTTCATGGAGTCTCAGATAATAACTCATACATGCTGAGCTATTATCCTGACTCAAATGTCCCAAGTTATGTCAGAAGGACATTATCTCTTCTCTCAAAAGGTATATAATTTAAATGGATGGGATTCAATATATAGATAAATAATTATGAGTGACTATTAGATGTCACTTAGAGTGTATGAGCTAGATGTTAAAGGAATTTAGAGAACATGATGGATGCCTTAGAGTGGAAGATCTCAAAGTTGATATTAGACTGGTCATTAAGATCAGGGGAGGTAGTATTCTGGCCACAGGTGTAGCGATGAAAATGTGTGATATGTCTTTTAGGAAAGGACTAGAGGAAACACGTAGAAGAGAAGAAAGAGAGAAAGCTATGTAAAGGCAGGCTGAGGTCTGAATGTGAATACTTTTAAATGACTGGCAAGAATTTTGACTGAATTTTGTAGGGGGCAGGAAACCACTAAAGATTATTGAAAAGAGAAATTATTTAGCCAAAGTTGTATTTTACCAAAGATATTACGTTGCTGTTGAGGATAGATTGTAGAAAAGGAGAATACTGCATGAATTTTGGAAGTTAATGAAGTGGTCTAGGGGAGAGGGATTGAATCTCTAGTCTAAGATGATGGCAGTGGAAATGAAAAGGAAGAAATTGACTTGATGGATATAGACCATCTCCACAAATAATTTACTAATTCTAAGAATGTTGCCTTGGTGAGGAGCAGCTGAAGAAAATATGTTCTTCTTGCAAATTAAGAAATAATTTTGAGCATTTGTATGCCTGAATGACAAACTTGAACAGTAGGTGGAACAGAAACTTATTAGAGGTGACCATTAACTGTGGTCTTAGAAAGACTTTCCACTGAAAGTTTCTCCCCCATTTAAGTCGCACAATATAATCAGTTCTACCATTAGAGATTGAACTCTTTTAGTTAAACCTTGTTATTTCCATGCCTCCTTTTGAAAATAAAATTAAATTGTATCACATCTATTTTCTAGCACTTTAATTGAAATAATGCATTGGATGCTTTCTCCCTGCTTGGAGAGACATGTCTGTCTGATAAAAAGTTGAAAGCTGTCTATGGGCCATGAGCTCTGCTCTATACATTACACATATTACACACATATTTTATGTAATTCTCATAACAACATTATGAGGTGGATACTATTATATACACATTTACAGATGAGAAAACTGAAGTACAGAGAAATTAAGTAACTGCTCAAGGTACTTCAGCCAGTAAATGGTAAAGCCAGAGTTTTGAACTGTGTTTAAAATTCTGCTAACCAACTAATTACACTGTGTAATAATTTAATTTTGAAATTTTACTGGATTTGATCCTTGTTGTTAGGTAATAGAGGGTAGCCAGCAAATGGGGAAAATGTGGGGCAAATTTTAAAACCAAATTATTCACTTGAGAAGTTGACCATACAGACCTCATTAAAAATAGTAGGCACCCACATGTCATTGGAAATCTGCAGTATCTCTTGTCCTATTTACTCTAGGTTAAGATATTTCCTTCTTCTTACTCTAGCATGGATAGCGTTCAAGGTTAGCCCACAGTGAAACAAAATCCCAGCATGTGAAAGACAGAATAATGGACCCCCAAAAATGTCTACCTTCCAATCCTTGAAACCTGTGAATATGCTGCTTTATATGGCAAAATGAAAAAAAAAAAAATGGACTCTCGTGGGTGTGATTAAAGCCCTTGAGATCGAATAATTATCCTGAATTATCCACGTGGACTTCATCTAATTTCATAAACCCATAAAGGTTGAGAGCTTTTCCCTGCTGTAGTCAGTCAGAGTGAGATGTGACCGTGGAGCAATGGTTGGAGAGGTGCAAAATTACTTGGTTTGAAGGTGAAGGAAGGGGCCACAAGCCACATAATATGAGCAGACTGTAGAAGCTGAAAATGGCAAGGACATAGATTATCTCCTAGAGCATCCAGAAAAGAATGCATCACGGCTGACACGTTAATTATAGCTCAGTAAGACAGATTCTAGACTTCTCATCTGCAGAACTGTAAGATAATAAATATGTGTTGCTTTAAACTACTGAGTTTGTGGTAATTGGTTACAGCAGCAATGGAAAACTAATATATTACTCAAAGAGTTAATGGCTACTATCAGCTGAGGGGGTGGGAATGAACTATACATTCTTTACAAAATAATAATTTATAGAGGTGAAATTAATATAAGATAAAATTAACCATCTTAAAGTTAACAATTCAGTGGCATTTGGTACATTCACAATGTTCCTCAACCACTACCTCTATCTAGTTGGAAATATTTCCATCACTCCAAAGTAAAACCCCAAGGTCGGGCGCGGTGGCTCACGCCTGTAATCCCAGCACTTTGGGAGGCCGAGGCAGGCGGATCACGAGGTCAGGAGATCGAGACCATCCTGGTTAACACGGTGAAACCCCGTCTCTACTAAAAATACAAAAAATTAGCCGGGCGCAGTGGCGGGCGCCTGTAGTCCCAGCTACTCGGGGGGCTGAGGCAGGAGAATGGCGTGAACCCGGGAGGCGGAGCTCGCAGTGAGCCGAGATTGCGCCACTGCACTCCGGGCTGGGCGAAAGAGCGAGACCCTGTCTCAAAAAAACAAAAACAAAAACAACAACAACAACAACAAAAAAAACCAAAGTAAAACCCCTTACCCATTAAGCAGTTTCTCCCAACTTTTTCTCCTCCTATCTACCCCCTGGCGATAATCACTTTGCATTCCATCTCCATGTATTCATCTATTATGAATATTTTATATAAATGGAATCATGTAATATATGACTATTTGTATCTGTCTTTTTCTTCTTAATATTATGTTTTGGAGGTTCCTCAATGTTGTAACATGTGTCAGTATTCAATTATATTTTATAGCTGAATGCACAGTTTGTTATACATTCATCTATTGATGAGCATTTCATCTGTTTCCACCTTTTGCCTATTCTGAATAGTGAACACATAAACACATGTATTTTTGAGTACGTATTTTCAAACCGTTTGGGCATATACTGAGAATTAGAATTATGGAGTCATACAGAAAATCTATTAAACCTAAAATTTAAGTAATGTTTGAGGAACTGCCAACTTGTTTCCAATAATTTGAAATATTTAACATTCCTACCAGCAATGCACAAGGGTTTCAATTTCTCCACATCCTTGCAAACATTTTTAATTTTCCATTTTTTCTTTTATTATAGCCATCCTAGTAGGTACAAAGTAATACCACATTGTGGTTTATATTGGCATTTCCTTAACGCCTAATGATGTTGAGCATCCTTTCCTGTATTTGGTGGCCATTTGACTGTCTTCTTTGGAGAAATGTCCATTCAGAATTTTTTATTGTTTTGTACAAAACAATAAAAAAGACAACCCAATTAAAAAGTTTTGTGTTGTAAAAGTTCTTTGCATATTTTATATACTATACCTTTATTAAATATGTGATTTGAAAATATTATCTAGCATGCTTTAAATTGCCTTTTTACTCTCTTAATAATGTGCTTTTAAAACAAACAGCTTGAGGTATAATTAATATACAAAAATGCATTTATTTTTTCTTTCCAACTTTCAGTTTAGGTTTAGTGGGTACATGTGCAGGTTTGTTATATAGGTAAATTGCATGTCATAGGGGTTTGGTGTACAGATTATTTTATCACACAGGTAATGAGCATAGTGGCTAATAGGTAGTTTTTTGATCCTCACCTTCCTTGTACCCACCACCCTCAAGTAAGCCCCAGTGTCTATTTTTCTCTTCTTTGTGTCTATGTGTACTCAGTGTTTAGATACCACTTATAAGTGAGAACATGTGACATTTGGTTTTCTGTACCTGTGAATTCACTTAGGATAATGACCTCCAGCTCCATCCATGTTGCTGCAAAGAACATGACCTCATTCTTTTCGTGGGTGCATAGTATTCCATGGTGTATATGTAACATATTTTCTTTATCCAGTCCACCACTGATGGGCATCTAGGTTGACTCCATGTCTTTGCTATTGAAAATAGTACTTCCATGAACATACACATTATACACAACATGTGTCTTTATGATAGAACAATTTATGTTCTTTTGGATATATACCTGGTAGTGGAATTGCTGGGTTGAAAGGTAGTTCTAAGTTGTTTGGGAAATCTACAAATTGGTCTCCACACTGGTTGAACTAATTTACATTCTCACCATCAGTGTATAAGCGTTCCTTTTTCTTTGTAACCTCACCAGCATGTGTTGTTTTTTAACTCTTTAATAATAGCCATTCTGACTGATTTGAAATGGTATCTCATTGTGCTTTTGATTTGGATTTTTCTCATCATTAGTGATCTTGAACATTTTCTTCATATGCTTCTTGGCCACATGTATGTCTTCTTTTGAGAAGTGTCTGTTCATGTCCTTTGTCCATTTTTTAATGGGGTTGGCTGTATATGCATGGGTTTATTTTTGGCCTCTATTATGTTCCATTAGCCTGTATGTCAGTTTTCCTGCCAGTACCATACTCTTTTGATTACAGTAGCATTGTAATATGTTTTGGAACCAAAAAGAATGTGATACCACCAACTTTGTTCTTCGTAGAAATTGCTTTGGCTATTTGGAAACATTTTATGTATTTAAATACATTTTATAATTTTTTTCTAATTCTGTAAAAAATGCCTTTGGGATTTTGGTAGAGGTTGCATTGAATCTGTAGATTACTTAAGAAGTGTAGACATTTTAACAATGTTAATTCTTCCAATCTGTGAAAAAAGGATGTCCTTCTATTTTTGTCTTTAAAATTTGATTCTGTCAATATTCGGTTTTTAATGTACAATACTTTCACCTTCTTTGTTGTTTATTCCTAAGTATTTTATTAATTTTTATGTTGTTGTAAATAAAATTGTTTCCTTAATTTACTTTTTGGATACTTTGTTGCTAGTATTTAGAAACGCAATTGATTTTGTATGTTGATTTTGTATTCTTCAAAGTTACTGAATTCACTCGTATATCTAACTGTTATTTTATGGAGTCTTTAGGTTTTTTTACATATAAAATCATGTCGTCTTTAACAGAGATAGTTTTACTTCTTTCTTTCTGATTTATATACCTTTTATTAATTGTTCTTGCCTAATTGCTCTGGATAGGACATTCAATATTAAGTTTAGTAGGAGAAGTGAGAATGGGCATTCTTACCTTATTCTGTATTTAGAGGGAAACCTTTCAGCTTTGAAATTATTGAGTATGATGTTAGCTGTGGGCTAGTCATATGTGGTTTTTATTGTGTTGAGATACATTCTTTGTAGATCTAATTGGTTGAGAGTTTTTGTGAAACAGTATTAATATTTTCCAAAAGCTTTTTCTGTATCTAAGGAGATAATAATGTGATTTTATTCTTCTTTCTGTTGATGTCATATATAAAATTTATAGATCTGTGTATATTGAACCATCCTTGAATCCTTGAAATGAATCCAACTTGGTCATGTCGTTTGCTTCTTTTAAAATGCTGCTGCATTTGGTTTGCTAGTATTTTACTGAGGATTTTGGGGTCTAACTTCATAAAAAATTCTGACCTATAGTTTCTTTTGTTATGGTGTCTTTATCTGGCTTTGAAATCATGGTAATGCAGGGCTCATAAAAAAGTTTGAAAGTGTTGTCTCATTTTTTGGAAGAGTTTAAAAGAATTGGTATTCATTTTTTTAATATTTGGTAAAATTCATCCATGATACTATCTGGTCCTGTATTTTCCTTTGCTAAGAGTTATTTTTACTATTCCTTTAGTCTCCTTATTTGTTATTGGTCTGCTCAGGCTTTGTATCTCTTCTTTTTTTTTTTTTTTATTATACTTTAGGTTTTAGGGTACATGTGCACAATGTGCAGGTTTGTTACATATGTATCCATGTGCCATGTTGATTTCCTGCACCCATTAGCTCGTCATTTAGCATTAGGTATATCTCCTAATGCTGTCCCC
>NW_026652282.1:68806664-68830755 GCF_009828535.3 Hylobates moloch
AGTTTCTTCCTAGCCTCGATGGTCTTTACAATTTGGCATGTTTTTGCAGTGGCTGGTACCGGTTGTTCCTTTCCATGTTTAGTGCTTCCTTCAGGAGCTCTTTTA
This sequence comes from Hylobates moloch, assembly GCF_009828535.3. Lineage (NCBI taxonomy): Eukaryota > Metazoa > Chordata > Mammalia > Primates > Hylobatidae > Hylobates > Hylobates moloch. Next base: position 68,806,770 of record NW_026652282.1, read on the forward strand.
GGGCAGGCCTGGTGGTGACAAAATCACTCAGCGTTTGCTTGTCTGTAAAGTATTTTATTTCTCCTTCACTTATGAAGCTTAGTTTGGCTGGATAGGAAATTCTGGGTTGAAAATTCTTTTCTTTAAGAATGTTGAATATCGGCCCCCACTCTCTTCTGGCTTGTAGAGTTTCTGCCGAGAGATCAGCTGTTAGCCTGATGGGCTTCCCTTTGTGGGTAACCCGACCTTTCTCTCTGGCTGCCCTTAACATTTTTTCCTTCATTTCAACTTTGGTGAATCTGACAATTATGTGTCTTGGAGTTGCTCTTCTCGAGGAGTATCTTTGTGGCGTTCTCTGTATTTCCTGAATCTGAATGTTGGCCTGCCTTGCTAGATTGGGGAAGTTCTCCTGGATAATATCTTGCAGAGTGTTTTCCAACTTGGTTCCATTCTCCCCGTCATTTTCAGGTACACCAATCAGACGTAGGTTTGGTCGTTTCACGTAGTCCCAAATTTCTTGGAGGCTTTGTTCATTTCTTTTTATTCTTTTTTCTCTAGACTTCCCTTCTCGCTTCATTTCATTCATTTCATCTTCCATCTGCGATACCCTTTCTTCCAGTTGATCGCATCTGCTACTGAGGCTTCTGCAATCTTCACGTAGTTCTCGAAACTTGGCTTTCAGCTCCTCCATCTCCTTTAAGCCCTTCTCTCCATTGGTTATTCTAGTTATCCATTCTTCTAATTTTTTTTCAAAGTTTTTAACTTCTTTGCTATTGTTTTGAATTTCCTCCCGTAGCTCAGAGTAGTTTGATCGTCTGAAGCCTTCTTCTCTCAACTCGTCAAAGTCATCCTCCATCCAGCTTTGTTCCATTGCTGGTGAGGAACTGCGTTCCTTTGGAGGAGGAGAGGTGCTCTGCTTTTTAGAGTTTCCAGTTTTTCTGCTCTGTTTTTTCCCCATCTTTGCGGTTTTATCTACTTTTGGGCTTTGATGATGGTGATGTACAGATGTGTTTTTGGAGTGGATATCCTTTCTGTTTGTTAGTTTTCCTTCTACCAGACAGGACCCTCAGCTGCAGGTCTGTTGGAGTTTACTAGAGGTCCACTCCAGACCCTGTTTGGCTGGGTGTCAGCAGCGGTGGCTGCAGAACAGCGGATTTTCGTGAGACCACCAATTCAGCTGTCTGATAGTTCCTCTGGAAGTTTTGTCTCAGAGGAGTACCTGGCCCAGTGAGGTGTCAGTCTTTCCCTTCTGGGGGGGTGCCTCCCAGTTAGGCTGCTCAGAGGTGAGGGACCCACTTTAGGAGGCAGTCTGTCCGTTCTCAGATCTCCAGCTGCGTGCTGGGAGAACCACTACTCTCTTCAAAGCTGTCAGTCAGACAGGGACATTTAAGTCTCTGGAGATTCCTGCTGACTTTTTGTTTGTCTGTGCCCTGCCCCCAGAGGTGGAGCCTACAGAGGCAGACAGGCCTCCTTGAGCTGTGGTGGGCTCCACCCAGTTCGAGCTTCCTGGCTGCTTTGTTTACCTAAGCAAGCCTGGGTAATGGCGGGCGCCCCTCCCCCAGCCTCGCTGCCGCCTTGCAGCTTGATCTCAGACTGCTGTGCTAGCAATCAGCGAGACTCCGTGGGCATAGGACCCTCCGAGCCAGGTGCGGGATACAATCTCCTAGTGTGCCGTTTTCCAGGCCCGTTGGGAAAACGCAGTATGAGGGTGGGACTGAACCGATTTTCCAGGTGCCGTCTGTTACCCCTTTCTTTGACTAGGAAAGGGAACTCCCTGACCCCTTGCGCTTCCAGAGTGAGGCAGTGCCTCGCCCTGCTTCGGCTCGCGCACAGTGCACTTCACCGACTGTCCTGCACCCACTGTTTGGCACTCCCTAGTGAGATGAAACCGGTACCTCAAGCAGAAATGCAGAAATCACCAGTCTTCTGTATCGCTCGGCCTGGGAGCTGGAGACCGGAGCTGTTCCTATTCGGCCATCTTGGCTCCCCTCCTGTATCTCTTCTTTATCCAGTCTTGATAGGTTGTATTTTTCTAAGAATTTCTTGACTTCTAGGTTGTCCAGTTTGTTGTTATGCAATTGTTCACAATAGTCCTTTATGATCCTTTTTATCAGCATGAGATCAGTTTTCCTGTCTTCTCCTTCATTTCTGATTTTATTTGTTTGAATCCCTCCTTTTTTTCTTAGTTTAGATAAGAAATTGTTGAGTAAGTTTACCTTCTCAGAAAACAAACTTTGAGTTTTCTTTCTTTTCTCTCATTTATTTTTGCTTTAATTTCATTTTTTTCCTTATTCTGTTAATTTTGTACTTAGTTTTTTTTAGTTTCTTCAGATGCCGTGTTGTTTACTTGATACATTTATTTTTTAAATGTAGTTGTTATTGCTATGAACTTTTCTCTTAGTTCTGTTTTAGTCACATTCCATACGTTTTATATTTTCATTTTTGTTTGTCTCAAAGTATTTTCTAATTTTCTTTTTCATGTCTTCTTTAACCCAATAGTTGTTTAACAGTGTATGATTTAATTTCCACGTATTTGTGAATGTTCTCATTTTTTATAAGTGTTACTTTGTTTTGACAAATAATAACTATACATATTTATGGGGTACAGTGGTATACATACACACATTGTGTAAATGATCAATTCAGGATAATTATCATATTTATCACCTCAAACACTTGACATTTCTTTGTGGTTAAAACATTCAAAATCTTCTCATCTAGCTATTTTGAATTATATAATATCTTATTGTTGTCTGTAATCACTGCATTGTGCAATAGAATACCAAGAATTATTTCTTCTATTAAACTATAACTTTGTACCTGTTGACCAACCACTTTTCATTTTCCCCACTTCCTACTCTTCCCAGCTTCTGGTAATCATTTTTCTAATCTCTACTTCTATGTTAGCAGCTTTATTAGATTCTACATATGAACGACATCATGTGGTATTTGTATTTATGTCACTTGTTACAAGATCATATCATCTGCAAACAAGGGCAGCTTGACTGCTTTTTTTTATCTGGATGCCCTTTATTTCTTTCTCTTGTCTAATCACTCTGGCTAGGACTTTTAGTACTATAATAAATGGAAGTTGGGTAAATTGGCATTCTTGTCTTCTAGATTTTTGAGTAAAACTTTTAAACTATGGATTCATCATTTATCCCTTTATTGTGTTAAGGTATATTTCTTCTATACATATTTTTAGGGTTTTTATTATAATAAATTTTTCAGTTTTATTGAATGCTTTCTCTGCATCTATTGAAATTATCATATAATTATTTTCTTTTATTCTGATAAGTGATGTATTACATTTATTGATTTGCACATACTGAATCATATTTACATTCCTGTGATTAATCCCATTGGATCATGGTAAATGATATTTTTGACATGCTGTTGAATTCAGTTTTCTAGTATTTTGTTGAGAGTATTTTCACCTACATTTGTCAGAGATATTAGCTTCTAGTTTTTTTCTTTTTCTGTTGTATTTTTGTCTGGTTTTGGTATTAAGGTAATGCTGGCCTTGTAGAATAAGTTTGGAAGAGTTCCCTGAACTTCAAATTTTAAAAATAGTTTAAGAATAATTGGTATTAATTCTTTTTTAAATGTGTGATATAACTCAGCAGTGAAACCATCAGGTACTGGACTTTTCTTCAATGGCAGACTTTTCATTAGTGATTCAATCTCATTGATAGCTGTTTGTCTGTTCAGGTTTCCTATTGCTTCAAGATTCAATGTTGGTAAGTTGGATGTGCCCAGAAATTTATCATTTATTCTAAGTTTTCTAATTTTTTAACATATACTTGTTCACAGTAGTCTGTCATAATCCTTTGCATTTGTGTGAAATAAATTCTGATATCTCCTTTTTCATCTCTGCTTTTATTTGAGTCATCTGTCTTTTTTCCTTAGTCTAGCTTAAAGTTTGTCAATTTTCTTTATCTTTTCAAACAACCAAGTCTTTGTTTTATGTTTTTTAGTCTCTATTTCTGTACTGATCTTAATTTTTTATTTATTTCTATTTATTTTGTGTTTAGTTTGTGGTTTTTTTAGTTCCTCCAGGAGTGATGTTAGATTGTTTATTTGAAGTTTCTCTACTTCTTTGATGTAAGCATTTATTGCTATAAACTTCCCTCATAGTACTGTTTTTGCTGATTTCCATAGGTTTTGGTATGGTGTGTTTCTATTTTCATTTGTCTCAAAAATGTTTAATTTTCTTTTTTGATGTCTTCATTGACCCACTGGTCATTCAGGGTAATGTTTAATTTTCATGTATTCGTGCATTTTCTAGTGTTGCTTTTTTGTTGATATCTAGCTTTATTCCACTGTTTTCAAAAAATAACTCATACAATTACAATTTAAAAATACGTAAAACTTTTTTTTGGCTTCACATGTAATCTAACCTGGAGAATGTTTCATGTGCTGCTGAGAAGAATGTGTATTCTGTGGCTATGTATGAAATGTTCTATAAATGCTATTAGGTGCATTTTGTCTAGAGTGTGGTTTAATTCTGGTGTTTCTGTATTGAGTTTTTGTCTGGATATGTCCACTGCTGAAGTTCAGGTGCTGAAGTCCCCTATTAATATTGTATTGCAGTCTATCTCTCACTTTATGTCTGTTAGTATTTGTTTATAAATTTAGGTGCTCCTATGTCGACTGCATATATATTTATAATTGTATCTGCTTGCTGTATTGACCCCTTTGTCATTATGTAATTGCCTTCTTTCTTTTTACATTTTTTGATTAACATCTATTTTATTTGATGTAAGTAGTTACTCCTGTTCTCTTTTGATTTTCATTTGCATGGAATGTCTTTTTCCATTTTTTTCATTTTCATTATATGCATGCTCTAACTGTGGAAGTCTCTTGTAGGACAGAAAGAGTTAGGTCTTGTTTTTTAATCCATTCAGAAACTCTATGTCTTTTAATTAGGCAATTAAGTCTATTTATATTCAAAGTAATTATTGGTGTGTAAGGGCTTAGTACTGCCCTTCTGTAACTTGTTTTCTATTTGATTTATAGATCCTTTCCTTCTTCTCCTACAGTCTTCTTTTGTGGTTAACTTATTTTCTCTAGTATGTTTTGATTCGTTGCTATTCATTTTCAGTGTATCTATTGTAGGATTTTGCTTTTGGTTACCATGAAGCTTACACAAAAAACAACTTTAATAAAAAAGTTATTTTCTCCTTATAGCAACTTAATTTGATTGCAAGTAAAAAAGAAACAAAAGTAACTCTGTGTTTTACATTCTTTCTTCATATTTTGAATTCTTGTCACAATTTACATTTGCTATATTGATTATCTCTTAATAAATAATTGTAGTTATTATTATTTTTAATATTTTTGTGTTTTAGTGTCCATACTAAAGATATAAGTAGTTTACACATCGTGAATACAATATTAGAATAACAGTCATGTTGATGTCCTTTTCTATTGGTCTGTAGAACTTCTAACATTTCTTGTAGAATAGATCTGGTAAGGATTAATTATCTCAGCTTTCATTTATCTGGGAGTGTTTTATGTCTCCATAGTTTCTGAATTATAGCTTTGTGGGGTGCAGTACTCTTGTGTGGCAATATTTTAGAGCTCTGAATTTATCATTTTATTCCCTCCTGGCATGTAAGGTTTGTTAAATGTCAGGTATTTTTGATCTCCCTTATATGTTATTTGCTTCCTTTTTCTCACTGATTTCAGAATCTTGTCTTTGTCTTTGTTGAACTTTGAGAGTTGGCTTATAATATATCTTTAGATATTCATATTTAGGTTTAATCTGACTGGTGACATTCAATCTTCTACCGGGATATTTGTATCTTTCTCTAGGTTTAGAAAGTTATCTTATTTCTTTAAGTAGCCTCTTTACCACCTTTGTCTTTCTCAATTCCCTTTTTAATTCCAATAACCAAAATTTCTGATCCTTTTATGTTGTCCCATAGATCCTGTAAACTTTCTTTATTACTCTTTAATTGTTTTTTCTCCTCTGACTATTTTCAAATAGCCAGTTTTCAAACTTACTAATTCTTTCATCTACTTGATGAAGTCTGTTGTTGATGTTCTCTATTGCATTTTGATTTTGTTTGTTGTATGTCTCAGCTTAGAGATAGAGAGTAAAAGGATGGTTACCAGAGGCTAGGAAAGGTAGTGAGGAAGTGGGAGACAGGCGGAGATGATTAATGGGTACAAAAAAAATAGCTGTCGATTTTTTGGGCTTTTATTTATTATTATTTCAACTTCTCTGTCAACTTTCCTTCATAAATTTTTGAACTATTTGTGTTTCCTTGAATTTTACTAAGCTTTCTTAAAATAGCTACTTTGAATCCTCTGAGAGTTCACACATCTCTAACACTTTAAGGTTAGTATCTGTTGCCATATTTTCTTCATTTGTGAGGTTATATTTCCCTGAATGTTCTTGATGCTTGTAGAAGTGCAATGATATCTGTGTATTGAGAAATTGGATATTTATTCCAGTTTCTGCAGTCTGGCTTTGTTTGTGTTTCCCCATTTTAAGGTCTTCCAGAGATTCTAAGCAGACCATTGCGTTTTCTGAGCCAGTCATCACAGCAGCTGTCTCAGCACTAGGAGGCACTCTAAGCTCAGAACAGCCATGAGTCTCGCAAGGGCTCCAAGTTTGATGTAACTGTGCAACCCAGATGGACCTGGGGAAGACTCAAGGAGGCTACTGAGGCTGTGTGGTACAGCTGACCTGGGGCTCAAGCTCAGGAGACTCCCACTGGCTCAGATGGGTATGCCTTCCAGCAGGTCCCTGCACAGATGGAATACTTATCCAACTGCAATACAAGGGGCTTGAGACCACTCCCTGCTCAGGATATGCTGTGTCAGGTGAAGGCTGGTGAGCCCATCTTACTGGATCAGATGGTTGTCCATTACAGTTAGGATTGCTCCTTGACTGCTGCAGAAGGGGCCAGAACCGAGACTGGGTCCCCTTAGTATCTGCTGTCGGACAGAGGCTGGAGAACTTTGCCTTGTTGGTTCAAAGGGGTGCACATGCCCAAGCAGGTTTCCGCCATGAGACGGAGTCTTGCTCTATTACTCAGGCTGGAGTGCGATGGCTCGATCTCGGCTCACCGCAACCTCCGCCTTCCGGGTACCAGCAATTCTCCTGCCTCAGCCTCCCGAGTAGTTGGGATAACAGGCGCGCATCACCACGCCTGGATAATTTTTTGTATTTTTAGTAGAGACGAGGTTTTGCCATGTTAGCCAGGCTGGTCTCGAACTCCTGACCTTGTGATCTGCCCCCCTCAGCCTCCGAAAGTGCTGGGATTACAGGTGTGAGCCATTGCAACCGGTCCCATGAGCCTGCCTTCCCCAGATGGATTTTCTCTCTCGGGCTCTACTGGGGTGTTGCAATCTCCTATCAGGCTTTTATTCATAGATATTTGCCAGATTGGTGTTTCTCTGGGTATGCACAAGGTCTGGGGACATACTATTAAGCCATCTTACATCACTCTCTGTTAATTCTTCTTTAAATGTTTAGTAAAATTCAGCAATGAAGCCATCTGGTAGTGGAATTTTTGTTGTTAGGTTGTTTTATATACTGATTTAATTTCTTTACTTTTTAAAGGTCTTTTTAGAATTTGTATTTATCCTTGAGCCAGTTGTGGTTATTTGTGTGTTTTCAGAACTTTGTCAATTTTATCTAGGTTATCTAATTTGTTGGCATACAATTGTTTTTAGTTTACTCTTACAATTATTTATTTCTGTATATTTTGTAATAATGTACTGTATTTTATTTATAAATACTCTTTAAATATAAGGTAGGAAAAGAGAAGAGACTAGCACTTATGCCTACATGGAGTGCTTTTGCATGAAATAGGTGTCTAATCATAGAAGCCATTTGACATTATTTGGATTTTAAAGGGAGAGAAAATACTTGTTTACCCAACTCCCATCTTCTAAAGGATACTTCATTGCAAATGCATAAATTATGTAGATATGGTCTCATTTGGTGGAAAAACGTGAATTAGAAAGGGAAAAATAAACTTGTGGGACTTTTTTCTTTACATCTTATTCCTTGGATCGTTTTCAAATATCAGTATTGAATCTGAGTAATAAATAAGCTTTTATAAATCTAAGAAATCATTATTACAATATATGGAAATTAGTGGCTTTTTGCCTTTTTAAAATGTATATTAACATTTAATATCTAAATATCAGAATACTCTGAGCAGTCGTGTGTGTATTTCATAGGCAAGTGACACTTAAATCTACATTTTATATATTTTTGTTTTATTTAACTTTGAATCCTGTAGATGAAGAGGATAAGGATCAATTAAGTATACTTTTAAAAGACACAAATGAAAAATATCTAGGATACCACATAGACATGTATTGTGAAACCAAGAATACAATACTACTTCACCTCAGAAAGGATGGTTAGTTGTACAATCCAATAAAACTAAATGAAATATTATTTCAAATTTTGAAGAGGTATAACAACAATATTTTTGCTGCTCACCATATTGTTACACTCTTTTTCATAAATGGACATTCTTTTTCTTGTTGATAAGCATACATGGGTCAAGGTTACTTAGTGGGAGGTGGGGAGAATTCTGTAAGTTGTCTTTTCCATTCCAAGTTTGTAGTGTTCTATTAAATTTAGCTGGCAAATATTCCATGATTATATTTGATGAAAGGTATATTAGTTTTGTTGACTTCTCCTCCAATGGATCAATTTTCATTCTAGGATGACTAATCAATTTAATTTTGGGGGAAAATTTGAACAGTTAAGTTTCTCTGAGCTCTTTATTATATAGTAACAAATTATACGAGAAATATCTCCTCTAGTGAACCTACAGGATCACAGGAGAAAACATCCCTATATGCCAGACCTAACACTATGAATATACTTAAATCATCATATAATGAGGTTGACATGAACTTCAAGTAAATTTTTATCTATTGTTTAATAATTGCTCTTTGAAAATAGTATAGAACTCTATCATGTCATTTCTAGTTGCATCAAATAAATTATACCATTAAAATCTTAAAGTTACTTCTGGCTTCAGGTACAGCAAGTAAAAAGTTTAAAGTCACTAATGCATTCTAACAAAAAGTAAAACAAACTGAAAAAATTGAACAATAAACAACTCATAAGATTTATACAAAAATGAGACAAACTGCTCTCCCAAAAATAGAGATACAGACTTGCCAGAATAGGAACCCATAAGCAGGAACTTCCGTGGAAACCAGTGCCAGATACAGAAGTATGAACTGTAATTGACAAATTGATGGAGACATTGTGGATAAACCTGAAAGATAAAAGCTTTAATGGCACCCAGTTATACATTCACCACCAAATGTTTGTGAGTGCTGGGTTCTCGGAGTAGATATCAAAGAAAATTCCCCTTGTTGCTTCCAGCATGAGGAAGGAAAAATAAACCATTTTAAAAATAAATCATATAATTCAGTTATTCTTAATAAGTCCTGCTTTTAAGAGAAACTATTTAACCAATGCCTAAACTACTGGAAATTTATCAGAGCCTAACTGACTTATGGGAAGAGAAATACCCAACTTGAGCTTCTTGTAGCCTTTCACACGAAAGAAGACAAATATCCAACTCCAGCTCACCCTAGCCATCCAGTCGCACTTGAGGGGGAAAGACCAAGAAGCACTTTCAAAATTTACAGTCCAGAGGCACAGGCTTACTAAAAGACTGAGATCTAATTATAGAACTATAGAAGATTCCCCTTCCCATTACAACTTACAACCACATCCTTCATATAGAAATTTCTTTTATCCAGAACATCATATCCAGCTATCAAGAAAAGTGTTACCAGGCATATTAAAGGCAAAAACCACAGTTTGAAAAGAAAGAGCAAACATCACAACCAGATGCACATGTGGCAAGGATGTTAGAATTATCACTGGGAATTCGAAGCAACTATGATTAATATGCCAAAAACTCTAATGGATAAAGTAAAAAGCACACAAGAACAGATATGAGCGGAGAGATGGAAATTATAATAAAATAACAAAAATTAAAGATAGAGATAAAAATATATACCAGAAATAAAGAATGCTTTTCATGGGCTTACTAGTAAACTGGACATGGCTGAGAAGAGAATCAATGAGCTTGAGGATATCTCCATAGAAACATTCCAAACTGAAAAGCAAAGAGAATAAAGACTATAAGAAAGGAGAACAGAGTATTCAAGAGCTATGAGACAACTACAAAAGGTTTATCATTTGTGTAACGACAATACAAAAAGCATCAGGAAGAAAGAAAGGAACAGAAGAAATATTTGAAACAGTCATGACTGAAAACTTCCATGTTAATGTGAAACACCAAAGATACAGAAAGCTTAAAGAACAGTAAGCAGAATTAATGCCCCAAAACTACACTTAGAAATATTATATTCAAAGGATAGAAAATAAAAAATCAAAAGAAATTTAAAAACAAAACATAAAAGCACACTTTGCCTGTATGGGGACAAAAATCAGAATTATATATGATTTGTATTCAGAAATCACGCAATAAAGAAGAAAGTGAAGTGAAAAATTTAAAATGTTGAGAGATAAAACCATAAACCTGGAGTTGTATACTCTGCAAAATTATCCTTCCAAAGTGAAGGAGAAATAACGACTTTTTTTCAGACAAATAGTAACTAATGGAATTTGTTGCCAGTATCATTGACTTGCCAGTAAAACTTTAAAAGAAGTTATTTGGAGAGAAGGGAAATTTTATGGGACAGAAACTGAAATCTACATAAGAAAAGTAAAAGCATCAGAGAAAAAATAAGTGATGGAAAAATTAATATTTTTATTTTTTAATTCTTAATTGATATAACAGGTAACAGTTTGTTCAGAATAATAATAGCAACAATACATTCAATTATGAATTCTTATATATGCTTATGCATAAGCAAAGTAAAAGACTGCAATAACAAAAAGAACAGGAGGGAGAAATTAGTATTACTTTGTTATTAAAAGGTAATTGCACTTCCCATGAAGTGGTATAGTGTTATTTAAAAGTGGGTTTGGATCATGAATAAGCCCATGAAATGGATTCTTTATTTCTTTTTTATTTTTATAGTCACTTATATTTCTTTTTTTAATAAATTTTATATGAACTTTATTACAACTTGTACTGACCATTGATTACATTTAGACATTTTGTTTGTCTTAAACTTTCTTTAAAAAAAAACACCTATTTTAGTTAAGAACAAAAACTAACCATACAACATTTTTAATACAAAATTATTGTTTTACATTCATTGAATTTATTGATTTGTTTTTTAAAAAATATTTATTTATTTTTATCATATTTTAAGTTCTGGGATACATGTGCAGAATGTGCAGCTTTGTTACATAGGTACACACGTGCCATGGTGGTGTGCTGCACCCATCAACCTGTCATCTACGTTAGGTATTTCTCCTAATGCTATCCCTCCCCTAGCCTCCCACCCCAACAGACCTCAGTGTGTGATGTTCCCCTTCCTGTGTCCATGTGTTCTCATTGTTCAAGTCTCACTTATGAGCGAGAACATGCAGTGTTTTGTTTTCTGTTCTTGTATTAGTTTGCTGAGAATTATGGTTTCCAGCTTCATCCATGTCCCTGCAAAGGACATGAACTCATCCTTTCTTTATGGCTGCATAGTATTCAATGGTGTATATGTCCCACATTTTCTTTATCCAGTAGATCATTGATGGGCATTTGGGTTGGTTCCAAGTCTTTGCTATTGTAAATAGTGCTGAAATAAACATACGTGTGCATGTGTCCTTAGAGTAGAATAATTTATAATCCTTTGGGTATATACCCAGTTATGGGATTGCTGGGTCAAATGGTATTTCTGGTTCTAGATCCTTGAGGAATCACCACACTGTCTTTCACAATGGTTGAACTACTTTACACTCCCACCAACAGTGTAAAAGCATTCCTATTTCTCCACATCCTCTCCAGAATGTGTTGTTTCTGACTTTTTAATGATCACCATTCTAACTGGTGTGAGAGGTTATCTCATTCTGGTTTTTATTTGCATTTCTCTAATGTCCAGTGATGATGAGCTTTCTTTCATATGTTTGTTGGCTGCATAAATGTCTTCCTTTGAGAAGTGTCTGTTCATATCCTTCACCCACTTTTAGATGGGGTTGTTTGTTTTCTTCTTGTAAATTTGTTTAAGTTCTTCATAGATTCTGGATATTAGCCCTTTGTCAGATGAATAGATTGCAAAAATTTTCTCCCATTCTGTAGGTTGCCTGTTCACTCTGATGATAGTATCTTTTGCTGTGCAAAAGCTCTTTAGTTTAATTAGATCCCATTTGTCAATTTTGGCTTTTGTTGCCATTGCTTTTGGTGTTTTTGTCATGACATCTTTGCCCATGCACATGCCCTGAATGGTACTGCCTAGGATTTATTCTAGAGTTTTTTTGGTTTTAGGTCTTACATATAAGTCTTTTATCCTTCTTGAGTTAATTTTTATATAAAGTGTAAGGAATGGGTCCAGTTTCAGTTTTCTGCATATGGCCAGCCAGTTTTCCCAACACTATTTATTAAATAGGGAATCCTTTCCCCATTGCTTGTTTATGTCAGCTTTGTTAAAGATCAGATGGTTGTAGATGTGTGGCATTGTTTCTGAGGGCTCTGTTCTGTTCCATTGGTCTATATCTCTGTTTTGGTACCAATACCATGCTGTTTTGGTTACTGTACCCTTGTAGTATAGTTTGAGGTCAGGTAGCATGATGACTCCAGTGTTGTTCTTTTTGCTTTGGATTGTCTTGGATATATGGGCTCTTTTTAGGTTCCATATGAAATTTAAAGTAGTTTTTTCTAATTCTGTGAAGAACGTCAATGGTAGCTTGATGGGGATAGCACTGAATTTATAAATTACTTTGGGAAGTATGGCCATTTTCATGATATTGATTCTTCCTATCCATGAGCATAGAATGTTTTTCCATTTGTTTGTGTCCTGTCTTATTTCCTTGAGCAGTGGTTTGTAGTTCTCCTTGAAGAGGTACTTCACGTCCCTTGTAAGTTGTATTCCTAGGTATTTTATTCTCTTTTTAGCAATTATGAATGGGAGCTCACTCATGATTTGGCTCTCTGTTTCATTATTATTGGTGTATAGGAATGCTTGTGATTTTTGCACATTGATTTTGTATCCTGAGAAATTGCTTCAGTTGCTTAGCAGCTTAAGGAGATTTTGGGCTGAGATGATGTAGTTTTCTAAATATACAATCATGTCATCTGCAAACAGAGACAATTTGACTTCCTCTCTTCCTATTTGACTACCCTTTATTTCTTTCTCTTGCCTGATTGTCCAGGCCAGAACTTCCAATATTATGTTGAATAGGAGTGGTGGGAGAGGGCATCCTTGTCTTGTGTCAGTTTTCAAAGGGAATGCTTCCAGCTTTTGCCCATTCAGTATGATATTGGCTGTGGGTCTGTCATAAATAGCTCTTACTATTTTGAGATACGTTCCGTCAATACCTAGTTTATTGAGAGTTTTTAGCATGAAGGGGTGTTGAATTTCATCAAAGGCCTGTTCTGCATCTATTGAGATAATTATGTGGTTTTTGTCACTGGTTTTGTTTATGTGATGGATTACATATATTTATATGTAAACGGGCTAAATGCCCCAATTAAAAGGCACAGACTGGCAAATTGGATAAAGAGTCAAAACCCATCAGTGTGCTGTATTCAGGAGGCCCATCTCACAGCAACAACACACATAGGCTCAAAATAAAAAGATGGAGGAAGATTTAATAAGCAAATGGTAAGCAAAAAAAAAAAAAAAAAAAGCAGGGGTTGCAATCTTAGTCGCTGATAAAAGAGACACTAAACCAACAAAGATCAAAAAAGACAAAGAAGGGCATTACATAACATTAAAGGGATCAGTGCAACAAGGAGAGCTAACTATCCTAAATATATATAAACCCAATACAGGAGCACCCAGATTCATAAAACAAGTTCTCAGCGACCTACAAAGAGACTTAGACTTCCAAACAATAATAGCAGGAGACTTTAACACCCCACTGTCAATATTAGACAGATCAACCAGACAGAAAATTAAGAAAGATATTCAGGACTTGAACTCAGTTCTGGACCAAGTGGAACTAATACACATCTACAGAACTCTCCACCCCAAATCAACAGAATATACATTCTTCTCAGCACCACATCACACTTATTCTAAAATTGATGACAAAATTGGAAGCAAAACACTCCTCAGTAAATGTAAAAGAACAGAAATCATAACAAACAGTCTCTCAGACCACAGTGAAATCAAATTAGAACTCAGGATTAAGAAACTAACTTAAAACCACACAACTAAATGGAAACTGAACAACATTTTCCTGAATGCCTACTGGGTAAATAACGAAATGAAGGCAGAAATAAATAAGTTATTTGAAAACAATGTGATCAAAGACACAAAGTACCTGAATCTCTGGGACATAGCTAAAGCAGTGTTTAGAGAGAAATTTATAGCACTAAAGGCCCACAGGAGAAAGCAGGGAAGATCTAAAATCGACACCCTAACATGACAATTAAAAGAACTGGAGAAGCAGGAGGAAACAAATTCCAAAGCTACCAGAAGACAAGAAATAACTAAGATCAGAGCAGAACTGAAGGAGATAGAGACATGAAAAACCCTTCCAAAAATCAGTGAATCCAGGAGCTGGTTTTTTGAAAAGATCAACAAAATTGATCGACTGCTAGCAAGACTAATAAAGAAGAAAAGAGAGAAGAATCAAATAGATCTCATAAAAAATGATAAAGGGGATATCACCACTGATCCCACAGAAAGACAAACTGCCATCAAAGAATACTGTAAACACCTCTATGCAAATAAACTGGAAAATCTAGAAGAAATGGTAAATTCCTGGACACATACACCCTCCCAAGACTAAACCAGGAAGAAGTCAAATCCCTGAATAAACCAATGACAAGTTCTGAAATTAAGGCAGTAATTAATAACCTACCACACCAAAATAGCCCAGGACCAGACGGATTCACAGCCTAATTCTACCAGAGGTTCAAAGAGGAGCTAGTATTATTCTTTTTGAAATGATTCCAAACAATAGAAAAACAGACTCCTCCCTAACTCATTTTAGGAGGCCGGCATCATCCTGATACCAAAACCTGGCAGAGAAACAATGAAAAAAAGAAAATGGCGAGCCAATATCCCTGATGAACATTGATGCGAAAAACCTCAATAAAATGCTGGCAAAACGAATCCAGCAGTACATCAAAAAACTTATCCACCATGATCAATTCTGCTTCATCCCTGGGATGCAAGGCTGGTTCAACAGGCATTCTTTATATCAATGTATATTACAAACTATGCAGCAACCTCTAAAAATGTTTTAGAGTGTTTATAATATGCTAACAAAGGAGAGAAAAGGAGATCATATGAAACACTCAGTTAAAACTACAAAAGACAGGCCGGGTGCAGTGGCTCACGCTTGTAATCCCAGCACTTTGGGAGGCCGAGGCGGGCGGATCACGAGGTCAGGAGATCGAGACCACGGTGAAACCCCGTCTCTACTAAAAAATACAAAAAATTAGCCGGGTGTGGTGGCGGGCGCCTGTAGTCCCAGCTACTCGGAGAGGCTGAGGCAGGAGAATGGCGTGAACCCGGGAGGCGGAGCTTGCAGTGAGCCGAGATTGCGCCACTACACTCCAGCCTGGGCGACAGAGCAAGACTCCGTCTCACACAAAAAAAAAAAAAAAAAAAAAACTACAAAAGACAGAAGAAGAGAGAAAGAAAAAGGAAGAAAGTATAAGACTAACAAATAGGAAACAGTAACAAATACAGTAGATATTAATTCAACTATATCAATAATCACTTTGAATATTGATGTTCTAATTGCACAAATGGATAAACAGACATTGTCAGAGTGAATAAAAAATCAGACCTAACTATATGTTATTTATAAGAAATCTAGCTTAAAGATAAAGACATACATAGATTAAAAGTAAATGAAAGGAAAAACATTTATCATGCCATGCTAACACTAATCAAAACAAGGAGGTAGTAGCTGTATAAATTTTAAATAGCTCAGATTTCAGAGCAAATATATTTATAAGGAATAAAAAATGACATTACATAATGATAAAGGGTCAATTCCTCAAGAAGACATAATCCTTAATGTGTATGTGCCCGACAACAGAGCATCAAAATATATTGGGCAAAAACTAATACAACTGCAAGAAGAAATAGATGAATCCTCCAATATAGTTGAATTCTACAACTCCTATTATCAGAATTGGGCAGATTCAGCAGGCAGAAAATTACTAAAGACATAATAGAACTCAACAAAACCACTAATCAACTGGATATAACAGCTATCTATAGACTACATTATCCAACAACAGCAGATTACATACTCTTCTCCAGATCACATGGTACATTCCCTAAGCTAGGTAGCATACTGGGTCATCAAAGCACCTCCAAAAAATTTTAAAAAGAGAAATCATACAGTGTCTCCTCTCAGATTACATTATAATTAAATTAAAATATAATTTTAAAAAGCTAGAAAATCAATTATTTGGAGATTAAAAGATACGCTTTTATGTTGTCACAAAGGACAGGATTTCATTCTTTTTAAATAGCTGAACAGTATTCTGTAGTGTATATATATCAAATTTTCTGTATTAAACATTATGTTAAATGAAATAAGCCAGACACTGATAAAAAATGCCACATATTCTCTCTCATATGCAAATCTAAAAAATCTGACCTCATAAAAGAAATAAAACAGAGGTTCCTAAAGGCTGGAGATCATAGAGAAGAAAATAGACAAGCAGAGGATGGTCAACAGGTACAAAGTTACAATTAGAAAGGAAGAATAAATTATGGTGTCCTATTGTACAGTAGAGTGACTATATTGTAATTAACAATAAACAATGTATCAAAATTGCTGGAAGAGAATATTTTGAAAGTTTCTACCACAAGGAAATGCTACATGTTTGAGATAATAAATATAATTACTCTGATTTAATTACTATACAATATATGCAGGTATTAATATATTGCATATTATGAAATATGTATGTACAATTATTTTGTCAATTATTTTAAAATTTAATTTTTAAAATACACACTTCTAAATAACACATGGATAAAAAATAAATCTCAGATAAAGTCTTAAATACTTTGAGCTAAATGAAAATAAAATATAAAATCATAATTTGCAGGATGTGCAAAAGCAGTGCTTAGATAAAAATGTACAGCATTAAATATACATATCAGTAATGAAGAAAGATCCAAAGTCAATCTAAGCTTCCACCTTAAGAAATTCGAAAATGAAGAACAAATTAAGTCCACAGTAAACAGAAGAAAATAAATAATAGAAATTCAAATATAAATTAATAACATTGAAAAGAGAAAATAAATGAAACCAAAACCTAATTTGTTGTGGGAAGTCAGGGACCCTGAATGGAGGGACCGGCTGGAGCCACGGCAGAAGAACATGAATTATGAAGATTTCATGGACATTTACCAGTTCCCAAATACTACTTTCATAATTTCTTAAGCCTGTCTCACTTTAATCTCTTAATCCTGTTATCTCCGTAAGCTGAGCATGTACATCACCTCAGGACTCTGTGATAATTGTGTTAACTGTACAAATTGATGGTAAAACGTGTGTTTGAACAATACAAAATCGGTGCGCCTTGAAAAAGAACAGAATAACAGTGATTTTAGGGAACAAGGGAAGACAACCATAAGGTCTGACTGCCTGCGGGGTTGGGCAAAAAGAGCCATATTTTTCTTCTTGCAGAGAGCCTATAAACGGACATGCAAGTAGGGAAGATATCGCTAAATACTTTTCCTAGCAAGGAATATTGATATTAATACTCTGGGAAAAGAATTGCATTCCTGGGGGGAGGTCTATCAACAGCCACTGTGGGAGTGTCTGTCTTATGTGGTTGAGATAAGGACTGAAATACGTCCTGGTCTCCTGCAGTATCCTCAGGCTTACCAGGGTGGGGAAAAATCCTGCCCTGGTAAATCTGAGGTCAGACCAGTGCTCTGCTTTCAAACCCTGTTTTCTGTTGTTTAAGATGTTTATCAAGACAATTTGTGCACAGCTGAACATAGACCCTTATCAGTAGTTCTGTTTTGCCTTTTGTCCTGTTTCCTTAGAAGCATGTGATCTTTGTTCTCCTTTTTGCCCTTTGAAGCATGCAATCTTGTGGCCTACTCCCTGTTCTTGCACCCCCTTCCCTTTTGAAATCCTTAATAAAACTTGCTGGTTTTGCGGCTCAGGTGGGCATCACAGTCCTACCAATATGTGATGTCACCCCCGGAGGCCCAGCTGTAAAATTCCTCTCTTTGTACTCTTTGTCTTTATTTCTCAGCCTGCCGACACTTATGGAAAACAGAAAGAACCTATGTTGAAATATTGGGGGCGGGTTCCCTCATACTAATTTTGTAAAAAAAAAAAAAAAATCAATAAAATCCATAAGCCTCCATTCAGACTAATTTCTTTTTTAAAAGCAGTAAGATGACACATATTAATAGTATTAGGAATAAAAGAAGGGATATCACTACATATCTCATGAAGATTAAAAGCATAGTAAAGGAACACTATGAACAATTCTATGCCCACAGATTTGATTATATACATAAAATGAACTAATTCTGGAGAAACATAATCTTGTAAAACTCACACAAGAAGAAACAGATGATCTAAATAAACTTATATCTATGGAAGAAATTAAATAAAAATAACCTTTTAATATAGTAAGTACAAAGGCTCAAATGGGTTCACTCATGAATTCTACCAAAAATTTAAGAAAAAAAATTATATCAATTTCTTATAATCTTTTTCAAAAGACAGAAGCAAAGGGAATGTTTTCTAACTCATTCTATGAGGCCAGCATTACACTAAAACCAAAACCAGACAAATAAAAGAAAACCACAGACCAATATCACTCATGAATACAGATGCAAAAATCCTGAACCAAATATTAGCATATCAAATTATTAAATATAATGAAAGGTTTATACATGAAAACTAAGTTGTATTTATCTTTGGTGTGCAATGCTGGTTTGACAGTAAAAAATTTAACTAATGTAATCCACTACATCAAGAGAATAAAGAAAAAGAAAAATGATTATATCAATAAACGTAAGAAATGCATTTGACAAAATTAAACACGGATTCATAGTGAAAATGCTCAGTAATGTAGGTACAGAATTAAACTTCCTCAATTTGATAAAGAATTTACAAAAACCCCACAGCTAAGACTGTACTTAATGGTGAGAAACTCAAAGCTTTCCCATGAATATCAGATATCGACAAGGATGTCCCCTTTTACCATTGCTTTTTAATATCATACTGAAAGTTCCAGCTTCTGCAATAAGACAAGAAAAGGAAATACAAGGTACATAGAGTGGAAGTGAAGAAATAAAATTGTGTTTGTTCATAGATGACATGATTGTCTATATATTAATAAATATCTGAAACAACAAAAACCTCCTAGAACTACTAAGCTATTATAGCAAGGTTGCAGGATACAAGATTAATATAAAAATATCACTTTGCTGTATACTAAAAATAGACTAGTGAAATTTACAATTAAAAACACAATACTATTTACCTTGACATTCAAAATAATTATTAGGTATCAATCCAACAAAATACATACAAGGTTTATATAAAAAATGAAAAAACTGTGATAAAAGAAATTTCAAAAAGCATAAATAACTGGAAAAATATTTCATGTTTATGGATAGAAAGCCTCAATAGTGTCAAGATGTCAGTTCTTCCAAAGTTGATCTATAAATTTAACACACCTTTTATGTAAACCACAGCAAGTTATTTTTTGAATGTCAATAAATGGATGCAACTGTTTATGTGGGGAAACAGAGGACCCAGAATAACCTACACAATATTAAAGGAGAAGAACAAATTTGGATAAATAACACTGCCTAACTTCAAAACTTACTATAAAGCTACAGTAATCAAGAAAGGGAGATATTGGCAAGGAATAGCCAGATAGATTAATGGAACAGAATAGAGAGCTCATAAATAGACATAATCTTTTTAACATTGTTATAAACATAGTTAACTGATGTGTAAGAAAGAATAAAAACAGTACAATGGAGAAAAGATGGTATTTTCAATAAATGGTGCTGTAACAACAAGACATCCACATAGTTAAAAAAAACTCTAGACACAGACCTACAGACCTTATATGTTTTACAAAAATTAACTAAAAATTGATCACCAATTAATATAAAAATAAATCTATAAAATCTTAAGAAAATAATGTAGAAGAAGGTCTGGATGTCCTTGATTTGTTGAAGAATTTATCAATACAATAACAAAGGCACAATCTGTAGAAGAAAGAATTGATAATCTGAAATTTATTCAAGAGAATAAAGTGACAAGCCACAGACTGGGACAAAAGAATTGCGAAAGACATATCTTATAAAGAACTGTTATCTGAAATACACAGAAACACGTAAAGCACAAAAATAAGAAAATATATAACCTAACTTAAAAGTGAGCCAGGAACCTTAACAGACACCTTACTAAAGAAAATATACAGTAAAAAATAAACATATGCAAATGTGTTCCACATTATGTGTCATCAGGGGAATTCAAATTAAAACAATGAGATACCACTCCACACATATTAGAACAACCAAAATTCAGATACTGACAACACCAAATGCTGGCTAGGAGTGTGAAATACAGACACTCTCATTCACTGCAGGTGGGAATAAAAAATGGTACAGCTACAGTGGCATATAGGTGGATTCTTCATTAGAAAACTAGATATGTTCTTACCATAAAATTCACCCATCATTCTCCTTGATATTTACCTAGAGGAACTGAAAACTAATGTCTACACAAAAACCTACACATGAATGATTACAGCAAAATTATAAAAATTTTGAGGCAACTATGAGATGCGTGTGTATATATATATATATAGATATATACATGTATATATCTATATATATATATACACATGTATATATCACTGAGATTACCACCAGCAATACCTCCTAACACAAATAGCAGTATGATACAGTTCCCAGAGATCCAGAGAACTGAAAAGCTCTGAGATGACAATAAAATAATTGGATTTACCTATTAACTATGCCCAGAGCCCTCCTCTGCCCAACACATAGAATTTAAAAATTATCTCCCAACTCACATTTGAGATCAAGGATCAAGGTGGACAATAAGCTTCCCCACCATCTCGGGTTCTCTAGCAAGAAGAGATCTGTCACTGCCTCAACTCAAGGGAAGCACTGTAGGCACCTAAGAGAAGAAATATTCCTGAGGACAGCCAGAGACAAAGGGGGAAGGCAGGACTACCAGCTCTGAAAATTCTGCTCTGTAACTTGGCCAAAATAAGTGACAAATCAGAGTAGCTGTCAGTAGAACAAGGCTGTATGAGGCATGTTCCACAGGTTTCTTGGGCATAAACACCTAGCTAGCCTTTCCAAACTAATGACATATCCACTTTGGGGCCTCCTCATTAAGAAAGAGCAGGGTTCTCATCATTTACTATAGCCAAGGCAAACCTTGGCTTAAGGTGCCATCTAATGCTGAAAAGGAGGCAGCAACCTAGTAGAAAGAAAAAAAAAAGTCCACAGCTAAATTTCAAACAATTTCTAAGCAAACATATTTAATATAAACCAAAACAAGCAGGACAGAGAAGACTACAATAAATAATAATTCCTTAATGCAGAAGCATAGATAGACATCCACAAGAAACAACAGCAAACAGGGAACTATAACCTCACCACAACAAAGAAAGTAAGGAACCAGTGACTTATCCTTTAAAAAAAATAATATGTGAGTTTCCTAAATAATTTAAAACAGCAGTTAAAAAAAAAACAGTGATCTACAAGATAACACAGAAACGCAATTCGGAAAGTCATCAGAGAAATTCAACAGAGATTGAAATAAAATTAAAAATCAAATAGAAAACTTTTAACTGAAAAATACATTTCTGAACTAAAAAAAACCATTAAAAGCTGTCAATAGTAAAATAGATTAAACAGAAGAAAGAATCAGTGACCTCAAAAAATATTTAAAACTACTCAGTACCTGAAAAAAATGTAAAATGAAAGAATGAAAATAAACAAAAATTGCCTATAAATATAGAAAATTATTTGAAAACACTAAATCAAAAATTTATTGGTGTTCAGCAAGAAGTTGAGCCAGAACAAGGGGTAGAAATTGTATTCAAAAAATAATAACAGAAAATGATTCAAAACTTGAGAAAGATATAAATATCCAGGTAACACCAAAAAGAAAACACCAGAAAGATTCAACCCAAATAAGACTACACCAAGGCATATAATAATCAAACTCTCAAAGGTCAGGAACAAAGAGAGAATTCTAAAAGCAACAAGACAATAGAAGCAAATAATATATAAGGGAGCTCCAATTCTTCTGCAACATACTTCACAGCAAAAACTTATACTGGCTAGGAGTGAGTGAGATAAAATTTTCAAAGTGCTCAAAAAAAAAAATAGCTGTCATCCAAAAATACTGTGTCTAGCAAAGTAGTCTTTCAAATATGAACAGATAAAATCTTTCTCAGACAAACAAAAGCTAAGAGAATTCACCTAAACCAGACCTATTGTATAAGAAATTATAAAGGCAGATTTTCAATCTGAAAGAAAATTAATACTAATATTTAAAAAATGAAGGTATAAAACCTATTGATAAAATTAAGTACAAAGACAAACCAAGAATACTCTAATACTGCAATTGTGGTACACAATTTACTCACATTTCAATTATGAAGCCTAAATCTACCAAAAGCAATAATAGATACAGAAAGCTAATATAATTTTGGCCATTATAAAGTTATGAAAATGGACACAACAAAAAGTAAAAACCAGAGGGAGGTAGTATTAAAGTATAAAGGGTTTTTGGCTTTTTTTCATTTCGATTTTGTCTTTGTGATCTAAAATCAGTTTTCATCTCTTTAAAATAACCTGGTAGATCCACAAGATGATTGTGTAAGCCTGATGATAATCACAATGCAAAGACCTACAATAGATACACAAAATAAAAAAGCAATGAATCAAAACTTATCAGAGAAACTGACTTAATCATAAAGATAAACAGTAAGAAATGAAGAAAGAAATACCAAAAAATCAGTATAAGAAGCAATGAAATGAAAGTAGTAAGATTGTAAGTAAGTAAGTAAGTGGATTCCACCCCCACGGAGCCCAGCAAGCTGGAAACATTCCCTTTGAAAACCAGCACAAGACAAGGATACCCTCCTTCACTACTCCTATTAAACATAGTATTGGAAGCTTTGGCCAGGGAAATCATGAAAGAGAAAGACATAAAGGGCATTCAAATAGGAAGAGGGGAAGTCAAAAGTATCTCTGTTTGCAGATGACATGATTGTATATATAGAAAATCCCATCGTCTCAGTCCAAAAACTCCTTAAACTGATAACCAACTTTGGCAAAGTCTGAGTATACAAAATTAACGTGCAAAAATCACAAGCATTCCTGTACACAAATAACAGACAGCCAAATCATGAGTGAGCTCCCATTCACAATTGCTACAAAGAGAATAAAATACCTAGGAATACAACTTACAAGTGATGTGAAGGACCTCTTCAAGGAGAACTACAAACCACTGCTCAAGGAAATAAGAGAGGACACAAACAAATGGAAAAATAATCCATGCTCATGGACAGGAAGAATAAATATCATCAAAATGGCCATACTTCCCAAAGTAATTTAGAGATTCAATGCTATCCCCATCAAGCTACCATTGTCTTTCTTCACAGAATTAGAAAAAAAACTACTTTAAATTTCATATGGAGCCAAAAAGAGCCCATATATCCAAGACAATCCTAAGCCAAAAGAACAAAGCTGGAGGCATCACGCTACCTGACTTCAAACTATACTACAAGGCTACAGTAGCCAAAACAGCATGGTACTGGTAACAAAACAGAGATATAGATCAATGGAACAGAACAGAGCCTTCAGAAATAATGCCGCATATCTACAACTATCTGATCTTTTGACAAACCTGACAAAAACAAGAAAT
>NW_026652282.1:68835596-68859121 GCF_009828535.3 Hylobates moloch
CAGTTAGATAAAAGAAATGAAAGTTAGTGTTTGATAGATCAATAGGGTGACTATAGTTAACAATAATCTATTGAACCTTTCTAAAATACATTTTTGGTTAGTTTATAATACATTTTAATAAATTTTAAAATAAAATCCATTGTAATAATTTTTAAATAAAAACTTTTTATTTAACTTCAAAAATCAAGCCGAAGTAAAACTTTCAAACGTTTCTGCTCTGTCCTTTTAAATATTTTTTAATGTCTGTAATTTACATATTATATGGCTTATAAAAACATAGAAATCTCAAAATTCACAACCCTTCCAACTGAAGTTCATTTTCCATAGTAGCAAAAAATGTGACATATTTATCCTTTGTCATACAGAATGAAACAAACAAGCCGGAGGTTTATTAGTAGATTAAGTAAATGGGGCAACTAGACCTTTGTTTTAGAGCCTCTTTGATAATGAAATTACTGAGGACAAAAGAGGTAGGCAATGCACCTACAATATGAGATTTCTATAAGAATACCTTAAAATTGCAGAATGTTTTGCCATTTTCAAAGCTCATTAATCAACTTTTTTCTCATGTGACACTTACTAATAGCTCTGTGTTAAGCAACTATCTTTATTTTAGAGATAACATGGAGAAGCTCATGTCTGAGATTTTCTCCTTTATTTTCTGGGTATATTGAGGCAAAATAGACAACTAAAAATTATAAATATTGAAGATGTACAGTGTGATATTCTGATATATGTTTACATCATGAAATAATTACCTTGATCAAACTAATTAACATATACATCACCTCACACTGTTACCATTTTTTTGTGGTAAAAACATTTAAATTTAACACATTTCAATTATACAATACAGTATTAACTATAGTCACTATGCTGTACATTAGTTTCTCAGAACTTATCCTACATAAGTAAGATTTTGTACACTTTGGCCAATAATTCCCTCAGCCCCTACCAACCACCATTCACTCTCTATTTTTATAAATTTGACTTTTTTTATTTCACATATAACTGAGATCATGCAGCATTTGTCTTTCTTTGCCTGTTTTACTTCAGTTAGCACAAAGCCTTTTAGGTTCGTCTATGTTGTTGCAAATGACAGGATTTCTTTCATTTTAGAGGCTTAATAATATTTCTTGTGTACATATGTCACTCTATTCATTCATCTGTCAATAGACATTTAGGTTCACTCAATATTTTGGCTATTGTGAGTAATTCCACATGACATAAAAATGCAGATATCTTTTGAGATAGTGTTTTTAATTCTTTTGGATATACAACCAGAAGTGAGGTTGTAGATCACATGATAGTTCTGTTTTTAATTTTTTGAAGAAACTCCATATTATTTTCCATAATAACTGTACCAATTTACATTCCCACCAGCAGCAAACAAGTATTCCCTATTATCCACATTCTCACCAACGTGTATCTTTGGATATTTTGATAATAGCCATCCTAACAGGTGTGAGGGAATATCTCCTTGTGGTTTTGATTTGTATTTCCTGGATGATTAGCATTGTTGAGTATCTTTTAAAATATGTGTTGGCCACTTGTATGTCTTCTTTGGAATAATGTCTATTCAGATCCTTTGCCCATTTTTAATTAATTTATTTGTGGTGTTTTAATTTTATTTGTTCTTTAGCTATTCAATTATAGGAATTTCTTCTGTATTTTGGATATTAAACCATTATCTGATACATGGTGCTAAGGTTTGAACGTGTCCTCCCCCAAAATTCAAGTGTTAGAAACTTAATTCCCAATGCATCATTGCTGGAAGGTGGGGCCTAATAGAAGCTGTATAGAATAGGATGGCTCTCCCTTTGGATTTCTTATTGGATCCATTGGTTGTTTGTGTGTGATTTAATTTTCACACGGTGTAAAATGCTGCAGTTTTTCTTGTGTTATTATTTTCTGGTGTCATAGCATGGTGGTTGGAAATGATACTTGACATGATTTTAATCTTCTTGAATTTGTTGAGATTTGTTGTGCGCCCTAACTTATGTTCTATCCTGGAAATAGTTCTGTGTGTGCTTGACAAATACATGTATTCAGCTGATGCTGTAAGGAATATGTATGTTAGGTCCATTTGTCTAAGGCGAAGGTCAAGTCCATTGTTTCCTTATTCATTTTCTGACTGGGTGATCTATCCATTGCTGAATGCAGGGTATTGAATCTCCCTACTATTATTGGATTACCTTCTATTTCTCTCTTCAATTCTGCTAATGTTTGCTTAATAGATTAGGTGCTCTGATATTGGGTTTATATACATTTACTATTGTTGTAGCCTCTTGATTTCTTTGGGTTATCATTTGCATAGAATATCTCTTCTCATACTTTCACTTTGAGCCTATGTGTGTCCTTAAACCTAAACTGAGTCTCCTGTAAACAACATATAGTTGGATCTTGTTTTCTATCCATTAAGCCCCTCTGTTTTTTTATTGCAGAGTTTGTTTACATTCAAGATAATTATTGATATGTAAGGACTTAGCATTACCATTTTGTTAAATTTTTCTGACTGTTTTGTAGTTTCTTTGTTCTCTTCTTCTCTTGTTTTCCTTTATGATTTAATCATTTTGTGTACTGCTAGGCTTTGATTCCTTTCTGTTTCTCCTGTGTATCTACTGCAGGATTTTTAGTGACATTGCAATGAGGCTTACATACAGCATCCTATAGTGATATCAGTTTATTTTAAGTTGATAACAACTTAATTTTGACATGTCTTTATTTTCTGTTGGTACCATTATAATACATATATTGCAAGTATTTTTGTCTTTCCTTCTAAATTGTGACCTCCACAAAGTCAATGTTAAATTTAACTCTTTAGACTCAGTACCTAAACCAGTGTCTAAATGCTCAATAAATATTTAGCAATTAAACATGTGAATCAATCAAAGTGTTATGTGGCTGTGAATAGGACCAAATGAATATAATAGGATAATTAATACTAAAACTCAGAACTTCTGACATTTAATCTAATGCTATTTTTACTTATTCAATATGATTCAGGTGTTCATGTCAAGGTTGGATAATAGCTTGGAGACTGTGAGGTCTGAGGGTTTCCAAATCAGGAATTTCCCAGTTGAAACGAATACCTAATTGAAAAATATTCAACACTTACTCTATGCCAAGCATTACTCTAGGTTTCAGAATTACAGCAATAATGTCTTTGGCATGAGCAGTTTAACGTTCTACTGGATGAGATATACCGTAAACAAGTTAGTAAATATACGATAGGTCAGGAATAAAAGGAGAATTGGTAGGAGTTGATGTCAGATAATTTGATGGGAGCTAGATCATGTAGGGCCTTGTAGGTCATTGTAAAGATTTAAGTGGGTGAGTAATAACATCTTTGTTGTATTTTTAAGATTGCTCTATTTGCTGTGCAATTATGTGGGGAGCAAAGATAAAATCAGATAAACCAGTGCAGTAATTCAGATGAGAGATAATGTCTTGAACGAAAATGCAATGGAAATGATGAAGAATAATGGCATGATAAGAAATGATTATACTCTGAATATATTTAAATGGTAGAAATAACAGCATTGGTTGCAGAATTGAATGTAAGGTTAAGAAAAAGATGAGTCAATAATTAGCCCTCTCAAAGCCTAAGAAAATTGGAGGATTGAGTTTATATTTACTGAGATGAGAAGTGGGACCACGTATTTTGTTTTCTGTATTATGATGATCTGATATATGGGGTCTTGCTGACCACAGAAGGACTGCTCCTCTAGGGCTCACTAATTTCTAGAAATAATAAACTAGTTACCTGCAAGAATGCTTTTTAAATGCAAAACAAACAATCCAGAGACCACAACCTCAACCATCTCCTATATTTGGCTCACTCAGGTCCACTATTAATCTACCATAATCACCGTAAGGGCAGGTACCAAACAACTAGGGGCATCACATTCCTCACATTGTGTTGACATTATTGAAACTAATCAATAGTAAGCCTGTTTACTTTGCCTCACTCATTCCTTCCCATGGAAACCTCAATAAAGGTTCTTGTCTGCACTTTCCCCCTCCCTCTGCCTCCTTACCAAATGAAAGTCCTTTGTCCTCTCAACTCCCTGTCCATGGCATGTCATGCCTCCTCCTTTTAGAATCTTTAGAGATAACATACTCTCTTTTCAATGATATTCATCTCTTGACTTTTGGCCTTTTTTAACCTGAAGAATATTAAAACCCAGACTTTAAAGCCATGAGGAATGTCATTTTGGACATAATTAAAATATGTCATAATTATGGGGAAATTGGAACCCTTATATCCAGTTGGTGGGAATGCAAAATGTTGTAGCCACTATGGAATACAGTAGGGAGGTTTCTCAAAAATTAAAATAGAACTACCATATGATTCAGCAACCCCATTTCTGGATATTTATCCAAAACAGTTGAAATCAGGATCTCAAAAAGATGTTAGCATACCCATGCTCACTGCAGTACTATTTACAATAGCAAAGATGTAAAAACAACCTGCTGGCCATCATCAGATAAATGGGTAAAGAAAACGTGGTATGTATACACACTAGACTACCAGTCAGCCTTTAAGAGAAGAAACTCCTGTCATATGTGACAACATTGATAAACCTGGAGGCCATTATGCTATGTAAAATAAGCCAGGAACATGCAGATAAATACAACATGATCTTATATGCGTAAACTAAAAAAGTTTAGCACAGAGAAGCAGACAGTAAAATGGTAGTTATGAGACATGTGTCTGTTGAGGCATAGTGGTAAAAACAGCAAAATTTCTGTTAGACAGAAGGAATAAGTTCAACAGGCCTATTGTAGAACATGGAGATTATAGTTAATAACAATGTATTTCATTCTTGAAAGTAATTCTAAGAGAGTAGATTCGAGTGTCTGCATTATAAATAACTGACAAGCTTATGAATTAATGCATATGTTAAATATTTTGATTTAGCCATTCCACAACTTATACATTATCTTTTTTTTTCAACTTTTATTTTAGATACAGGGGTGTGTGTGCAGGTTTGTTACATGGGTATATCGCACCTAGGCAGTGATTATAGTACCCAATATATAGATTTTTGCCCCTTCCTTTCCTTTTCTTTCTAGTAGTCTGCAGTGCCTATTGTTTCTATGTTAATGTCAATAGGTGCTGAATATTTAGCTTCCACATATAAGTGGAAATATGTGGTATTTTGTTCTCTGTTCCTGCATTAATTTCCTTAGGATTACGGCCTCTAGCTCCATCCATGTTGCTCCAAAAGGTTATGATTTTATTCTTTTTTGTGGCTGCATAGTATGCCATGGTGTATATGTACAACTCTTTTTTTTTACTCCATCCACCACTAATGGATACCTAGATTGATTCCATGTCTTTGCTATTGTGAATAGTGCAGCAATGTGAGTGCATGCGTCTTTTTGGTATAATTACTTATTTTCATTTGGGTATATACTCAGTAATGGAATTGCTGTGTTGAAGGAATATTCTGTGTTGAATGTTTAAGTTCTTTGAGAAATCACCGAATTTCTTTCTAGCGTGGCTGACCAATTTACATTCCCACCAACAGTATATATGCATTTCCTTGCCTCTGAAATCTTGCCAGGTTCTGCTATGTTTTTTACTTTTAGTAATAGCCATTCAGACTAGTGTGAGATTGTATATCATTTGGGTTTTGATTAGCATCTCTCTGATGACCAGTGATGATGGTATTTTTTCATATGTTTGTTGACTGCTTATATGTATTCTTTTGAGAAGTATCTGTTCATATCTTTTGCCCATTTTTTAAAGGGGTTAATTGTATTTTGCTTGTTGACTTGTTTAAGTTTACTACATATTCTGAATATTAAACATTTATTCGATGCATAGTCTGTAAATATTTTCTCCTATTCTGTAGTTTGTCTGTTTTCTCGCTTGATAGTTTTTTTTTCCCTGAAGAAAAACTCTTTATTTTAATTAGGTCTCACTTGTCAATTTCTATTTTTGTTGCAATTGCTTTGGGGGACTTAGCAAAAATCTCTTTTGACAAGGTCAATGCTGAGAAGGATATTGCCTAGGAAGTTTTCTATGGTTTTATAATTTGAGTTTTTACATTTAAATATTTAATCCAACCTGAGTTAATTTTTGTATATGGTGAAACGTAGGTGTCCAGTTACATTATTGTACATATGACTATCTGGTTATCTCAGCACCATTTATTGAAAAGAGGGTTGTTTCCTCATTGCTTTTGTCACCATTGTGAAAGATCAGATGGTTGTAATTATGTGGCTTTATTTGTGACTTTTCTATTCAGTTCCATTGGTCTCTGTATCTGATTTTGTACCAGTATCTTGCTGTTTCTTTTACTATAACATTATAGTATAGTTTGAAATGGAGTAGTGTGATGCCTCTGGCTTTGTTCTTTTTTCTTAGAATTGCTTTGGCTATTTGGGCTCTTTTTAGGTTTCAGTTGAATTTTAGAATAGTATTATCTAATTCTGTGAAAAATGACATTGGTAGTTTAATAAGAATAGCATTGAATCCGTAAGTTGCTTTAAGCAGTATGGCCATTTTAATGATATTGATTCTTCAAATCCATTAGCATGGGATATTTTTTTCCATTTATTTATGTTGTCTCTGATTTCTTCCAACAGGTTTTTGTAGTTATCCTTGTAGAGATTTTTTACCTCTTTGGTTAGCTGTATTGCTAGGTATTTTATTTTCTTTGTGGCTGTTTTAAGTTGGATTGTGTTCTTAATTTGAACACTCAGCCTGTGCCTTATTGTTATATAGAAATGCTACTGATTTTGTATCCTAAAACCTCACCAAAATTATCAGCTGTCCTAGCTTTTTGGCTGAGTCTTTAGGGTTTTTTAGGTATGGTATCATATTGTCAGTGAAGAGAGATAGTTTAACTTCTTCTTTTCCTATCCAGATGCCTCCTATTTCTTTTCTTTTGCCTGATTGCTCTGGCTAGGACTTTCAGTATTATGTTGAATAGAAGTGGTGAGAGTAGATATCCTCGTGTTTTTCCAATTCTCAAGGAGAACGGTTTCAGCTTTTAACTTTTCAGGATGATGTTGGCTGTGAGTGTGTTGTCGATGGCTCTTATTATTTTGATGTATCAAAATGCCTAGTTTGTTGAAGGCTTTTATTATGCAGTGATGTTGGATTTTACTACAAGCTTTTTTCTGTATCTATTGAAATGATCAAACATTTTTTGTCTTAATTCTATTTATGTGGTGAATCACATTTATTGATTTGTGTATGTTGAACTGACCTCACATACCAGGAATAAATCCTATTTGATTGCGGTAAATTAACTTTTTGATGTGATGCTGGATTCAAATTGCTAATATTTCTTTGAGTATTTTTGCATCTATGTTCATCAGGAATACTGGCCTGAAGTTTTCCTTTTCCTTTGTATCTCTGCAGATTTTAGCATTAGGCTGACATTGGCTTCATAGAATGAGTTATAGAAAGCTCCTTCTCCTCTTTTTTTTTTTTTTTTTTAAATAGTTTTAGTAGGATTGGTACCAGCTCTTCTTTGTATGCTTGGTGGGATTCAGCTGTGAATCCATTTGGTCCAGAACTTTTTTGGTTGGTAGGTTTCTTTTTTGTTACTGATTCCATTTCAGACCTCAGTATTTTTCATTCATGTTTTCAATATCTTCCTCATTCAATCCTGGAAGATTGCGTTTCCAGGAACTTATGCATTTCCTCTAGATTTTCTAATTTGTGTGCATATAGGTTTTTATAGTATCCTCTGATGGTTTTTGTTTGTTTGTTTCTTTCTGTGGAATCAGTTGTAATGCTATCTTTATCATTTCTAATTTTACTCATTTGGATCTTCATTTTTTACTTTTCTAATGTAGCTAGAAGTCTATCAATATTATTTATTTACTTATTTTGAAGAATCAACTCTTGGTTTCATTGATCTTTTGTATAGACTTTTGCATCTCAATTTTATTCAGTTCTCCAATATTAGTTACTTCTATTCTTCTGCTAGCTTTGGGTTTTTCCTAGTTCCTTTAGGCACAAAATTAGATGGTAAATTTGAGATCATTCTACCTTCTTGATTAAGGTATTTAACACTATGCACTTTCCTCGTAACACTACTTTTGCTGCATCCCAGAGATTTTGCTAACGTGTGTCCCTATTTTTATTAATTTCAAATAATTATTTGATTTCTGCCTTAATATTGATGTTCATCCATGAGTTATTTAAGAGCAAGTTATTTAATTTTTGTGAACTTTTATAGTTTTAAGAGGTATTATTGA
The DNA here is from genome assembly GCF_009828535.3 of Hylobates moloch. Lineage (NCBI taxonomy): Eukaryota > Metazoa > Chordata > Mammalia > Primates > Hylobatidae > Hylobates > Hylobates moloch. The sequence continues at coordinate 68,843,823 of NW_026652282.1, forward strand.
TATTTACTTCTATTTTTATTGCACTGTGGTCCAGGAGTGTACTTGGTATTATTTCAATTTGTTTGAATTTATTAAAACTTGCTTCATGACCAAGCACATAGTCAATAGTAGAATATGTTCATGTACAGATGAGAAAGATGTATATTCTGTGATTTGGTGAAGCGTTCTGTAGATTTCTGTTCGGTCAAGTTGGTCAAGTGTCAAGTTGAAGTCTATAGTTAGTTTTTTTGTTAGATTTTTTGCCCCAATGATCTCCTGTCTTTTCATCCAGCTTGCCACTCTATTTTTTTAAGTGGAGTGTTATTTCCATTTACATTCACAGTTATTATTGATATATGAGATTTCAATCCTGCCATTGTCTTGTTAGCTATTTTTTATGTAGACTTACTTGATTACTAATTTTTCTTCATTCTGGACCCAAAACTTTAATCAAGGTACTGAATGTTAAGTAAGTGACTTTGGGCAAATAACTTGTCTCTCCATACATGTGTATACATTTTTGAAACCATTATGTTGGGCATGATAAATACATACAATATTTATTACTCAATTAAAAATAATTTATTTTCAATAGGGAAAAATAAACATTCATAATTCAGTAGTTGAACAAGTAGAATTACAAACCCACAATTAAGCCAATAGTTAATCAAAACTTTACACAAAGCCCATTGGCTGACCTCCTAGTAAAATATGATGTAAGTAAATTAAATCTAAAAATATATAAACCAGTTAATGCTGGTAATAACCCTGTATTTTGGGTAACACCATTTAAATGACACAACTAAACAATTGGATATATTTTTTCATACAAAGTGACTGTCTCACTTCAGTCAAGCTCTAAAGTCAAGTTCAATTTTCCAGTATTGACTAAGATGTTTCTTAGATATATTGTTGAATCCCTAGTGAAGGAAATAAGAAACAGGTTCAATTTTAAATACTGAGTGCATCTATCATTTTTTGATTTCTGAATATGTAAAATAATAATCTTTTTTCTTTGTGGAACTGATTTAGATATGATGTTTTTATGAACTTGAGAGATCTAAATTTTTATGCAAATGCAAAAAACAGTATTTGAACAGAATGTGTGTAGCATCACAGGGTAAGATGGATGAGATACAAAATAATTGTATTCATTAAATATAAAAGCTATGGCCCATAAAGTAATGTAAAAATAAAACAGTAAAATTCAATGTGGCTCTCAGAGTGTTTGTGTCATTACAATTCTTGGTCAAGAGTTTTCCATGTAACAAGTGCTTCTGTTATTTGTCCTTGATCAAGTCACTTATCTCCTCCAGGCCTCAGTCTCCTTTATCATAAATTATTGATCTCAACTATTTGCTCTCTAGAAACACTTCAAAAATGAATAAATCAGAACTATGTGCAATTAAGGGGTGTTCATGTGCTAAAAAAATGAGAAACTGAGGTTTAAGTGTCCATATTTCAGAGTTCAAGTTTATTAGTTAATCCGAATTCATCAAATATCCAAACCTCTAACGCAGATATACTTTATACTTTGTATTTTATCCCTTGTTTATTCAGATTTTTGAGTGACTCTCAGATTAACAAAGCTAAAAGATGCATAGATGAAAGATAGATGGGACAAGGACTTGGCAACTGTGGAAAGTTTTATTTATAAGTGGAGTTCCAAGGTCAGCTTGCAAGCATTAGGTAAGTCAAAGATATATATGTCATAATCTGTGATATTGTGTCACTGTAAATAAAACAGACCTTGAGTTATTTGGCCTGAAGATCTTTCAGAAATACAAGATTTAATGATTGAGATGGAACTGCAGATGAAAGTCATAATGTCCATAGCAGTCATTTAATCAACTAATTTTTCTTCATTCTGGACCCAACACTTTAATCAAGGTGCTGAATATTAAGTTAGGTAAGTGATTTTGGGCAAATATCTTATATCTCCATAATCTTTTCATAAAATAAATATGATAAGAGAATCATATTTATCATCAAAAGTACATCATAATACCTTCCCAACTTACCTTACACAGCAGTTGAATAAGTGGATGAGAAGCAGTCTAAAAAATGTAAAATACAATTTACATGTAGTTTTGAAGGTCTACACCCTATCAACTTCTAAAGGTCTAGGTCAAGTTCAACATTTTTCAAAAAGTCTACTCAAGGGGCACCAACTCACAGTATGCTGTCATCTTTTTATTATATTGCTTACTACTGAGTCATGTACTTAGATTTTATCTTCTTAATCAGACTGTAACTTGATAACAGGAATGAACATATCTGATAATACTTTGATATTTTTGACTTTACCTAGCACAGGGCTAAGAAGATAATTGACATTCAGTAATTATTTTTCAATGGCAATTAAAACACAGAACATGAAATCTACTCAATTAAAAATTCTGTAAGTGTACACTACAGTATTGTTAACCATATGTGTATTTTGTACAGCAGATTTCTGCAAGTTTTTCAACTTATATGATTAAAATTCTGACCCAATGCACTGTAGCACCCCATTTTCTCCTTAACTTACACCCTGGCAACAGCATTATACTTTAATAATTATTTTCTACATACAAAGTAATTTATTATTAAAAGATCTGAAACGTTCTTAACAAATCTAAGGACTTTGGGTCTATGATTAGTTGATACTCTCGAAGACTCTGTCAACATAGATTATGTACCAAACACTAAACATAGGCCTCACTCCAGATTTGTCTTAGATTTTCTGGGAGGGCCTTTTTGCCTCCTTGCAGCTACCTGGCTGGTCATGCTCCTTGCTCACTCTTAAATTTTCTGTTTCCCATGAAAAACGGTGACATATTTTTGTTTACAGGGTCAGTGCTGGGAACAATACTCTTGAATGTAAACCTTACTGAATAATTGATGGGCATGAAAAATAAATCATTTATCTCTATCTCCTATTCTCCATTCTCCTTGCCTCCTAACCCACTTCATTTGCTCAGACAATTCTCATTTGCTCAGACAAGACTTTTTGTAAGTCTCCCAACAGATCTATGTTTCCAATGTAACCTATTTATTGTCAACAAAAAAGGTCTCTCTAAAGCATTTTATTTGATCTATCACCAATCTATTTGAAACAATGCAATATATCCCAATTGCTGACAGAATCAAGTCCAAACTCCCTCATATAAAATTCAAAGTACTCCATTATAAGGCCTCAACATATCCTTCTCCCAATGTTATTACCTATTAAATAATGCATTGCCACCTTACATTTTAGTCATCATATCATTTGCCATCTTGCAGCACATCCTCTTCTGATTTATTACATTTACATTGTTCATGATATTCCATTTTTTGCTGAAATCTTTCTACCTCTCAGCTTGTTGAAATCCCACTTATTTTTGTGGATTTAAACAACATATTCTCAAGTGATGTCAAATAATGTTTATATCACTCTTACATGATTACATTCTGCTCTGTGCTGCACTTATTTGTACATATTTTTATGTTTTGTCACCTCTACTTGAGAGCAGAGATTATCTTCTGTTCACCTGTGTATCCATCTACAATGCCTAGTATATAGGAAATATTCAGCAAACGTGTTATTATATATTGAAATTCAACTGAAAAAAATAGTTTGTCTTGTCAAAGAGCTTTCATAAAAATTATAAATAAAGACATTCTGGATAGTAAATTGAGACACATTGTATTAAAAATGATGCTAGAAGCAACATTTGTGGCTGCTTATTAGAAATAGGAGGTAAATAAAACGTTAATTTATGACTCAATAAAGTATGCTATTCTAATAACCATGAAAAAGTATAATGCAATAAGAAACAGCACATATGAAAAAATATGTAGAGTGGTCGAGTTCCATGTATTACATAATGAAAAAAGAAATCTCAAATAAATGCCATGAATAAAGGAAAATAAATTCTCAAAAGTATATATTTATTGGAAGTCTAAATTCCCTTAGTATGAGTAAAACGGGATTAATCCAGGAGAGATGTTGTCGAGGGCAATGGGGAAAATGTGTCTGAGTAGAGAAGAAGCTGAAAAAATTATAAAGTAAAAATTGAAGAAGCCAAAACAATACAATATAAATGGAGAAAAATGACAGCAGATATAGTAGGAATAAAATAGTACTTTCACATGTTTTAATGGGATATGCTGGTTACTTAAAGTTATTTGAGAACTGCTAGAATTATGATGCTGAAATATTTTTATGCTAGCATATATTGGCTTTCATATGATATAAATAATTAACTTCAAAGGATATTAGCCCCTCCTCCCCACCTCCAGCTTAAAATCAAACTGTCAGACTGTCACTCCAGGTGAGCACCATCTCATGGATTCCCCAAGTATGACTGAAATGTACCTGGCCCTTGCTTACTCAGTCTACCCGGCAACCATTTTCATGCCCTTTTAGTATCATAGGGGTGACCAACAACACAGCTTTAAGTCACCATGTCAACCTTGGTCCCACTCACCCTTTCTAGCATGCTAGCTTGTGTTGTTTCCAGGCTGATAGAGTTAGTGCAGGAGGACGGAATAACATAATTGTCAATTTATTGATGTCCTAACTCCTGTGTTAAACAGTTTGCCTTAAATTGTGGAGCATGGAAACTGTCTTCTTTATTCCGTGACACTATCAAAATTCACTCTTAGTATCCAATAAAAGCTAACTGAGATAGGCAGGATAGGATATTGGGAAAGAGCACTGGACTGTATGTGAGAAGTACTGAATTCTAGTTTCTGTAGAGCCTGAGTGAGAATTCCTGAATGAGGAGCTGAAATGGCATTGAGGGCTTTAATACAGTGGAAATAGCATGACATTTGGAAACAACAGATATGTGTTTATGTGGTTAAACCTTCTTTAGTTCAGTGGTCTTCAAGTCTTCAAACCTCAGTTTCCTCGCCTCTAAAGTAAGGTCAATAGTTATAGACATGCTTTGGCTCCATGTCCTCATAATCTCATCTCATCTTGTAGCTCCCATAATTCCCACATGTTGTGAGAGGGACCCAGCGGGAGATGATGGAATCATGGAGGCGGATCTTTCCCATGCTGTTCTTGTGACAGTGAATGGGTCTCCAAGGTCTGGTGGTTTTAAAAACAGGAATTTCTCAGCACAAGCTCTCTCGTTGACTGCTGCCATCCATGTAAGAGGCGACTTGCTCCTCCTTGCCTTCTTCCATGATTGTGAGACCTCCCCAGCCATGTGAAACTATAAGTCCAATAAACCTATTTCTTCTGTAAATTGCTGAGGCTTGGGTATGTCTTTACCAGCAGCATGAAAAGGAACTAATATAGTTACTAAACTGTAACTGTTGTGGTTAGAGGCAAGGTAGATTAAGGAATGAGAATGTTCTTTCTAAGCTTAAGTAATTATAGAAATGCTAATATTAACTCACTGCGTAACCTCAATAATAACGTTGTTGGTCTGTAATTTGTTGTCTTAACCTGTAAAATAAGGGAAATGTAAAGCAGTTATATCTGGGACAAATATGTACAATTTGTAAATACTATGTGTATATAAGCCAAACAAAAAATAAATGACAATAATTTAGAAGGGAGGAAAAGAATTATGACTACTTTAATTGCTCTTAAAAGTCCTGTTTTCAATTCCTCAAAGACCTAAACACGAAAATATCATTTGACCCAGCAATTCCATTACTGGATATATACCCAAAGGAATATAAATCATTCTATTATAAATATACGTGGATGTGTATGTTCATTGCAGCACTATTCACAATAGCAAAGACATGAAGTCATTCTAAATGCCCATCAATGGTAGTCTGGATAAAGAAAATGTGGTACATATACACAATGGAATACTATGCAGACATAAAAAAGAATGAGATCATGTATTTGAAGGAGCATGGATGGAGCTGGAAACCGTTATCCTTAGCAAACTAATTCAGGAACAGAAAACCAAATACTACATGTCCTCACTTATAAGTGGGAGCTAAATGATGAGAACACATGGACACAGAGATTGGAGCAACACACACTGGGGCCTATTGGAGTGTGGAGGATGGAAGAAGAGAGAGAATGAGGAAAAATAACTAATGGGTACCAGACTTAATACCTGGGTGACAAAATAATCTGTACAACAAACCCCAATGACACAAGTTTACCTATAAAACAAACCTGCATGTTTATCCCTAAACTTAAAATAAAAATTAAATAAGAATATAAGTCCTGCCTTCTTCAGGTCTTAAAAAACACTACTGCTTCATCACTGCCCCTAGAACAATGTTCTCTGAAGCAGAGCACGTGAGGGAAAATTGGCTGGACATCAAAAAAACATTTAATGTATTATTCATGTTTACTTGTAAATGTCCTTTTCTGACAGTTTTTGTACATGTTGTATTATGCATAAAATATTCTTTCACCTCAATAATATTGTTGTTTTTATTAAAATGGATCAAGTAGTACATGCATCAAATCAAAATATATATGATTAAAAATTATTAATTGGTAAAGTTATGCCTTCTTTCCAACTTATATTTTAAGTCAGTGGTACATGTGCAAGATGTGTAGGTATGTTACATAGGTAAACGTCTGACATGGTGGTTTCCTGCACAGATCATCTTATCACCTAGGTCTTAAGCCCACTATTCATTAGCTCTTCTTTCTGATGCTCTCCCTCTCCCACCCCTCACTCTCCAGCAGGCCCCAGTGTGGGTTTTCCCCTCCCATGTGTCCATACGTTCTTATTATTCAACTCCCACTTACAAATGAGAACATGCAGTATTTGATTTTCTGTTCCTGTGTTAGTTGGCTGAGGATAATGGCATCCAGCTACATCCACATTCCTGCAAAGGACATTGTCTTGTTCCTTTTAATGGCTGCATAGTATTCCATGGTGTATATGTACCACATTTTCTTTATCCAGTCTATCACTGATGGGCATTTAGGTAGATTCCATGTCTTTTCTATTATGAATAGTGCTGCAGTGAACATACATGTGCATGTATCTTTATAATAGAATGGTTTATATTCTTTTGGGTATATATCCAGTAATGGAATTACTAAGTCAAATGATATTTCTGCATCTAGGTCTTTGAAGAATCGCCACACTGACTTCCACAATGGTTGAACTAATTTACACTTCCACCAACACCGTAAAAGCACTCCTTTTTCTCCACAACCTCACCAGCATCTGTTGTTTTTTGGCTTCTTAATAATAGTCATTTTTATTGATGTGAGATGGTATCTCATGGTGGTTTTGATTTGTATTTCTCTAATGATCGGTGATGTTGAACTTTGTTTCATATGTTCACTGGCTGCATAAATGTCTGCTTTTGAGAAGTGTCTGTTCATGTCCTTTCCCTGCTTTTTAATGGGGTTGCTTATTTTTTTCTTGTAAATTTGTTTAAGTTTCTTTTAGATGCTGGATATTAGACTTTAGTCTGTTAAATATATTGCAAAAATTTTCTATTATTCTATAGGTTGTCTATTCACTCTGATAATAGTTTCTTTTGCTGTGCAGAAGCTCTTTAAATAGATCCCATTTGTTGATATTTGCTTTTGTTGCAATTACTCTTGACATCTTCATCATGAAATCATTGTCCATGCTTATATCCTGAATGGTATTGCCTATATTTTCTTCTAGGGTTTTTATAGTTTTGGGTTTTGCATTTAAGTCTTTAATCCATCTTGAGTTGATTTTGTATACGGTGTAAGGAAGGGGTGCAATTTCAATTTTCTGCATATGGCTAGCCAGTTCTCCCAGCACCATTTACTAAATAGGGAATCCTTTCCCCATTGCTTGTTTTGTTCAGGTTTGTTGAATATCTGATGGTTACAGGTGTGCAATCTTATTTCCTGGGTTCTCCCTTCTGTTCCATTGGTCTATGTGTCTGTTATTGTACCATGCTCTTTTGATCACTGTAGCTTTGTAGTATAATCTTTTTGCTTAAGATTATATTGGCTATTTGGGATCTTTTTTGTTTCCATATGAATTTTAAAAATAGTTTTTTCTTATTATGTGAAGAATGACAACGTTAGTTTAATGATAATAGCATTGATCTATAAATTTCTTTGGGCAGTATGGCCATTTTCACAATACTGATTCCTCCTATTCACGAGCATGGAATGTTTTTTCGTTGGTTTGTGTCATCTCTGATTTCCTTGAGAAGTAGTTTACAGTTCTCCTTGAAGAGGTCCTTCACTTCCCTTGTTAGCTGTATTCATAGCCTTTTTATTGTTTTTGTGGCAATTGTGAATCAGAGTTTATTAATAATTTGGCTTTTGGCTTGCCTGTTGTTTGTGTATAGGAATGCTAGTGATTTTTTCGCATTGATTTTGTACCCAGAGACTTTGCTGAAGTTGTTTATCAGCTTAAGAAGCTTTCTGGCTGAGACAAAGAGGTTTTCTAGATATAGAATCATGTCATTTGCAAAAAAGATGGTTTGACATCCTCTTTTCCTATTTGAATACCTTTATTTCTTTCTCTTGCCTGATTGCCCTGGACAGAACTTCCAATACTATGTTGAATGGAAGTTTTGTCTTGTTCCAGTTTTCAAGTAAAATGCTTCCCACTTTTGCCCATTCAGAATTATACTGGCTGTGAGTTTATTGCATATGAGATATGTTTCTTCAATACCTAATTTTTTAAGAGTTTTAAACATGGAAGGATGTTGAATTTTATCAAAGCTCTTTTCTGCATTTATTGAGATATTCATGTGGTTTTTGCCTTTAGTTCTGTTTATATGATGAATTGCATTTATCGATTTGCATATGTTGAATCAACCATGCATCCTGGAGATAAAGCCAATTTGATCATTGTGGATAAGCTTTTTGATGTGCTATTAAATTTGGTTTGCCATTATTTTATTGAGGATTTTTGTATTGATATTCATCAAGGATATTGACCTGAAGTTTTTTTTTTGTTGTTGTTATGTCTCTGCCAGGTTGTGTTATCAGGATGATACTGGCCTCATATAATGAATTAGGGAGGAGTCCCTCCTCTTCAATTCTTTGGAATAGTTTCAGTAGAAATGGTACTAGATCTTCTTTGTACCTCTGGTAGAATTCAGCTGTGAATCTGCCTGGATCTGGGCTTTTTTTGGTTGGTAGGCTATTTATTACTGCCTCGATTTCAGAACACATTATTGGTCTATTCAGGGATTCAATTTCTTCCAGGTTCAGTTTTAGGAGGCTGTATTTGTACAGGAAATTGCCCCTTTCTTCTAGATTTTCTAGATTATGTGCATAGAGTTGTTTATAGTATTCTCCGATGGTTGCTTGTATTTCTGTGGTGTCAGTGGTGATATCCCTCATATTTCTTATTTGGTTTATTTGATTATTCTCTCTTATTAGTCTAGCTAGTGGTCTATTTTACTAATTTTTTTAAAAAAGAAAAAAACAGCTCCTGGATTTGTTGATGTTTTGAAGGGATTTTCATGTCTCTATCTCCTTCGGTTCAGCTCTGATCTTAAATTTTTTCATATTCTGTTAGCTTTGGGGTTTGTTTGCTCTTGGTTCTCTAGTTCTTTTAGTTGCAATGTCAGGTTGTCAATTTGAGAACTTTCTAGCTTTTTTTGTGTGGTCATTTAGTGCTATAAATTTCCCTCTTAACCCTGCTTTAGCTGTGTCTCAGAGATTCTGGTACATTGTCTCTGTTCTTATTAGTTTTCCAGAAGTTCTTAATTTCTGCCTTAATTTCATTATTTGCTCAAGAGTCATTTATGAGCAGGTTGTTCAATTCCCATGTAGTTGTGTGGTTTTGTGTGAATTTCTTAATATTTAGTTCTAATTTGTGCTGTTGTTTGAGAGACTTTGTTATGATATCAGTTTCCTTGCATTGGTTGAGGAGTGTTTTACTTCAGATTATGTTATCAATTTTAGAGTAAATGCCCTGTGGTGATAAGAAGAATGTATATTCTGTTGTTTTGGGGTGGAGAGTTCTGTAGATATCTATCAGGAGGAATGGGATCAGGGACCTGCTTAAATAAGCAGTCTGGCTGTTGTTTGGTAGAAGAGGTATGCTGCATTGTGGGTAACCTTACTAATCTGGACCATTTGTTTTCCTAAAAGCTGGTGGGCTGGCCGGGCGCGGTGGCTCACGCCTGTAATCCTGGCACTTTGGGAGGCCAAGGTAGGTGGATCATGAGGTCAGGAGATTGAGACCATCCTGGCTAACATGATGAAACCCCACCTCTACTAAAAATACAAAAAAAAATCAGCAGAGGTGGCATGTGCCTGTAGTCCCAGCTGCTGGGGAGGCTGAGATAGCAGAATGGAGTGAACCGGGGAGGCGGAGCTTGCAGTGAGCAGAGATCGCGCCACTGCACTCCAGCCTGGGTGACAGAGCAAGACTCCGTCTCAAAAAAAAAAAAAAAAAAATGCTGGTGGGCTGGAATGGCTTAGTCGACCAAACTGCAGAGATGGCGGCCAACCTTCTCCCCAGGAGCTCTGTCCCAGGAAGAGATCCGAGCTTTATCCATAGAACCCTGACGAGTGGCCGAAGCCCGTGCAGGGAGGTCCTACCTACTGAGGAGGACTGGATTGGGGTCCTGCTTAAAGAAGTACTCCGGCCACTATCTGAAAAGGCCACTGCACTGGGCTGTGAGGGGCCCCTCTTTGTCTGGACCATCTGCACTCTCCATAGCTGGCAAACTGGAATGGCTGAGTCTCCAGAACCTCAGAGATGGCGGCTGCCCCTCCCACTAGAAATTTGGTTCTGTCTCTAATGGACTTCAGCCCTCTGCTGGTGGCTGGCTGGGATTCCAAGCCAATGGGTCTTAACCCATGAGGTGCCATGGAAGTGAGGCTTACAGACCAATGCTGCTTGGCTCCCTGTATTCATTCCCCTTCCTAAGGCTATGTATGGATGTATTTTCCACCTTGGCGGGGATCCTGGGGCCAGAGCATGCAAAGCTTCTGGGTGTCTGTGTGCTCCTGAGCAGCTATATCGCCAAGAGTTCACACAGCTCTGTGTATAAGACCCAAGAGATGGTGGTGTGGCATCTCGAGGGGATCTCCTGGTCCACAGGTTGCAAAGATTTGTGGGAGAAGCGTGGCTTCCTGGGTAGGTCACACAATTACTCACCACTTCCCCTGGCTGGAGGTGAGGGTTCCTTTGGCTCCACGCTGCTCCCGGGTGAGCTGTCACCCCCACCCCTGCTTGTCCTTGCTCTCCGTGGGTCCAAGTTGCTTGCCTATTCAGTCCCAATGCAAGAACCTGGATATGTCTGTTGAAGGTGTTGAATTCACTTGCCCCTTTTCATTCCTCTCCATAACTGCCACGGACCACAGCTGCTTCTAATAGTCTACCTTCTCTGTCTTCTTTAGCATTTCTTGTAGTGCTGGTTTGGTGGTGGGAAATTTTCTCAACATTTTTCTGAAAGAGACTTTATTTCTCTTTCATTTATGAAGCTTAGTTTCACTGGATACAAAATTTTGGGCTGACAGTTATTTTCTTTAAGGAGGCTACAGATAAGACCCCAATCCCTTCTGGCTTGTAATGTTTCTGCTGAAAAATCTGCTCTTAGTCTGGCAGGTTTTCCTTTATAGGTTACCTAATGCTTTTGCCTCACAGCTGTTAAGATTATTTTCTTCCTATTGACTTTAGATAGCCTGATGACTATGTGACTTGATGGTGATCTCTTTGCAATAAATTTCCCAGGAGTTCTTGGAGCTTCTTGTTTTTGGATGTCTACATATCTAGCAAGACCAGAGAAGTTTTCCTCAATTATTTCCTCAAATACATTAAAAAAAAAACTTTTAGACTTCTCTTCTCTTTCAGAAGCACCAATTATTCTTAGGTTTGGCCATTTTACATAGTCCCATATTTCTTAGAGACTTTGTTTATTTTTTAATTCTTTTTACTTTGTCATTGTCTAATTGAGTGAATTTGAAAGCCTTGTCTTTGGGCATTGAAATTCTTTCTTCTACTTGTTCTAGTCTACGGTTAAAAAATTCCACTGAATTTTGTATTTTCCAAAGTGTGTCTTTCATTTTCAGGAGTTCTGATTTTTTTCAAATAATATCTATTTCTCTGGAAAGTGTTTCGTTCATAGGCTGGATTTAAAAGAAAAATTCCTTAAGTTGGTTTGAACCTTTCTCTGATATCTCCTTGAGTATCTTAATAATCAACCTTATGAATTTTTTGTCTGGCATTTCAGAGATTTCTCCTTGGTTGGATCCAGTGCTGGGGAGATGGTGTGATTTTGGGGGAGGGTGTTGTAAAACCCGTATTACCAGAATTACTTTTCTGTTTTCTTCTTATTTGGGTAGACTATTTATTTAAATTGTTCTAGAATTTATTTTTGATTGAACTGTTTTTTGTTTTAGTTTTTTTTCTTCCCTTATAAGGATCTGACTTTAAAGTTTATAGTTTATTTTAGCCTAATTTGATCCTTGGTGCTTTTAGGGGTGATGACTCCGTATGAATTCCTTAGTTATAGAGAATCGTTGTGTGCTGTTTTTCCCAGACGCTGGCTGTAGTAGTTACGTACTTGGTGTGTGGGCAAGTTTACTGTCTCCCGTGGGATTGGAATGACAGGAATATCTTGAAGCTTATATTATTATCTTGTGGTGTACACTTTATTATTTAATATTTTCCCAGTATTTTATTTACTGAGTTGATAATTCAGGCTTCAGCAACCATATAAACAAGTCTTCATAATAACCAGCTAACATCATGATGACAAAATCCAATTGAAATATATCAATACAAACTTCGAATACAAATGGGCTAAATGGTCAATTAAAAGGCACAGAGTGGAAAGCTGAATAAGGAACTAAGATGCATTGGTATGCTGCCTTCAAAAGAACAATCTCACATACAATGACACATATAGGCTCAAAATAAAGAGGTGAAGAAAAATTTACCAAGAAAATAAAAAATGGAAAACAGCAGAGGTTGCAATCCAAGTTTCAGATAAAACAGTTTTTCAACGAAAAAAGATCAAGAAAGACAAAGAAGAGCATGACATATTGGTAAAGGATTCAATTCAATTAGATTTAACTATTCTAAGTATATATGCACCAAATAAAAATGCACTCAGATTCATAAAGCATGTTTTTAGAGACCATCAAAAAACCTTAGACTCCCACACAACAATAGTGGGAGATTCTACCATCCCACTGACAGTATTAGATAGACCATCAAGATAGAATATTAACAAAGATATTTAGAACATGAACTCAGCACTAGATCAAATTGACCAGATAACATACCTAGAGAACTCTCTCCCTCAAAACAAGTGAATATTCATTCTTATCACCATATGGCATATACTCTAAAATCAATAAAAACTAGGAAGTAAAACACCACTTGGCAAATGCAGAAAAACAAAAATCATAACCGATCTTTCAGACCACAGCACAATCAAATTAGAAGTCAAGACTAAGAAATCCACTCAAAGTCATACAATTACGTGGAAATTGAATAACTTGCTGCCAAATGACTTTTAGGTAAATAATGAAATTAAAGCAGAAACTAAGAAGTCATTTGAAACTAATGAGAACAAAGATACAACACATCAGAATCTTTAAGACACAGCTAAGGCAGTGTTAAAAAGAAATTTATGCCGGGCGCGGTGGCTCACGCTTGTAATCCCAGCACTTTGGGAGGCCGAGGCGGGCGGATCACGAGGTCAGGAGATCGAGACCATGGTGAAACCCCGTCTCTACTAAAAATACAAAAAATTAGCCGGGCGTGGTGGCGGGCGCCTGTAGTCCCAGCTACTCGGAGAGGCTGAGGCAGGAGAATGGCGTGAACCCGGGAGGCGGAGGTTGCAGTGAGCCGAGATCGCGCCACTGCACTCCAGCCTGGGTGACAGAGCGAGACTCCGTCTCAAAAAAAAAAAAAAAAAAAAAGAAATTTATAGCACCAAATGCCCACATCAAAAACTTAGAAAGATCTCAATTTCACAATCTAACATCACAGCTGAAAGAACTCAAGAACAAAGAGAAAAGCCACCACAGAGCTAGCGTCAGAAATGAAATAACAAAATCAGAGCCGAACTGAAGGAGACTGAGAAACACACACACATACACACAAACACACACACACACACACACACACACACACACACACACATAATTCAAAAGATCAACAAATCCAGGAGCTGTTTATTTTTTGAAAATACAATAAAATAGATAGACTTTTAGCTAAATTAATAAAGAAGAAAAGAGAGAAGATCCAAATAAACACAATCAGAAATGACAAGAGGATTAACCCCACAGAAATACAAAAACCATCAGAGAATATTAGGAACACCACTAGACATAAAGTAGAAAATCAAAAAGAAGTGGATACATTTCTGGGCTCATACACCCTCACAGTATTGAACCAGGAAGAAATTGAATCACTGAATAGACAAATAACGAGGTCTGAATTTGAATCAGGAATAAATAGCCTCCCAACTAGAGAAAGCCAAGAACCAGACAAATTTAAAGCTGAATTCTACCAGATGTACAAAAAAGAGCTGGTACCATTCCTACTGAAACTATTCCAAAATATTGAGGAGGAGGACTTCCTCTGTAACTCATTCTATGAGGCAAACATCATCCTGATACCAAAAACTTGGGAGAGACCAAACAACAAAAAAAATCTTCAGGCCAATACCCTTAATAAACATCAAAGCAAAAATCCTCAACAAAATACTTGCCAACTGAATCCAGCAGCATATCAAATATTTATTTTCTACAATCAAATAGGCTTTATCCTTGGGATGCAAAATGGGTTAAACATATGCAAATCAATAAATGTGATTCATCACATAAATAGAACTCAACACACACAAAAAAACACATAATTACCTCAATAGATACAGAAAAAGCTTTCGATAAAATTCAGCACTGCTTCATGTTAAATACTCTAAAAAAAAAACTAGGTATTAAAGGAACATACCTCAAAAGAATAAGAGCCGTCTATGACAAAACCACATATAATATCCTATTCAATGGGCAAAAGCTGGAAGGATTCCTCTTGAAAATTGGCACAAGAAAAGAATGTGCTCTCACACCACTCTTATTCAACACAGAATTAGAAGTTCTGGCCAGAGCAATTAGGCAAGAGAGAGAGAAATAAAGGGCATCAAATAGGAAGAGAAGGAGTCAAATTATTCCTGTTTGTAGATGACATAAACCTATATCTAGAAAACCCCATAGTCTCAGCCCAAAAGCTTCTTAAGCTAATAAACAACTTCAGCAAAGTCTCAGAATTCAAAATCATGTACAAAAATTACTAGCCTCTCTGTAGATCAATAACAGTTAAGCCGAGAGCCAAATTAGAAATGCAGTCTTCCACCGCATGTTCTCACTCATAGGTGGGAATTGAACAATGAGAACTCATGGACACAGGAAGGGGAACATCACATTCCGGGTACTGTTC
>NW_026652282.1:68864084-68882946 GCF_009828535.3 Hylobates moloch
CATGGATACATATGTAACAAACCTGCACATTGTGCACATGTACCCTAAAACTTAAAGTACAATAATAAATAAAAAAAAAATTTATACTTAAAAAAAAAAAAAGACATTCTGCACAGCAAAGGAAGTAGCAACAGAGTGAACAAACAATCAACTACAGAATAGGAGAAAATTTTTGCCAACTATGCATCTGACAATGGTCTAATAGCCAACATCTATAGGGAATGTAAACAAATTTACAAGAGGCTGGGCGCGGTGGCTCACACTTGTAATCCCAGCACTTTGGGAGGCCGAGGCGGGTGGATCACGAGGTCAGGAGATCGAGACCACGGTGAAACCTGTCTCTACTAAAAATACAAAAAAAAAATTAGCCGGGCGTGGTGGTGGGCGCCTGTAGTCCCAGCTACTCGGAGAGGCTGAGGTAGGAGAATGGCGTGAACCCGGGAGGCGGAGCTTGCAGTGAGCCGAGATTGCACCACTGCACTCCAGCCTGGGCGACACAGCAAGACTCCGTCTCAAAAAAAAAAAAAGCAAATTTACAAGAAAAAAAAAACATTAAAGAGTGGATAAAGAACATGAACAGACACTTTTCAAAAAAAAAAGACATGCATGCAGCGTATATCATATAAAAAAGCACATCACTAGTCATTAGATAAATGGAAATCAAAATTATGAGATACCGTCTCACACCAGTCAGAATGACTACTATTAAAAAAATTTAAAAAAAAAAAAAACAGCTCATGAGGCTTCAGAGAATGAGAAACACTTATACACTCTTTGTGAAAGTGCAAATTAGTTCAACTATTGTGGAAGACAGCATGGCAATCCCCCGAAGACCTAAAAACAGAAATACCATTTGAGCCAGCAACCCCATTACTTGCTATAAACCCAAAGGAATATAAATCATTCTATCATAAAGACACAAGCACATGCATGATCACTGCAGGACTATTTACAATATCAAATACATGGAATCAACCTAAATGACCATCAGTGGTAGAATGGATAAAAAATTTTTGGTACATATACACGATAGAGTAGTATGCAGCTATAAAAAATGAGATCATGTCCTTTGCGAAAACATGGATAGAGCTGGAGGCCATTATCCTTAGCAAACTAATGCGTATAATGAAAACCAAATACAGCTTGTTCTCACTTATAAGTGGGAGCTAAATTAAGAGAACACATGGAAACATGGAGAGAAGCAACCTACACTGGGGCCTATCAGAAAGTAAAGGGTGGAAGGAGAGAGAGGATCAGAAAAAGGAATTAATAGATACTAGACTTAATACCTGGGTGATGAAATAGTCTGCACAACAAACTTCCATGACACAAGTTTACGTAAATAACAAACCTGCACATGCACCTCTGCAATTTAAAAAAAAAGTTAAATAAAAACAAAAACTTTTGAAACAAATGTTAATGGAAACCAATGGTATACCACAAAAGTAGTACAAAGAGGGAAGTTTATAGGTGTAAGTGCCTACATTAAAAAAGGAGGACAAACCTCAAAATAAACAATCTTTGCAATGTATCTTAAAGTACTAGAAGAGTAAGCACCAACCAAACCCAAAATTAGAAGAAAAGAAATAATAAAAATCAGAGCAGAAGTAAATGAAATTGAAATAAAAAACAATACAAAAGATCAATGAAACAAAAACGTTGTTTTTTGAAAAGTTTAACAAAGTTGACAAACTAGCCAGACTAAACAAGAAAAAAAGAAGAACCAAATAAATAAAATCAGAGATGAAAAAGTAGACATTACAACTGATACCGCAGAAATTCAAAGGACCATTACTGGCTACTGTGTGAAACTATATGGCAATAAACTAGAAAATCTAGGAGACATGGACAAATTCCTAGATACATAAAACCTGCCAATATTGAACCAGAAAGAAATCCAAAACCTGAACAGACCAATAACAAGTAATGAGATCGAAGCCATAACAAAATCTTCAAGTAAATCAAAGCCCAGGACCTGATGGCTTCATTGCTAAATTCTACCAAACATTTAAGGAATAACTAATCCTACAAACGCTATTCTAAAAAATAAAGGAGGGAATACTTTCAAACTAATTCTATGAGTCTAGTGTTACTATGATACAAAAGCCAGAAAAACACACCAAGGAGAAAACCCTGCAGGTCAAAATCTCATGAATATTCATGGAAAAATCCTCAAGAAAATACTAGAAAACTGCATTAAACAATACACTAGAAAGATTATTGATCATAATCAAGTGGGATTTATCCCTTGGATGCAAGGATTGTTTAATATACACAGATCAATCAGTGTGATAGAGCATATCAACAGAATACATGATAAGAACCATATGATCATTTCAATTGATGCTGGAGAAGCATTCGATAAATTTCAACATTCTTTCATGACAAAAACCATAAAAAAACTGGGTATAGAAGGAACATACCTCAATATAAAATCCATATATGACGGACCCACTTGTAGTATCATACTGAATGGGGAAAAACTAGAAGCCTTTGCTCTAAGATCTGGAACACAACAAGGATGTCAACTGTTACTATTGTTATTTCAATATAGTATTGAAAATCTTAGCTAGAAAAATCAAAAAACAGATATTACATCCATCAAAATTGGAATGGAAGAAGTCAAATTATCATTGTTTGCAAATGATATAATCTATATTAGAAAAAAGCCTAAAGACTCCACAAAAAACTATTAGACATGACAAACAAATTAAGTAAAGTTGCAGGATAGAAAATTAGCATACAAAAATCAGTAGCATTTCTATATGCCAACAGTGAAAAATGCAAAAAGAAAATGTTTAAAAAGTAATTCTATTTACAATGGCCACACATAAAAGTAAGTATCTAGTAATTAATCAACTAAGTGAAATATCTCTATAATAAAAGACATAAACCAGTGATTAAAAAAATTGAATAGGACAGCTAAAAATGGAGAACTATGCTATGATTGTGAATTGGAAGAATAAGTATTGTTAAAATGTTTATATTACCCAAAGCAATCTACAGATTCAATGCAATCCTTATAAAAATACCAATGACATTCTTCACAAAAATAGAAAAAGCTATCCTAAAATGTGTAGGGAAACACAAAAGACCCAGAGCAGACAGAGTTATCTGATGCAAAAATAACAAAACTGGAGAAATCAAATTACCCAATTTCAAATTATACTACAGAGGTATAGTAACCAAAACAGCATGGTACTGGCATAAATAAAGACACATAGACCAATGAAACAGAATAGAGAACCCAGAAAGGGATCCACATACCAAGAACATATACTGCGGAGAGGAGGGTCTCTTCAATACAGGGTGCTAGAAAAAACTGTATATCCTCATACAGAAGAATAAAACTACTCCTCCATCTCTCACCATACACAAAAATAAAATCAAAATAGATTGAAAACTTAAATATGAGACCTCAAATCATGAAACTACTATAGGGAAACTTAGGGAAAAATCTTAAGGACATTGGTTGGGTCAAAAATTTCTTGAGCCATAACCCGCAAGCACAGGCACCCAAAGCAAAAATTGAGAAGTGGGATCACATTAAGTTAAAAAGCTTCTGTACAGCAAAGGATACAATCAACAAAGTGAAGAAACAACCCACAGAATAGGAGAAAATATTTGCACACTACTCATTTGACAAAGGATTAATAACCAGAATATATGAAGAGCTCCCACAACTATATAGGAAAAAAAGTCAAATAATATGACCAAAATTGGGCAAATAATTTGCACAGACATTTCTTCAAAGAAGACATACAAACGGCAACCAGGCATATGAAAATGTGCTTAACATCATTGATCATCAAAGAAATGCAAATCAAAACTGCAAAGAGATATCATCTTACCTCAATTAAAATGGCTTATATGCAAAAGGCAAGTTATAACAAATGCTGGCAAGGATGTGGAGAAAGGGGTACCCTTGTATGGTGTTGGTGGGAATGTAAATTAGTACAACTACTATGCAGAACATCTTGGAAGTTCTACAGAAAACTAAAAATCCATATAATCTGGAGAGCTACCATATGATCAAGCACAGTGCTACCCAGCACTCCCACTGCTGGGTATATACCCAAAAGAATGGAAATCAGTATATTGAAGAGAAATCTGACCATCTGTGTTTGTTGCAGCACTATTTACAATAGCTAATGTTTGGAAACAATCTAAGTGTCCATCAACAGATGAATGGATAAAGAAAATATGGTACATATATACAATGGAGTACTATTCAGCCATAAAAATCATAAAATCCAGTTACTTACAATAACATGGATGAAGCTGGAGATTATAATATTAAGTAAAATAAGACAGGCACAGAAAGACAAACATTGCATGTTCTCAATTATTTGTGGAATTTAAAAATCGAAACAATTAAACTCTTGGACGTAGTTGAAGGATGGTTACTAGAGATTGGAAAAGGTAGTGTGATTCTGAGGGAAAGGTAGGGGTGGTTAACTGGTACAAAAAAATAGAAAGAATGTATAAGACCTGCTATTTGATAACACAACTGGATGACAATAATAACAGTACGTTTTGAAATAATTTGAAGAGTGTAATTGGATTGTTTGTAACTCAAAAAATAAATACTTGAGGAGATGGATACCACATTCTCCATAATGTGCTTATTTCACATTGCATACCTGTATCAAAGCATCTCATATACTCCATAAACACATACACCTACTATGTACCCATAACAACTAAAAATGAAAATAAAAAATAAAAAGAATAGGAAGAGACACCATAGACATCTCTCTTTCTCCATGTACACAGAAAAAGAAAGGCCATGAGAGGACACAGCAAGGAGGCAGCCATTCACAAGCCAGGAATAGAAGCCTCAGCAGAAACCAACAATGCTGACACCATAATCTTGAACTTGTAGCCTCCATAACTTTGACAAAATAAATTTCTGTTGTTTATGTCACACAATCTGTGGTATCTTGTTACAGCATGGCCAAGCTCATTAATACACAATCTCAAGTTGTTTTTATGTAGATGACTTGGACTATAAGAAACACTTCATTAGATAAAGGGCTTTAGCCGATTACTAATTTCAGACTCCATGAAGAGCTTTCTAAATATAGTTCTGAGATTATTGAAGGTTTTTTCAACATGGAATAAATCCAAGTCTATAATTAGAAGTTATTAAATCTCTGCTTTTAAATAAGGCTGATGTGCTAGATGCTGGTGATACAACTAAGAATGAAATTCATAATATTTAATAAGCATTATATACCAACAACTCATAACAGATTTCTGACCAATCAGAAGATATCTCAGATACTATGTTGCACTGGTGCATTTAAACCTAATGTTAGGGCTAAATACTACCATGAAACATACAGGCACAATGCCTGTTCTCCAAGAACTTAACTCTAGAGAGGCGTACAGAAAAGAAAGTAAGGAAATAGGTGATAACTACAGAAAGTAATAAGTACTATCACAAGTAAAGACAGAATGCTATGGCAACACATAGGAATGCCCAATGAAAAATTAGGGGGGTGATATGAAGGGCATTCTGGGTTAAGTAACTTCTAAATTAAGAGCTATAAATCCACAAGTAAGATTTAGGTAACAACATATGTATGAGTATGTTGAACATAGAGATTGAGGAGTGTTTCTACAAAGAAAGGGAAACAGATGTGCAAAAGCCAGGAGGTAAAAGGGTTCAGGAAACATTTGGGCTTTCGAAAACAGTTAAGTATGTCGGATGTATTCAGTATAAGTAGAATAGTGGAAGAAGTTGAGGCTGGATTTTTTTTAAAGAGATCATTAATCGTCTTAGTCCGTTTTTACACTGCTATAAAGAACTTCCCTGAGACTGGGCCATTTACAAAGGAAAGAGGTTTAGTTAGTTGACTCACAGTTCCTCATGGCTGGGGAGGCCTCAGGAAACTGACAATCGTGGCAGAAGGGGAAGCAGGCACTTTCTTCACAAGTTGACAGAAAAGAAAAGAGTGAAGAAGGAACTTTCAAACACTTAAAAAATTATCAGATATGGGAACTCACTCACTATTATGAGAAAAGCATGGGCAAAACACCCACCCTGATCCAATCACCTCCCTCTTTGGACACATGGAAATTGTAGGTCCCTCCCTTGACATACAGGGAAAACAATTCGAAATGAGATTTGACTGAGGACACAGAGCCAAACCATATCAATCATGTAAGGTCATGTTGTAGGTCATATTGGGTAGTTTTGCTTGTATTATAAGTGCAATAGGAAATAACCAGTGAGTGAAAGCCATAATCAAATTTTGTTTTGGGAAGATAATTGTGCTGCAGTGTGGATTAGAGTGGATCAGAACAGGGGAAATCTAGAGACTACATTATCAGTTAGGAAACTGTTAAAAATCTAAGGATTTTATATTAGTCTGAACTAGAATAGTGGCAGTAAGGATACAGAAAATTGATAGGTTCAGAAGATATTGAAGTAGGATAAGCTTTAGGAAGTAATTATTGGTATCAGAGTGGGTTGATAAGAGATAAGAAATTAGACAGTGCCTGATTTTCTGACTTGAACAACAGGATGGGTGATAAGGCCATTGTCTGAGATAAAAACCCCAAGATAAAAAGATGTGAACAAGAGCAAAAGGGAAAGATAATGAATTTAGTTTAAGACATATGAGCTTTAAGTGACTGTGATTTATAAAAACAAATATATTCATCAGAAAGTTAAATATAGGCGCCTGGAACTCAAGAGAAAGGATTGAACTGAAAATACAGTTGTAGATAGCATCAGTATATTGGGTTAATAAAACCTGTCGAAGTGACAGCAATTACCATCCTAAAACAACATTTAGAGAAGTCATTCTTAATAATGTGTGGGTTATGAATCCTTTTTATGAAAACAATGGAATTCTTTCCCAAAAAATACACCTATGCAAATACATATATTTCAACTGTATATATATATTCCATTGCTGACACCTGCATGGAATTTCTGAAACTCTGTAAGTGTTGGGAATTTGTGGAACCAAGCATAAGACCTCCTGATGTCAAGAGAAAAGAGAAGAGGTCCTAGAGTACAATTATAAAGCACAACATTTGGTGTTTAGAATTTCTTATAAAAATGTTAAGAATTAGCCAGTAATATTCAATGTGGACTATATGGGATCTTATATTTGAGTAAAATGCTACTATGATCCTATTTAAATATTTTTTATTTGACTGTCACAATCAAAGGTCAGAGAAAAAAATGGAAAGATTTATGTTTATGTCCAGTTTATTTTATGGCCAAAATATAAATATTATTTTTAACATGTATAGAAGCATTAAAATGTATATTTTAATTTCCTTGAGAACTACCTACTTGTTAATCTCTGGCCTCAACCTGTTCTGTTCCAGCCTGTTGGATATTTTCTTTGAGATGTTTCCTTCTATCCAACCAACTTCCCAAATTCAGGTGTAAGCTTCATAAACTTGGAAATATACAGGTGGCCTTTGAATTCTTGGCTCAAGAATACTAAATAAACTAAAAGTCTCAGACAGTACCCATTATCAAATTGATTAAGCCAACCTATATGCAATGGCCTTGACCTTTTAATGAACATGGAAAATGTAAATTCTGAATATAAAAAATATCATCTGTGAGAAAAAAGGGTACATTATAAATATGTCTTGGTGGTTATAACTTTCTAAATTATAACTCTGATAGTTTGCATTTGTGGTTAAATTTTTATGTGAAAATATTTTACTAGTATTACCAGGATGATTAAAAATGGCAAATTTGGCCAGGCGCGGTGGCTCACACTTGTAATCCCAGCACTTTGGGAGGCCGAGGCGGGCGGATCACGAGGTCAGGAGATCGAGACCACGGTGAAACCCCGTCTCTACTAAAAATACAAAAAAAACCTAGCCGGGCGTAGTGGCGGGCGCCTGTAGTCCCAGCTACTCGGAGAGGCTGAGGCAGGAGAATGGCGTGAACCCGGGAGGCAGAGCTTGCAGTGAGCCGAGATTGTGCCACTGCACTCCAGCCTGGGCGACACAGCGAGACTCTGTCTCAAAAAAAAAAAAAAAAAGGCAAATTTTTGCATAAAGTTAATACCAATTGCCAAAAGACTAGAAAAGCTTAGATGGCACAAAAGTATAATAGGAATGGAAACCCCACGCATTTAAAACTTAGTGTTAATTTTGTAACATATATTGACTATTCCAGCATATTAAGTGGGCTGGGAAATCCATAGCAAGTTAACTCAGCATATTAGAGGTCAATACAAATAAGGTAATAGTCCAGGACTCCCTTATCACATAATTAGCTATCTTTTGTCTCATGTTCACAGAAATGTCTCCAATAGTGGCTAGCTAACATATAGACACTCACAAAAGGAAATGGAATAATGATTTGAGTCAAACTTGCCATTGGTACTCCAAAAACTACAATGCTCTAATGAAAATTGGTTAGTAGTGAGATAATTTATATACCAGTAGTCAGCAAGAATGACTTTCTGTTGTCTATTTATGTGCTCTTAAATGAGCAATCTAGTTATTATGGGACTGTACATTTTTTATCAATAGATCCAAAAGCCTTTTCCTCTAGAGTTTGTCACTTACCATATTTCCCTTGTATTTTTTCAGACTGTATGTTAGTTATAATATCATCACCTTCAAGTATCTGAAAATCTTGACTCAAACAGCCTCATTCAATAAGGGAATTTGTTATGCTACACAGCAAGGAGTTTTGAGGTAAAGTAACGTTTTAGAGTTAGTTAATTGAGAAGATCACCAATGTCATCAAAAACCTAGTTTCTGTCTCTATATTCTGTTACTTTACTTGTTTTTCTTTGCCTTTAGTCTGGCTTTATTTATGGTTGCAAGATGGTCACTGCATGAGTGTCAAGGATTGCAAACAGATATAAAGATTTCTACTAGATAAAAATAAACTGCCTTTTCTGAACTGAGAAAAATTTTCCTGGAAACCATCCCTCACATTTTGTTTGCATTAACTGAATGACATGCTTACCCCTAAATTAATTAACAGCAAAATAACCTGAACAAGGACTTAATGCAACAATGATTTGGACTTACAGCTCCAGATATGGTTTGATTACCCTATGTTATATGGAGGAAGGATGGGTGATAAAGTTTGAATGTTAGTCCCTTCCCAAATCTCATGTTCAGTTGTAATTCCCAATATTGGATGTGTGGGGCCTGGTGGGAGATGTTTGGGTCATGGTTGCAGATCCCTCATGAAAGGCATGATCCTTCTCCTTGGTGATAAGTGAGCTCTTGCTCTGAGTTTGCACAGGATCTCATCATTTAAAAGTGTGTGGCACCTTGTTCCACACTCTCTCTCTTGGTTTTGCTTTTTCCATATGAAGTACCTGCTCCTGCTTCACCTTCTGCCCTGGTTGGAAGTTTCTTGAATCCTCATTCAGAAGCAGATTCTGTTATGACTTCTGTGCCACCTACAGAACCATGAATCAATTAAATCTATTTTCTTATAAATTAGTCTCAGATATTTCTTTATAGCAATGCAAGAATGCTATAAATATGGAAATATGGAACATTTGGAAATATTATATGGAAATTGGAATATGGAAAATTGATACCAAATAGTGGGGCATTGCTATAAAGATATATGAGAATGTGGGTGTGACGTTAGAACTGGGTAACAGGCAGAAGTTAGAAGTGTTTGGAGGGCTCAGAAGAAGACAGGAAGATGAGGGAAAATGGAATTTCTTATAGACTGGTTAAAAAGTTGTAACGAAAATGTGTTAATTTTTAACGCAAGTTTGTACTTGAGATGGATGACCTAGGGTATCTGGTGGAAAAAAATTCTAAGCAGCAAAGCATTCTGCTTTGCTTCTTCTAACAACCTATTCTCAGATGTGGGAGTAAAGAAATGTCTTAAAGCTGGAGCTTATATTTAAAATAGAAGTACAGCATATAAGTTTTGTTTGTTTGTTTGTTTGTTTTTGAGATGGAGTTTCACTCTTGTTGCCCAGCCTGGAGTGAAATGGCATGATCTCAGCTCACTGCAACCTCCACTTCCTGGGTTCAAATGATTCTCCTGCCTCAGCCTCCTGAGTAGCTGGGATTACAGGTATGCACCACCATGCCCAGCTAATTTTGCATTTTTAGTAGTGACGGGGTTTCTCTATGTTGGTCAGGCTGGTCTCAAACTCCCAACCTCAGGTGATCCACCCACCTCAGCCTCCCAAAGTGCTAGGATTACAGGCATGAGCCACCATGCCTGGTCCACCATATAAGTTTGAAAAATATGCACCTTGGCCCCTGGCCATGTGGAAAGAAAAATCTCATTTTCAGGAAAAGAGTCCAAACAGGCTGTGCAGCAACCACTTGCTAGAAAAATTTGTGTGATTAAAAGGGCACCAAGTGTTGATAGCCAACACAATGGGGGAAAAGGCCTAGAAAGCATTTCAGAGAACTTCGCAGCCCCTCTCATCAATGGCACAGAGACCTATGAGGAAAGAATGGTTTTGTTGTCCAGGTCCAGGGTCCTACTCCTTTGTGCAGCTTCATAACACTGCTTTCCACATCTCACCTACTCTAGCCATAGCTCAAAGGGGCCCAGGTACAACTCAGGCTGCCACTTTGAAGAATGATTCTTTGTGGTGTCAAGCCTGTACATGTGCATAATGCAAAAGTGAAGAATGCATGGTAGCCTCTATCTAGATTTCATAGGATGTTTAGAAAATCCTGGGTGCCCATGCAGAAGCTTGCTGCAGGGGTGGAGCCCCCAGAGAGAACCACTACTAGGGCAGCCTGAAGGGGAAATGTTTTGTTGGAGCCCCTTCACAAAGTCCCCACTGGGACAGTGCCTAGTGGAGCTGTGAGAAGGGGGCCACTGTTCTCCAAACTCAAGAATGATAGAGCCATTGGCAGCTTGCCTTGTGCCTGGAAAGCCTGTAGGCACTCAACAACCACAAAGCCACAGGGGTAGAGTTGCCCAAGGCCTTGGGAGACCACCTCTCAATTGTGTGGGGCCTGTAGCCCCTTTTCTTTGGCTGATTTCTCCCTTTTGGATGACAATGTTTTTCTAATGCCTATACCACCATTGTATCTCAGAAGTGACTAAATTGTTTTTGGTTTTACAGGCTCATAGATAGAAGGTATTTGCTTTGTCTCAGATGAGACTTAGTACTTTTGAGTTAATGTTTGAAGGAATTAAGACTATCAGGGACTGTTGGAAATGTAAAATTCTATTTTGCAATATGAGAAAGACATGATATTTTAGAGGTACCAGAGGCAGATCAATATAATTTGGATATTTGTCCCCACTCAAATCTCATGTGGAATTGTAATCCTCAGTGTTGAAGATACGGTCTTTTAGGAGGTGTTTGGATCATGGAGGTGGATCTCTCAGGAATGGCTTGGGCCATCTCTTTGGTGATAAGTGAGCTCTCACTTTGAGTTCCATTGTGATCTGGTGATTTAACAGTGTGTGACACCTCTGCCTCTCTCTCTGTCTCTCTCTCTCTCTCTCTCTCTCTCTGACACACACACACACACACACACACACACACACACACACACACACATTCTTGCTTTTGCCATGTGAAGTGCCTGTTCCTGCTTTGCGTTCCACCATGATTGGCAGCTTCATGAAACCTTTCCAAAAGCAGATGCCACTATGCTTGCTGTACAGCCTGCAGAACTAGGAGCCAATTAAATATTTTTTCTTATAAATTATGTAGTTTCAGGTATTTATTTATCACAATGTAAGAATGGCCTAATACAATGGACAACAGAACAAAATGATAGCCCTTCTAGCAGAAATAGAGAAATGGATACTGGTAAGGAACCAATTATATGTACTATGAACTTTAAGCTCCATAAAGATAATTTTTAATGTTAAATAATTAGCATCTAGTATAATGTCTGTCATAAAGTAGATTCTCAATAAATGCTTTTTGAATCAATGACCAAATATACCTGAGGAGCAACTAACTCTGAATGATGAAGAAAGAAAAGGCTTCTAAAAGAAAGACATCTTAGATGTGGTTCTGATTTTAAAAAATGGTATAAAAAATGGAAAGAGAAGAAGGTTATTTTATATGAAATGAAAGACACTGGAAAAAAACAGTCATAAGCTGGCATAGACAGTTGAAACAGTTACTGCTACTTTCTTTAAAAATGTAACAGAAAACCCCATTAACAATGGCTTAAATTATAGGAACATTATTGTTTTATTAATGAGATTTCTGGAAGGAAAATTTTATGATTGATTTACTGGATTAGCAGTAGCATCCAGCTCTTTTAGTTTTTCTGCTGAGTTGTCTTAACATTGGCAATAGGTCCCCTGATTTGGCCACAATGGCTGCTGCACTTTCAAGTATCATGTCATCATGTTAAAATGCACAATGCAGAAAGAAAGCCCATTTTCTTTGTGGTAAAAGCCCATTCATGGACTTTCAATGTCCATTTAAAGAAAAACACTAGACTCCACCCAGAAGTATTGTTATTTATCATTTGCGTGAACTAGGTCAGGTGGCCACATTTAGCTTCAAGGAGGACTTAGAAAGTATGTACACGGCATTCTTAGCTTCTGCAGTGATGACAGGCAAGGAATCAACAGGCAGGAAAAAAAATGTTGAGTAGGTAATTATATTAGTCTATTTGGTGCTGCTATAAAAGAAT
This sequence comes from Hylobates moloch, assembly GCF_009828535.3. Taxonomy (NCBI): domain Eukaryota; kingdom Metazoa; phylum Chordata; class Mammalia; order Primates; family Hylobatidae; genus Hylobates; species Hylobates moloch. The sequence goes on from NW_026652282.1 coordinate 68,876,691, forward strand.
ACCCAAGGCTGGGTAATTTATAGAAAATAAATTTGTTTGGTTCATGGTTCTACAGGCTGTTCAAAAAGAATGGCACCAGCGTCTGCTTTTGGTGAGGGCTTCTGGAAGCTTACTATTACGCTGGAAAGCATGCATGCATGTCACATGATGAGACAGGGAGCAAGAGGGAAGAGGAAGAGTGCCAGACTCTTCTTAAGAACCAACTCTTGGCTCACGCCTGTAATCCCAGCACTTTGGGAGGCCGAGGCGGGTGGATCATGAGGTCAGGAGATTGAGACCATCCTGGCTAACATGGTGAAACCCCGTCTCTACTAAAAATACAAAAAATTAGCCGGGCATGGTGGTGGGCACCTGTAGTCCCAGCTACTCGGGAGGCTGAGGCAAGAGAATGGCGTGAACCCAGGAGGTGGAGCTTGCAGTGAGCCGAGATTGGGCCCCTGCACCACAGCCTGGGTGACAGCACAAGACTCTGTCTCAAAAAAAAAAAAAAAAAAGAACCAACTCTTGCATTAACTAATAGAGGGAGAACTCACTGATTACGATGCAGAAGGCACCAGGGCATTCATGAAAGATATGTTTACATGACCTAAATATCTCCCACTAGACCGCACCTCTAACATTGGGGGTAAATTCAATCTTGAAGCTCCAAAATAATTCTTGACACTGTGTCTCATATGCTGGGCACACTGTTGTGAGGGGTGTTCTCCAAAGACCTTGGCCAGCCTTGCCCTCATGGCTCTGTTGTGTGCAGACCACGTGGTTGCTCTCAAGCATTGGAGTACAATGCTTGCAGCTTTTCCCGGCTGAGGGTGCAAGCTGCCGATTGCTCTACAATTCTGGGAACTGAAAGGTGGTAGCCCCATTCCCACATCTCTATTAGGCAGTGCTTCATTGGGAACTGTGTATGGGGGCTCCAATCCCACATTTTTTCCTTAGCACTGTCCTAGTAGAGCTTCTCTCTGTGGCAGGCTTCTGCCTGGGCACTCAGGCTTTCCAATACATCCTCTAAAATCTAGGTGGAAGCCACCAAACCTTCTTTACAATCGCATTCTGTGTGCCTGCAAACTTAACACCAAGTGAAATTCACAAAGCCTACAGTTTGCACCCTCCGGAGTGGCAGCCCAGGATATACCTGCAGTCCTTCAAGCCTTGGCTGGAGCTGGAGTAGCTGGGATGCAGGGAGCAGAATCCTGAGGTGGCATAGGTTAACAGCACCCTGTTTATGACCCCCCGAAATGAATCTGTCCTTTTAGGCCTCTGGGCCTTCATGGGAGGAAAATCCTGGAAGGTTTTTGGAAAAGATTTCAAGGCCTTTTCCCTATTGTATTCAATATTAGCATCTGGCTCACTTTTAGTCATGCTAATCTCTCTCATAAGAGGTTACCCTGCCTCCCCCTTGTATTTGAAAAGACTATTTTCTTCCCTGCTACACAGCCAGACTGGAAATGTTTTGAACTTTTATGGCCTGCTTTACTTTTAAATATAAGTTCCACCTTTAAGTCATTCTTTTGCTCACGTTTCTATTCCTAGGCCGTCAAAAGCAGCCAAACCACTTCTTGAATGTTTTGCTGCTTAGAAATTCCTTCCTCCATATACCCACATCATCCTTCTTAAGTTCAGCCTTCCAAAAAGTCTAGGACATGGACACAATTCAGCTAAATTTCTGCTAAGACATAACAAAGGTAATCTTTGCTCTAGTTCCCAATAAGTTTCTTTTTTCCACCTGATACATCACCAGCCTGGTTTTTACCACCCATATTTTTATCAGCATTTAGGTCAAAACCACTTAAATAGTCTCTAATAAGTACAAAACTTTCTCTAAACTTTATATCTTCTACTTCTCCAAATTTTACTAACCTCTGTACGTTACTCAAATTTGAATCTGCTTCCACAAGTTCAAGTGTCTTTTTAGCAACAGCCCATTCCTGGTGCAAATTTCTTGTATTACTCCATTTTGTACTTCTATAAAGGAATGCCTGAGGCTGAGTAATTTGTATGAAAAACAAACTTACAGTTCTACAAGTTTTTCAAGAAGCATGACACTAGCATCTGCATCTGGTGAGAACCTCAGGGAGTTTAAAATTATAGCAGAAGTTATAGAGGGAGCAGACGTCACATGATGAGAGAAGGAATAAGAGAGAGAGGAAGTTATGCCAGATTCGTTTTAATAACCAGCTCTCACTTGAGCTAATAGAGCAAGAACTCACATATAACCATGGAGATGTTACCAAACGATTCATGAAGGATCTGCTTCCATGACAAAATCACCTTCTTGCAGACCCCACCTCCAACATTGTGGGCCACATTTAAAATGATATTTGGAGGAGACAAATATTCAAACAACATCAGCAATCAAGAGGACCTATCAAGACATGTTTCAGTTGTCAAGAGTAATAAGGACCTGAGGAAAATGGCAGAGAGTGGTTGAAAATTTTTTTTGATTCACATGTTTACCTACTAAAATATGGGAGTTTAATGTATAGTATTGATCTTCAGACAGATAAATAAAAGAAGCAAACATAGCCTCTCTAGTACTCTGATTTATTTAGCTTTTTAAATTTCTCCATTTGAGTCATTAAAACATATATCCAATTAACTTTGTCACTGATCTTCAGTTATTTCCTCAAATTTTAGGCACTAGTTACTTGTTATGGGTTTCACATATAAACACAAAATTTAGTAAAGTCTTAGAGTTCTCTGATAAGCTTTAGGAAGTTGCTCTTGTTTTTAAGTTACAAGATCTTATGATTCTCTGATTTACAATTGTATCCATGCATGTGCTCATAGCACATATTTTACCATAAGACGTTCTGAGAATATGTTTTAAATAAAAGATTCTAAGAAATACTACACAGGATCAAACTAATTGCAGCATAATAACTACTACCTCTAGGCAGACATGCCCGGTGTGCTCCCAACCATATTGGTCCCCAGACCACCAGGGTTAATCAGGGAGCACAGACCAGTGTGCATTTCACAGATCAGCCTATTGTTTAAACAAAGACCAAGAACACATCCAGCCATGTTTGGTGCAGCAGCCTCTTACCTATTAGCACCATCTACTGGTTGCTAGGTCAAATGGCATAGCCCAATATAAAATGCACTGACAGAAGTGCACAGGACTATGGAAGCAAAGCCAATGCAGACCCTAGTCAGCATTCTATAAAGTCATATTCCCTAGGTACAGGAGGAAAAGGAAAAGGAAAGAAAAAAACTAATTATAAGAAAAGAAAGAAAAAGAAAAATTCTACTTGCACAAAAATAATTACAAAAATTAGAAGTGTTAGAATGTCCAGGTAAAAAGAAAACAGCACAAGATTCAGGAATCATGAAAAATCTGAGTATATTGACACCACCAAAGGTTTGTAGTAGCTCTCTAGAAACAGTCCTGAACTGAAATAAATATGTCATTCTTTGTACTTATTTTACTGTTGTTGGTTTAAAGTCAATGCTAAAGAAAAAAAATCTCAAGAAGAAGCTAGAGAAAAAGGTTATATCATGTACAAAGAAAACCCAATCAGGCTAACAGCAGTCTTTTCAGCAGAAATTTTATGAGCCAGGAGAGATTAAGGGCTTATTTTAAGCATTTTTAAAGGAAATAATTTCAAAACAACACTTTTATAGCAGGCCAGAGATTAAGGGCTTATTTTAAGCATTTTTAAAGGAAATAATTTCAAAACAACACTTTTATAGCAGGCCAGAGTAAGCTTTATAAGCAAAGGGGGGATAAAATATTTTCCAGACAAGCAAGTGCTAAGGGTATTTGTTACCACTAGACAATCATCAGGAGATATTTTTAAGGGAGTTCTAAACATGAAAACGAATGAATAATATCTGCTCTCACAAAAAAAAACTCACATAAGTACATATAGCCCCACAGACTATATAAAGCAATGACACAAAAGAAATGACAAAGCAACAAGCTAGCCACCTCATGATAGAATTAAAATCTCATGAATTAAAATTAAACTTGAATGTAAATGGTCTAAACACCACACATAAAAAGCACACAGTGGAAAGTTGAATAAACAACAACGACAAAAAACCATCTGCCTGCTGTGTTGAAGAGACCATCTTACATATAAAGACACCCATAAACTGAACAGAAAGGGATGGAGAAAGATTTACCACACAAATGAAAAATCAAAAGAAGCAGGAATTATTACTCGTATATAAGATAAAACAAATTTTACACCAACAACAGCAAAAAAGAGACAAAGAATGGCATTACATAATTACATAGGGTTCAATTAAACAAGAAGACATAACTATCTTAAATAAATATGCACTCATCATTGGAAAACCCTGATTCATAAAAAAGTACTTCTAGATCTACAGAAAGGTTTATACAGACACACAGTAGTGGGAGACTTCAACACCCCACTGACAACAATAAACAGATCATCAAGGGAGAAAACTAACAAAGAAATTCTGAAATTTAATTTGACACTTGAACAATTATACCTCATAGGTGTCTAAAAAATACTCTACCCATCAACCACAAAGTATGCATTTTTCTTATCTATATAGAGTATATACTCCAAGATGTATCACATACTCAGTTATAAAGCAAGTCTCAATAAATATAATGCAAATCAAAATTATAGCAACCATACCCTTTGACAGCAATTAAATAAAAATAAAAGTCAGTACAAAAAAGATCTGTCAAAACTGCAGAAATAAAAATTAAACAACTTGATAATGACTTCAGGGTAACCCATAAAATTAAGGAAGAAATTAGAAAACACTGGACTGGGCATGGTGGCTCACACCTGTAATCCCAGCACTTTGATTGGCCAAGGTGCGCAGATCACTTGAGTTCAGGAGTTCGAAACCAGTGTGGCCAACATGGTGAAACCCCGTCTCTATTAAAAACATGAAAATTAGCCAGGCATGGTGGCAGGTGCTTTTAATTTCAGCTACTTGAGAGACTGAGGCAGGAAAATCGCTTGAACCCGGGAGGTGGAGGTTGCGATAAGCCAAGATTGTGCCACTGCACTCCAACCTGAGCAACAGAGCAAGATTCCATCTCAAAATAAATAAATAAATAAATAAATAAATAAATAAATAAATAAATAAATAAATAATTGCAATTAAATGAAAAGAGAGAGGTCACACCAAAATCTCTGAGGTGCAGCAAAAGCAGTATTAAAATTAAAGTTTATAGTGCTAAATTATGACCTAAAAAAATCAGAATTATTTCAAATTAATGAACTAACATCACACCTAGATGAACTAGAAAAACAGCAACAAAGTAAGCCCAAAGCTAGCAGAAAAAAAATTAATAAAATCAGAGCAGACATGAATAAAATTGACATCCCCAAATCCATACAGTCTCAGTCAAATCAAAAGGTGATTTGTTGAAAGAATAAAAAATATTGATAGATTCATAGTTAGATTAGCAAGGAAAAAAGGCAGAAGTCACAAGAAACACAATCAGAAATTACAAAGGTGACATTACAATTAATACCGCATAAAAGAAAAACATCATCTGAGACTATTATGAACATCTCTATGCACATAAACTGGAAAAGCTAGAGGTAATGGAAAAATTTGCAGAAAAACACCATCTCCCAAGATTGAATAAATAAAAAATTGAAATCTTGAAATGACCAATATTTAGTTCCAAAGTTGAATCAGTAATATACAACTTACCCATCAAAAGAAAGCCCCAGACCAGACAAATTCACAGGTGAAATCTAACAGATGTATGAAAAACTGGCACCAATTCTACTGACATTATACCAAAAATTTGAGGAAAGACTTCTTTCTAACTCATTCTGTGAAGCACCACCCTTATAGAAAAAAACCTAGAAAAGGCACAACAAAAATAAAATTACAGGCAAATATTCCTGATAAACATGGAAACAAAAATGCTCAACAATGTACTACCAAACCGAATTCAAAAGCATATCAAAAAGCTAATTCACCATAATCAAGTAGGCTTTATTCCTGGGATGCAAGGCTTTTTTTAACATATGTAAATCAATATATTAATCACATAAACTGAATCACATATTTCAATATATATTTCTATATATAGATTATTCAATATATATAAAAAGATATATATTTATATATAAAGATATATATGTATAAAATCTCAATAGATGAAGAAAGAGCCTTCAATAAAATACATGACTTTATGATAAAAATCATCAAAAACTAGGCGTCAAAGGGACATACCTCCAAATAATAAGAGCAAACTATGATAAACCCTCAGCCAACATTATACTGAATGGACAATTACTGAAAC
>NW_026652282.1:68882956-68897846 GCF_009828535.3 Hylobates moloch
AAATAAATAAATAAATAAATAAATAAATAAATAAATAAATAAATAAATAATTGCAATTAAATGAAAAGAGAGAGGTCACACCAAAATCTCTGAGGTGCAGCAAAAGCAGTATTAAAATTAAAGTTTATAGTGCTAAATTATGACCTAAAAAAATCAGAATTATTTCAAATTAATGAACTAACATCACACCTAGATGAACTAGAAAAACAGCAACAAAGTAAGCCCAAAGCTAGCAGAAAAAAAATTAATAAAATCAGAGCAGACATGAATAAAATTGACATCCCCAAATCCATACAGTCTCAGTCAAATCAAAAGGTGATTTGTTGAAAGAATAAAAAATATTGATAGATTCATAGTTAGATTAGCAAGGAAAAAAGGCAGAAGTCACAAGAAACACAATCAGAAATTACAAAGGTGACATTACAATTAATACCGCATAAAAGAAAAACATCATCTGAGACTATTATGAACATCTCTATGCACATAAACTGGAAAAGCTAGAGGTAATGGAAAAATTTGCAGAAAAACACCATCTCCCAAGATTGAATAAATAAAAAATTGAAATCTTGAAATGACCAATATTTAGTTCCAAAGTTGAATCAGTAATATACAACTTACCCATCAAAAGAAAGCCCCAGACCAGACAAATTCACAGGTGAAATCTAACAGATGTATGAAAAACTGGCACCAATTCTACTGACATTATACCAAAAATTTGAGGAAAGACTTCTTTCTAACTCATTCTGTGAAGCACCACCCTTATAGAAAAAAACCTAGAAAAGGCACAACAAAAATAAAATTACAGGCAAATATTCCTGATAAACATGGAAACAAAAATGCTCAACAATGTACTACCAAACCGAATTCAAAAGCATATCAAAAAGCTAATTCACCATAATCAAGTAGGCTTTATTCCTGGGATGCAAGGCTTTTTTTAACATATGTAAATCAATATATTAATCACATAAACTGAATCACATATTTCAATATATATTTCTATATATAGATTATTCAATATATATAAAAAGATATATATTTATATATAAAGATATATATGTATAAAATCTCAATAGATGAAGAAAGAGCCTTCAATAAAATACATGACTTTATGATAAAAATCATCAAAAACTAGGCGTCAAAGGGACATACCTCCAAATAATAAGAGCAAACTATGATAAACCCTCAGCCAACATTATACTGAATGGACAATTACTGAAACCATTCATTCCCCTGGAGAGCTATGACGAAACAAGTATGCTCAATCTCATCATTCTTCTTCAACATAGTACTAGATGTACTAGCCACAGCAATCAGGTAAGATAAAAAAAAAATGCATACAAATAGGAGAAAAAGAAGTCAAAGTGTCTCTTCTTGCTGGTGATATAAATCCATATCTAGAAAACCCTGAAGATTTCACCGAAAGTGTATTGTAATTGATAAACAATTTCAGTAAAGTTTCAAGATACAAAATTTATATTAAAGGAAGTAACATCACTATATAACAATAAGATACTAGCTGAGAGCCTAATCAAGAATACAGTCTTATTCAAAATTGCCACAAAAAGAATAAAATACCTAGGAATGCAGCTACGCAGTGAGGTGAAAGGTAACTACAAGAAGAACTAAAAGACATCGCTGAAAAAAAATATATTACACAAATGAATGAAAAAACAGTTGGTGCTAATGGATTGGAAGAATCAATATTACTAAAGTGACCACACTTCTCAAAGCAAATTGCAGATTCAACACTATTCCTATCAAACAACCAATGTCATTTTTTCACAGACCTAGAAAAGGCTATTCTAAGATTTAAATGGAATTTAAAAGGATCCCAATTTTTCAAAGCAATTATAAGCAAAAGGAACACAGAAGGATTATATTAGCAGACTTTAAACCATACTATAAGGCTGCAGTAACCAAAACAGCATTGTACTGGTACAAGAACAGAGATATAGACAAATGGGATGAAGTAGAGAACCCAGAAATAAAGCCATACACCAAAGCCATTTGATCTTAGATAAAGTCAACAAAAATAAGCAATGAGGCAAAGACCCCCTATTCAACAAATGGTACTGGAATCCTGGCCAGCCATATGCAGAAGAATAAAACTGGACCACTACCTTTCACTGTAAACAAAAGTTAACTCAAGATAGATTAAAAATTTAGATGTAAGACCTCAAACTATAAGAATGCTACAAGAAAACCTAGAAAACACAATTTTGGACATCAGCTTTGAGAAACAATTCATTACTAAGTCTTCAACAAAAATTAAAATTGACTGATGGAACCTAATTAAAGATCTTCTGCACAGCAAAAGAAACTATCAATAGAATAGAGAGACAACCTACAGAATAAGAGAATATATTTTTAATCTACACATCTGACAAGTGTCTAATATCCAAAATCTCTAAGAAACTTAACTGAGGCAGCCAAAGCAGTTTACAGTAATAAACAAATGCATGTAAAAAGTTGAAAGATATAAATTAAAAAAACATAAACTCACTAGGAACTACAAAAAGAAAAACAAACTAATCCCAAAGTTCACAGAAGAAAGGTGTAATAAAGACTAAACTGATCAGAAGCAAGATGGCCAATTAGAAGCAGCTGTGGTCTGTGGCACTCACAGAGAGGAATGAAAAGGGGTGAGTAATGTCAGCACCTTCAACTGAAATATCCAGGTTCTCACATTGGGACTGACTAGGCGAAAATTTCGGCCCAATTAGAATGTAGAAACATAGGAGGGGGAGCGATGGCTCACCCAAGAGCATAATGGAACCAAAGGAACCCCCATCCCCAGCCAAGGGAACCAGTGAGTGATTGTGCAACCCCACCCAGAAAACCACACTTCTTCCATGGATTTTTGCAACCCATGGATCAGGAGATACCCTAGTTAGCCAACATCAACAGGCCTTGGGTCTGATACACAGAGCTGTGTCAAGTCTCGGCAGAACAGACACTCAGTACACACAGAGACCCAGGAGTTTTACATACTCCAGCCCCAGGATCCCTGGCTAGGAGGGAAACCCATTCCTATATATCTGTAGGAAGGGGGCTGAATCCAGCGAGACAGAAAATAGAAAATGGACCTTTTCTTACAACATAGACAAAAATTAACTCAAATTGGATCAAAAACTGAAATGTGAACCCCAAAACTATAAAAACCCTAGAAGAAAATCTAGGCAATACCATTCAGAACATAGGCATGAGCAAAGATTTTATGACAAAAACCCAAAGCAATTGCAACAAAAACAATAATAGACTGATGATAACTAATTAAACTAAAAAACCTCTGCACAGCAAAAGAAACTATCATCAGAGTGAACAGACAACCTACAGAAAGGGAGAAAATTTCTTCAATTTATCAATTTGACAAAGGTCTAATATCCAGATCCTACAAGGCACTTAAATGAATTTACAATAAATAAACAACCCAATTAAAAAGTGGGCAAAAAACATGAATAGACACTTCCCAAAAGAAGACAGACATGTAGCCAACAAACATGAAAAAAAGATCAACATCACTGATCATTAGAAAAATGCAAGTCAAAACCACGATGAGATACCGTCTCATGCCAGTCAGAATGGCAGTTATTAAAAAGTCAAAACACAACAGATGCTGGCAAGGTTGCCGAGAAAAAGAAAAGAAAAAACTTTTTTAGTTTGTTGGTGAAAGCGTAAATTAGTTCATCCACTGTTGAAGTCAGTGTGGCGACTCCTCAAAGACCCAGAGGCAGAAACACCATTTGACCCAGCAATCCCGTTAATGAGTATATCCCCAAAGGAATATAATTCATTCTATTACAAACATACATGCATTTGTATATTAATTGCAGCAGTATTCACAATAGCAAAGATACGGAAACAACCTAAATGCCCATCAATGATAGACTGCATGTAGAAAATTTAGTACATGTACATATACATGGAATATTATGCAGCCATAAAAGAAATGAGATTATGTCTTTTGCAGGGTCATGAGTGGAGTTAGAAGCCATTGCCTTCAGCAAACTAATGCATGAATGGAAAATTAAAACACTACGTGTTCTTACTTATAAGTGGGAGCTGAATGATGAGAATACGTAGACACATGGAGTGGCACAACACACACTGGGGTTTGTTGAAGGGGATAGTTGGGGGAGGGAGAACATCAGGAAGAATGGCTAATGGATGCTGGGCTTAATATCTAGGTGATGGAATGATCTAGGCAGCAAACCACCATGGCACATGTTTAGCTATGTAACAAACCTGTGCATCCCATACATGTATTACCAAACTAAAAATAAAAATTGAAATGAAAATGAACAAAGTAAAAATAAATAAAATTCAAAAATAGAAAAACAACAGGAAATAGTAAAAAAAAATCAGTTGTTTTTTTCAAAAGATTAAATTTACAAAGTTTTAGCTAGACTAAAAATTGAAGGGAGACATGTGAGAAAAGAGACATTACAACTAAAACCACATAAATTCAAAAGATTATAAGACAACTACGAACAATTATATGCCAACAAATGAATAATCTAGAAGAAGTAGATTTCTTAGTAGTAGAAGAAAATTCCAGAAACCCAGAGTGTAACAAGACTGAGTCATTAAAAAATAGAAAATTTGAACAGGATAATAATGATTAAGGAGATGTAATTACTAATCATAAACCCCCCAGCAATGAAAAGCTCAACACCAGATGGCTTCATTGGTGAATTCTACCAAACATTTAAAGAGAAGTTAACAACAAACTTTCATAAACTCTTCTAAAAAATTGAAGAGGACGTATTTTCGAACTCATTTTGTTAGGTCAGAGTTACCCTTATGTGAAAGCCAGACAAAGACAGTATAAGAAAACATAATTACAAGTCAATATTTCTGATGAATATTGATCCAAAAATCTGAAACAAAATACTAGCAAACTAATGCAACAGCATATTAGAAGAGTAATACATCATGATCAAGTGCTAATTATCCTTAGGGTGCAAGGATGCTTTCACATATGTTAAGTCAATAAGGGTAATACACCACATTAACAGAAAGAAGGTTAAAGATTAGAAGATTATTTCAAAACATTCAGAAAAAAAATTTCAAAAATTCAGTGCACTTTTATAATAAAATCTCTCAACAGTCTAAGTTTTGAAAGAGTTTACCTCAACACAATAAAAGCAATATATTAAAACCCCACAGTTTTCACATTATATTCGGTGAAAACTTCAAAGCTTTTCCTCCAAGAAAAGGAACAAGGCAATAAAACTTACTCCTTCCACTTCTACTGAACATAGTTTTGGAAGTCTCAGCCAGAGAAATTAGGCAATAAAAAAATTAAAAGCCATCCAAATTAGAGAGAAAGAAGTGCAATTGTCTCAATTTGCAAATGACATGGTATTAATATAGATAGGAAGCCCCAAAGGCTCCACGAAAATCATCTGTTAGAATTAGTAAACACATTCGGTAATGTTGTAGGATACAAAATCAACATTAAAAAATCAGTTGCTTTTTTTCTACATTAATAATGAACTATACAAAAATAAATTATGAAAAAATCACAATCGCAATAGCATCAAATTAGTTATTTCAGCAAGATGGTGGAGTAGAAAGTCTCAGGTTCTATTTAATGCCACAGAAAGTTCACCTAGCAAACACCCACAGGTCAGAATAAGAATATCTTTTTGAAAACCCCAATACTTGAAAACAAACTTGAGGCTCTGTGTGGTCCATAGAACTAAATGAAAACTAAATTATGAGGGTTAGAGTAGCCTCATTTTTATTATGCCTCCTCTCCCCCTCCCCTAAGTTGACACAATTCAAGATAAAGAGGATTCCCCTAAGGCTATCAACCCAGAGAAAGAAGTGGAAGTAGTTATACACCTTCCCTAGAATTCCAACACACTTCCCTGGAAGCCCACTCTGGCTTCACTTCACAAGGGACACTGGGGTTAATGACACTGCTAAGCCACAAAACATTGGATAAAATCTAAGAAGGTGGAGCTCACAGTAACTGGTATGCAGATCTTGGTGGTATTTTCTTGTTCCTGCCCATTGTGGTGCCCGATTGGCTACACCAACCAACTGCATAGCTCACCCATAAAGCTGAGCTCGTTGTTTCCCGAAGCACAGCGGGAAGTTCAATTTTGTTTAATTCCGCAGGTGACTAGGCTCCACACCTAGCCTCAGAGCCCACCACCGTGACCCTGCTAAGGCAGAAAAATGCTCATGTCCATGCATTTTGGAGAGACACAGGAGCTATACATGCTTTCCCAGGAGTCTAAAAATGTCTCAGATCAACTAAAAACTTATTTCAATGACCCAACCCAGGCAGGAAGATCCTCACCTCTTTGCATTTTGGAGAAGCATAGAAGCTACACTAGCTCAACAAAAGAGGTCAAATAGCAGCTCAACTCAGCCAAAATCACACCCCACACCGCCCACTTAGGGAGGCAATCTTCAACTGTGAATTTCTGAGGAGCATAGGCCTGGTCTCACTTGTTCTGAGTGGTGACTCTGATTAACCTCGGAGCCCAGCCTAAAGCCCTGTCCAACTGGAGATCGCAAATAGCAGAGTTACTTAGGCAGGTATATTAGTCAGGGTTCTCTAGAGGGACAGAACTAATACTCTCTCTCTCTCTCTCTCTCTCTCTCTCAGAGGGCCAGAACTAATACTCGCTCTCTCTCTCTCTCTCTGTCTCTCTCTGCCTCTCTCTCTCTCTCTATATATATATATACACATATATATGTATATAAAATACATATATATAAATTATTTATCAGATGTATGACTTGCAAGTATTTGCTTCCAATCTGTAGGTGTTATATTTCAATCTGTTCATTGTCCCTTTTGTTGTGCAGAAGCTTTTAATTTGATGTAATCCCATTTGCTTATTTTTCCTTTTGTTATTGCCCTATTGAGGTCAAATCTAAAAACAAAAAAATCATTGCCCAGACCAATGTCATGTAGCTTGCCTCCCTTTCTGTTTTGTTCTAGTAGTTTTAAAGATTCGGTTATTATGTTTACATATTTAATCCATTTTGAATTGATTTTTGAATACGGTGTGACAATAATTCAATTTAATTATCTTGCATATGGGTATCCAGTTTTCTCAATGCCATTTATTGAAAAGGCTTTTTTAACATTTCATATTCTTGACATGTTTGTTAAATATCAATTGATCATACATGAGCGAGTTCATTTACAGGATTTCTATCCTGTTTCCTTGTTTGATGTATCTGCTTATGACAGTACCATGCTATTTCAATTGCTGTTACTTTGTAACATAGTTGGAAATCAGGAATGTGAAGCCCACAGCTTTTGTATTTTGCCCATAATTGCCTTGGCTATTCTGGGGTTTTTGTAGTTTTATATGCATTTTAGAATTTTTTAATATGTCTGTGAAAATAATATTGTAATTTAATAAGGACTGCAATGAATCTGTAGATAGCTTTGGGTAGCATGGACATTTAAACAATATTAATTCTTCAAATTCATGTACACAGAATAACTTTATATTCTTTTGCATCCTTTATCATTTTGATTAATGTTTTATAGTTTTTAGCATTCAGGTCATTCACTTCCTTTGTTAAATTTATTTGTAATTGTTTTGCTTTTTTTCTGTAGCTATTGTAAATGTGATTGTTCTTATTTCTTTTTTATTAATAAAAAGTTTATGGTTAATGTAAAGAAACACTACTGATTTTTGCATATTGATTTTGATTTTGTATCCTGAAACTGTACTGAATTTGTTCATTAGTTTTAACAGTTTTTTTGGTAGAATCTTCAGAGTTTTCCACATGTAAGACCATGTCATCAGTAAATAGCAGTATTTTTATTTCTTTGTCAATTTGGATGCCTTTTATTTCTTTCTCTTACCTTATTGCTCTGTCAAGGATTTCCAATTCTATATTGAGCAGATACAGTAAGAGTGAGCATACTTGTCTTGCTCTAGGTCTTAGGGTAAAAAATTCCAATGGTTAAGCAGTAAGTAAAATATTAGCTTTGGCATTATTAATTATGGACTTAATTGTGTTGAAGTACATTTGATCTATATCTAATTTTAAGTGGTTTTACATAAAAAATGAATTTCATCAAATGCTTTCTCTTCCTATCTTGGGATGATCATATGATTTTTGTTTTTCATTCTTTTAATGTGGTGTAGCACATTTATTGATTTGAGAATGTTGAGTTATCCTTGCATTCCAGGGATAAATCCTACTAGATCATTGTAAATGATCTTTTTAGTGTGCTGTTGAATTCAGTTTGCTAGTATTTTATTGAGGATTTTTCCATTGGTGTATATTAAAAATATTTATCTGTAGTTTTCTTTCCATTTGGCTTTGGTATCACAATAATGTTGGCCTTATAAAAACAGTTTGAAAGGATTCCCTTTTATCTATATTTTTATCTGGAATAATCTGATTGGAATCTGTGTATTACTTCTTCTTCAATGTTTGGTAGAATTCTACAATAAAGCCATTAATTGTTGGGCTTTTCTTTGATGGGAGACTTTTTATTACGTATTTGATCTCATTACTAGTTTTTGGTGTGTTCTGGCTTTATATTTCTGTAGTATCAGTTTTGATGTCTGCTTCTCCATTTCTACACTTATTTATTCGCATCTTTAATATTTGTTCTTTGTTAGTCTACCTGAAGGGTTGTTTGTCTACCTTTCAGCAAACTAACTCACAGTTTTCTTGACATTTTGCATTGTTTTCCCAGTCTATATATCTTCTATGTCTGCTCTGATCATTATTACATATTTTATTCTGCTAACAATGAGCTCAATTTGTTTTCTTTCTTTCTCTATAACTTTGAGAAATGACATCAAGTGTTTATATATTTCTCCTTTTTGATGTAGGCATTTTTTACTATAAACTTTTCTCTTAAAACTGCATTCATGACCTTTGTAAGTTTTATTGCGTTGTGTTACCATTTTTGTTTGCCTCAAGACATTTTTTAGTTTGCCTTTTAATTTGTTCATTGACCTATTGGCTATTCAGAAGTATATTGTTTAATTTTCATGTATTTGTGAATATTCCAAAATTCCACCTGTTACTAGTTTCTGGATTCATACAATTGTGGTTCAAATAGATTAACTTGCTAAGACATGGCTTGTAGGCTAGCAAAAGATGTATCCTGGTAAATGTTCTCTGTGTGCTTGAAAAGAATATGTATTCTATGATGTTAGCTGAAATGTTCTGTATATGTCTGTTAAGTTCATTTGGTCTAGAGTGTTGTTCAAATCCAGTGTTTCCTTACTAATTTTATGTTTGGATGATAGTTCCATAATTGAAAATGGTGTATTGAAGTCCCCTACTATTATTGTTTTGCAATATGTATGTCCCTTCATATCCTTTAATATTCACTTTATATATGTAGGTGTTCTACTGTTGGATAATTTTATATATATATATGTATCTATATAGATACATATATAGATACATATATATACATATATACACGTATATATATATACATATATATATATTTGTATTATATTGATGAATTGACCTTTTTATCATGACGTAATGCCTTTCACTTTTTGACTTAAATTTTATTCTGTCTGACATAAGTATTACTATCTCTACTCTCTTTTGGTTTCCATTTGTGTAGAATATCTATTTACACCCTTCACTTCCAGTCTTTTGGTGTCTTTAAAAGCAAAGTAAGTCTCTTGTAGACAAAATATAGTTTATTCTTGTTATTGTTTATTCATTCAATAACTCTAATTGGATAATGTAATCTATTTACACTCAAGGAAATTATCAATAGGTAAAAACGACAGCCATTCGTTGTTTTCTGGTTGTTTTTAAATGCTTTCTTCCTCTTTTGCTGTCTTTTGTGGCTTGATGCTTTCCTGTAATAGGAATATAATCCTTTCTATTTTTCTTTTGTACATCAAGTATATATTTTTGGGTTTTGGTCACCATGAAGTATACATATAATATTTTACACTAATATTGATTTATTTCAAGCTGATAGCCACTTAATTTTAATGTATACAACTCTACACTTTAACTTTCCTCCTCGTTTTATGTGTTTAATGGTAGAATTAACATTATTTGCATCATTTACATCATTTTGTAATATGTGTTTTCTGACAAATTATTTTAGCTATAGTTTTTATTAATAATTTTGTTCTTTAGTAACCATACAAGGGATTATTCTACAAATAGCCATTACAGTCCTAGAATATTATAAATATGATGGTGTATTACTTATACTATTGAGTTTTGTGCTTTTATGTTTTATGCTATTAGTTAGCAGCCTTTTGTTTCCGTTTCAAATTTGTTTTAGCAATTTCTGTATGTCAGGCGTCATGGTGATTAATTCCTTTACGTTTTGTTTGCCTGGGAAATATTTTATTTCTCTCTCTTGTATACTTGGTTGGCATTTTTTTTCTTTAGCATTTTAAATACATAATCCCACTCATTCATTATTTTAAAAAATATCTTTTTTGACACTTTTTTCTTTTTTTAACTTCTTAAAGGCTTACTAGGCATAGGTTGGCTTTTGATTATGCCCAATAATTTCCATAATCTTTCTCCATACTTTCTTATTGTTTTTTGTTTTTTGTTCTTCTGACTGAGTAATTTCACATGTTATCTTTATGATGATTGATTATTTATTCAGCTTGTTTGAGGTGGGTGTTGAAGCTTTCTGTTTAAACTTTCAATTTTGTCATTTTATTTTTTACCTCTAGGGTTTTTTATTTGTTCTTTATTGTTTCCGATTTTTCTCAAAGTTCTTATTTTTATGTATTATTTCTGATTTTTTAAAAAAATTATTCTGAAGCTCAATGAACCTTTTTTAAACTGGATTATTCTGAATTTTTTCTGATATTTCATAGACCTTTCCTTTTTGTTGTTTATTTTTGGCACTTTGCTAATTTCCTTTGGAGGTGTCATGATTTCCTGAGTCTTTGTAATCCTCATGTCCCTCTGTTGTTGTTGTTTGTGTATTTGTGGAGACAGCCACCTTTTCTGACTTTTGCAGGTGTCATTTGGCAAGGATAGACCTTCACTATTTAGCTAGCTTATGATTCTGGATGGGACAGCTAGTAATAACCCTGAAAAGGCAGTTTTATTTTGGGTTTTCTAGATTGTTAGGCTGCTGCCTTTGGTCTGAATTCTGATAGTGTAGCTGGCTAGGCTCCACTATCCAGAAAAACCACTGGCTAAACTCTGCAATTAGCTTAACCTGCTGGATGGGCAATGTAATTACTTCTGATTTGGCTGGGCCACAGGATATATTCTCTGGCTAGAAAGCACTGCTTTTTTAGTTCAGCAGTTGATCAGGGTTGCAGAAATATACCTGAGGTTAAGTAGATAAAAACAAACAGAATAAATATTAAGCTCAGTAGAAATACATGCTTGAGATTTTCTTCCATTCCTGGGTAGCATTTGTGGGTGCGCTTTGAGGCCACTTGGAGCACAATTTAAATCTCTTCAGGTATGGCAGAACTAGTGCATCACTTTTGTAAAAATTTGCTGTGGTGGTTGTCTGCCTTTCTGGGTGGGGCCCCAGATAGGGTTTGAGGATGGACCTGGAGGCTGGCCATCTAGGGATTCAAGCCAGGTAGCACTTCTCACTTCTTCTGGCAGTGATCAGCTTGGCTGCTTGGTTTTGTGGGTGGAATGTTGCTAGCTGGTACTGTTATTCAGAAAAGAATCCTTTCTGACACTTTCTTCTTTTACTTCTTAAATTCCTACTAGGCACAGGCTGTCTCTTAATGGTGTCCCATAATTCCCATAGACTTTCTCCATTATTTTTTATTCATTTTTCTTTTTGTTCTTCTGATTTAGTAATATCAAATGTTGTCATTGTGCTGATTAATTCTTACTTCAGCTTGATTGAGCACCACTGCTAGCTGGTACACTGAGCTACCACCCAAATCTGTTCACTGGTTTCCTTGGGCTCTGTTTCCTTTCTTCATTTCTACCTGATCCCAAGTGGTCTACTTATGCATTTTCCCTCTATATTCCCTGTTTCCCATAAGGTGGAAACTGAGTAGGCCTCCTGTCTCACAATGCCAGGGAAGCTGGATGTCAACTTCCCTGGTCATCTTTTCCCACTGTAGATACCATAAACCTTGGGGAATCCTCTCTGTGTGGTGCTGTGCCAACCTGGGGCTGTTTGAGGGGTGATATGCTCAGAGTGAAACTGTTTCTGCTACCATTTCAATGCAGATTTTCATTCTGTTCCATTGAGCATGCAGTTGACTCAGGATAATTCCCACATTTTGAGGTTTTAACCAAGTTGTTCTTTTAAATTTTCTGTAGTTGCTAGTTGATATTTCTGTGGTGGAGTGAAGCCTGGGACCACCTATTTTGGCATCTTGCTGATGCAACTCTACTTGTAGAAATTTTTAAATGCAAAATATATGCAGAAAAATTACCTATAATTATTAGCATTTTTATGTGTTTACATCAATTTTTACAATAAATTTATTTGCTTTATATGATATATATCAAACTGCATGAATAGTTTTATGTTCCATTTTTTCAAGTAAATGTTAAGTATATGATGATGAGCAAAATGAACATGATTCCTACTGTCATGAAAATATAGTGATTTACTGAAACCATTCCCTAGCTTCAAACATTTAGAGTATTTCTAGATTTTAATATTTATGCAGAACTGTAATGAATGCCTTTGTGCTAAATATTAATTTGCTTAGGAATGAATTTACTCTGACAGAGGAGTGAAATTACATTTTTATGGCTTTTAACTCATAGTTAATATTCCTTTCAAATACAAAATAGTGGTTCATTTTTACTTAGAAATTAAATGGCTTTATATTACTTTCCTTAAGACAATGCTATTTGACTAGCTTGTGAAATAGTTTGTTCAATGAAAAAGTTATGAGATATACTGCTTTGTACTGCTCAGGTAAAAATTATCCTGGTGTCTTGGATCACATTTTTTTTCACTAAAAATAAAATATCGTTATTATATAAGAAATATAAACTTTCAAAAATAAAATAAAAATTCAACGACGTAAAGTGGTGAAAAATAAGAACTAATGAATTGCTTTTTCTCCTGTGGCTAGAAATATGGTCACTGTTATCTAAAACACATATGGGCAATTTTACCTGTATACATTCCTACCTGCCCAGAAAGTTTTTTTATCTATAATGAATAATTCACATTTATGTGTTTTATATACCAAATAGCTGTTTATAACTTGTTCTAACACAACTCTGTACATAATAAGAGTTGTTTTAAGCTTTGGGTGAAAAGTTTTTTTCAGATTTGTCAATAGTAGTTTAATAGTTTACTTTTGCTGAATTTACATATCCAAGAATAAGACATCTTCAAGTTATTTTATGGAAATATCACTATAAATGTACAAAAAGGTTGTAGAGGAGAAAAGCCTAAAAGTGAAGAAAATGTAGTAAGCTACCACTGCTCTTTTTAGAGGAAAATTTATATCCTTCTATTTTCCTTTCAGCACATATATCTCTTTTACACACACCAATATACACACATAAACACATCTTTGTGTACACATGCACATTCAAAGCTAGTATTAAAATAGGCTGATATGAAATAATTAAATATTTAATCAACCAAACAGGTAGATTCAATTAATGAATACTGACTAATTCAGTTCAAGCTTTAAAAAGTTGAGTGTGAACACATCCACAATTTAAGAATAGGTTTCAAAAACACCTGTGTACTTTAAAATATGACTACTCTGTCCCCTTTAAATTTCTTTTATTTACAATCCCTTTATGACGTCATCACTCAACATCACCAGTTTCAACTTACTATGCTCAAGTCCAGGCAACATACAGGCAGGGGAAATGTCTCTTCCAAGGTTGTAAGTCCTCTTTTTAATATTTTTCAGTATTTTAAATAACCAATTATGCTCAATTTGGTTACAAACGTATATGTTTAACTGTAAAGAATGTTTCTTTCATAGTCATTTTATTTATAAATTAGAATTTATATTTTAAACAGAGATATGAAATTTTCAATAATATCTTAGATGTGTTGCTTTGAAATTTCACTAGTGCAGTCTTGTTTACAAAATACCTGCGAATCTTGACTGTTTGATCTCTCTGAGTCTCAGTTTCTTATAACTACATCTTGTTTTAGGAATCATGGAAAGAATAAACTTATGTGAAAGCACGTTAAAATGTAAAGCAGGATACAGTGTGGCAAGACTTTGTATGCTAGTTTGGTAAACTTAATTGTATGTGTAGGCAAAATTAGACCGTTCTATTTTTCTGATAAATACATTATTATGTCCAAGAAAGTGTAGTAAGTTTATTTTTTAAAGACATCATTAAGTAGAAGATAAAGTATTATTCATATGGAATTAAACAGTTTTCTGAAGCCTTTAGTTGTTGTAGTGTTGTTTTTTATTTTAAAAGTCAATCTCCTCTTAAAGAATATTTCTGAAAGTAATTTAAAAATTAAGATAATGTAAGCCATGCTAACTTACATCTACCAGATAATATCCCATATATATTAAATTGAACTATATGAGATTGCTTATATTAAACTATTTTGACCTACAAAAATGGAAATTTCTTATAGTACAACCTAATATAAAACACTTGTAAAGTCTATGAAAAAAATACAATTAATGTGGAATAAAAATATGGGGTATATGACCAGGCAATTTATAGGAAAAAGTCTTAATTGCCAGTAAACATTAAAAAGTGCACAAATTCGAAATAAAAAGAAAATTTAGAAAATATTTCACTCAGAAATTCAAATTTTGGAGAATTATTCCATAGAAAGGAATTGCAGAGATTTTCCCTCTTTAAATGATACATGTCCGTAACACTC
Source organism: Hylobates moloch (assembly GCF_009828535.3). Classification (NCBI taxonomy): domain Eukaryota; kingdom Metazoa; phylum Chordata; class Mammalia; order Primates; family Hylobatidae; genus Hylobates; species Hylobates moloch. The sequence continues at coordinate 68,897,733 of NW_026652282.1, forward strand.
ATATTTTTTTCTATTAGTGTGTATTACTTTTAGAAAATGAAAATTCAATAAGTTTGAAAGAAAGAAAAAGAGTGGGCCGGGCGCTGTGGCTCACGCCTGTAATCCCAGCACTTT
>NW_026652282.1:68902610-68917877 GCF_009828535.3 Hylobates moloch
ATATATATATATATATATGTTCACACACATATATACATACACACACATACAAAATATATTGAAAATACTTGAAACCCTAGTAAGTCTTCAAGTCCCTTAAAAATTTATGTACGCTCTTGGCTTGACAATCCGCTTTTTGGTGGCAAATGCATGAAATTTGGAGTTAGAGTGAGGTTTGAATCATGTCTTGGTACTCACATAATCTCCGAGTCTTGAATCCCTAATTCATAAAATGTATCTATCAAGATCCACCTCTGTAATCCCAGCACTTTGGGAGGCTGAGACAGGCCGGATCACGAGGTCAGGAGATCGAGACCATCTTGGCTAACAGGGTAAAACCCTGGCTCTACTAAAAATACAAAAAAATCAGCCAGGCGTAGTGGCAGGCGCCTGTAGTCCCAGCTACTCGGGAGGCTGAGGCAGGAGAATGGCGTGAACCCGGAAGGCGGAGCTTGCAGTGAGCGGAGATCGCGCCACTACACTCCAGCCTGGGCGACAGAGAAAGACTCCGTCTCAAAAAAAAAAAGAAAAAAGAAAAGAAAAAGAGTGATTTGATCTAGAAATTAAAATTGAGCTCCCCAAAGTGAGCTTCTCAAATCACTAGCGCTTTTACAAAGACATTTCTAATTTGATGCTGCCTACATCTGATCTTCCCTCTTAGATCACAAAGACCTTAGGTTTATGTCACCATAAGGCATTATCTCTTTGAAACTCACTGTCATCAGCAACACCCTCTATATCCTCCTCTGACTCCTATCTGAATAACTCTGTCCTCTTGCTGTATCTGAAACCCAACTCTCTCTCAAATTCATTGCTTTTCCTGCAGCCTTCAAGAAGGGGTGATGTTTTCCTTCCTACATCCTCTCCTACCACTGAACCCAAAAATGCAATAGATGTCTGCTTTATTCCTCAATGCTATTTCCAGGTCATTCTCCTTTCTTACTTCCAAAAATAGCCAACTTTGAATCTCATGTCATCAACTTATATCACCTGTGATCTTTCCTTGTTGTATTCATCACCTGACTCCTAGTACTCTACTTCATTTTGCGATGATTTTCCGTCTGGCTATCACTTTCTCCAAAAGTACCTTTGTCTTAATTCCTAGTAATTTTACTATTACATGACTAATCTCATATCTAACATTTTAATTATTTGACTTTCTCTTCTCCAGTTATTTTCTCTTACATCCTACTTTAGTGGTTTACTACTGCACATATCCCTCCAAAATCTCAAATTCAAACATTTCACTCTCCAACTGATACCTCGGGTACCTCTAATAACCCCATTCCAACAATTCTACCTCTAAGACTGATCATTGATTCTACTACCTTTTCCCTGTTCCTTACTAATGACCTTTCTGTGGCTTTTCTTCTGTTGCCCACCATAAATCCTTACCTATCTTAGATTTTTACAGGCTCATAGTGAATTAGCACAAATATTTCCTTGCATACATCCTCAGTTCCCTTTACCCCACTCTCCTTTTTGACATCTTTGCTGAAAAAAACACTTAATTTTTAATAAATTTAAACCTCTAATTATGCCACACACCTTTGCAAGATAAATGTGCATGAGAAAAAAATGTGTAACTATAATAATTATCTTCAATTTAAATATAAAATGACAAACTTCAAATGGACCATTAATGCTACCTGGCAATTACATATCTCCACCAGAAAATATAGTAGTCTGCGTTCATCTTTACCCCAATACCCCACCTTCAGTCCTGTTAGAGCAGATGCTTTCTTCTTGCTGCATTTAACTCCTCTAACTGGGCGTACTAGTTTCCTAAGGCTACTGTAAGAAACTACCAGAAACTGATTGGCTAAAACCATCATACATTGTCTCACGGTTCTGGAGACTACAAGTCCAAAATCAAGGTGTCAGCAGGATTGGTTTACTCTAGAGGTTCTAAGGGAGACTCTGTTCTGTGCCTCTCTCTCCTAGTCTGACAGTTCCTGGTATTGTGTGGCTTGTAGATGCATTACACCAATATCTGCCTTTATCATCACATGACATCCACTTTTTGTCTATGTCTGCTTCTCCCTTTGTTCTTATAAGAAAAATATTTCATTTTCTTATAAGAGCACTAGTCACTTAGATTAGGGCACAACTTAATTCAGTATGATCTCATCTTTATTTGATTACATCTGCAAAGATCCAATTCCAAATAGAGTAATATTCACAAGTACCAGATGTTAGAACTTGAATATAAATTTGGGGGACATAATTCGACTCATAACACAGGATTGGAGTTTCTTCACTATTTATGCATATAGCTTTTTTGTTAACTCATATTCTTCCATATCATCATTTTTTCTTAACTCTTTGTAGATTTTGTCCCATCAGTGTTCAAAAAAAGTAGTAACTCCTACCACTTAAAAATCCCTTTTCCACTTAAAAAATCCCTTTTCCTTCACAGCCTCTTCCAGCTCACCCCCATTTTCTGTCAGCTTTATATAGAAAAACTTCCCAAAAGAATTATTCATATTAGTTATCTCCACTTCCTTTTCTCCAATTAACAATCTCTTTTTAAACTACATTTTAATTGAAAAATTGAATGCATATATATGGTGGATAATTCAAAAAGAACAAAAGGAGGGTTGGCAAAATTCACTCTCCTATACTAGATTCCCAGACCCATTACTGGAGATAATCACTATTACTAGTTTCTTTTCTCTCCCAAACTTATTTCGGATTTTTGTCCTTACCATTCCATGGAATGGCTTTCATATTTACAGTTCCACTAGCAGCACTTGATACAACTGAACCCCTTCATGAAATATTCTTCTCTTGGTTATCATGTCACTCTGCTTCCTTGGTTTCCCTTCTATCATATTATCTATTCCTTCTCAGCTTCCGTTGCTGGTTTCTCTTCATCTCTTCAATCTTTAAATGTTGAATAGCCCAAAAACTTAGACCTTGGATCTCTTTTTTTCTTATCTGCACACATTTAGTATACAATATCATCCATTCCAATGATTTTATATGCCATCTAAATGCTGATGAATTCTAAATTTATATCTCTGTTCCAGACCACACCTCTAATTTTCAGATTTATATGTACAACTAATTTATTGACAATTCCACTTAGATGTGTAATAGATATCTCAAACTGAATATGTGCAAAGCAAAATTCTTGTTTTATACCTCTTCTAAAGCTGCTCATCCATAAGTATTCTGCATCTCAGAAATCGGCACTACTATTCACTCAGTTGTTTAAGCAAACAAACATGCATACACACACACACACACACACACACACACACCAACATACCTTTGGCATCATCCTCGATTGCCCTCTTTCTCTAGCAGTGAACATCCAGTACATCACCAAATCCTATAGGGCTTACCTTTAAAATATATCTAGAATTTAGTCTCAACATCAGTTCTGCTGCCAACTCTAAACCATTTTGATCTCTTATTTAGATTATTGCAAAAACCTCTGTGCATGTTACCTTGATTAGTTTCATATTGCCTCTGTAACAAATTACCATATACTTTGTGGATTAAAATGATAGAAATTTAATCTCTTACATTTCTGGAAGGCATAAGTACAAAATGAGTCATTCAGAGCTAAAATCAAGTTATTGGAAGGGCTGATTCTTTCTGAAGGCATCAGACGCTATTATATTCCTTGCCTTTTTTAGCTTCTTGTGGCTGCTAGCATTTCTTGGTTTTTGGCTGCATCATTCTAATCTCTGCAATGTTGTCATATTGCATTTCTTCTGTAATCAATTCTTCTTTTACCTATTTCTTATATGCACAATTGTAATAACACTTAGGACCCACCTGGATAATCTAAGATTTCAATCGCCACCTGCAAATTGTCATTTGCCATGTACGATAAGATTCAAAACTTCCAGGGATTAGAAAATTGATATCTTTAGGGTATATTATTCAGCCTACCACAGTCTGTCTTGAACCCCAAATATTCATGTCTACACCACATGCAAATACAGCCACTCAAAACTAAACTAACATCTACAAAACTATCACCTCATTTCAGTATTAACTCAAGTCCAGTATCATATCCAAATATCATCAGCTCTAAAGTCCCAGTTGCTATAGTGTAAATCATCTAAATCAGGTATAGTGAGATTCTGTATGTGTTCCATCCTGGGGTGAAATTACCCTATATCTGTAGAACTGTAAAATTAAAAAACACATTTTCTGCTCCAAAAATACAATGATTGAACATGGATAGAATAACAATCATAGACATTTTAACTCTATAAAATGGGAAAATAAAAGAAAAATGGAATCATTGGCCTCAAGCAATTTCTAAGTCAAACTGAGTAAACTCTGTTAGATATCAATGTCTGTGAAAAATCTACTGCGGCTTGAGATTCCACTACCTCGGCCCATGGCTCCACCCCTGGGCTTTCAGCTCTATCCTTAGAGTTAGCCATCATTTTTCTTAAAGGATAGCACGTGTTCGCAACTGAGTCGCTCTGCCAGCCTGATTCCTGCCTGTATAGATTTGTCCGTTTAATTCTTTCATCCTTCCTCTCTCTGTCCATTTTCATCCCAAACTCTCAGTGTTTCTGCTGGTATAACATTCTCAGAAACTCATGCTTCTCTTGTGTATATTATGAGGATTCCAGCCATTAAAAAAAAGGTTCCTCCACAGATGTTTATACAGAAAATATTTTTATACATTTCGTCTATATTCCTGGGTTTTGCTGAGATGGTTGATCAGATCCATAAGTCGCATGCTTTATCTTCCAGCACTAGCAAAATATTGTCCAGCCCCACTCAGCATTCTCTCTGGAGAACACTTACCTGACAGTGAACCTTAATTTATCATCTTTTAAAATCTGCATAAAGTGAGAATTTCCCAAATAATTAAGTCCTGGTGATTGTTTGCATAGCAATTCTTTCCTTAATTATATTTATTTTCCTTCTCATTTTACTATAGGCAGCAAGAAAAAACTGCATTATACATTCAATGCTTTCCTTGAAAATCTCCTCAACTGAATATCCAAGTTCACTACTTATGTTCTTCACATAACTGTAGAACACAGTTCAACTGTTTCTGCCACTATACAGCTGGAATTATCTTTTCCCCAGTCTTCAATAACATGTTTTTCACTACCTCCTGAGTTCTCACCAGCAACAACTTTAAAATCCATATTTCATCAAGTCCTTTTATGACGATTTACATATTCTCAAAGATGATTTAGGCTTTCTTCTACAATGTTCCTCACTTTCTCTGAGTTCTCACCGACAAAGTCTGCAACATCCATATTTTCTAGCAGTTTCATTCAAGGCAATCAAGGCTTTTTCTATCACACTCCTCAAAATTATTTTAACCTCTTCCCAATGCCCAGTTCCAAAACCATTTCTACATCTTTAAATATATGTTACAGAAACAACCACTCCTGGTACCAACATTTGTATTAATTTTCTATTGTTGTTGTAGAAAATTGTCACAAACATAGTAGCCTAAACAACATAGTTTTACAGTTCTGGAGGTCAGAAATCTAAAATCTATTTCACTGGGCTAAAATCAAGGTGTTAACAAGGCTGGTGTCTTCTAAACTCTAAGCAGAAAATCTATTTTTTTTTTTTTTTACCATTTTTAGCTTTCAGTGGCTACTCATAATTTTTGACTAGCCCCCATTCTTCCTCCTTCAAAGTGCACCACTCCAATCTCTGCTTTCATAATCACTTTGCCTTCTCCTCCTCTGACCCTCTTTTCTCCCTCTTAAATAATTTTGGTGATTACATTTTGTGCCCTCTTGAGCAATTGAGAATAACCTTCCAGTATCAAGATTCTCAACTTAACCATTTATGCAAAGTCCCTTTTGTCATATAAGATAACATGCACAGGTCCTAGAAATTAAAATATGGATATTTTTGTTATTCAGCCTTCAACAATACTTTAATTGTTGAATGAATAATTTAGAGAAAACTACAGCATAATTTCTTGTCCATGTTTGAGGATTAAATTCATTTGATTATCAGGAAATAAAGTTTAAAGAAAAGTGATGAATTAAACATAAGTAGTGCAAAAACAATAAGACAAGAAGAAAGTTATGTTTATAAATAGTAGATTTGACGTAGAGAGTGTATAAACTGAAAAGGAATAAAAGATTTTAAGAGCAGGATTTCACTCCAGATCAAATCAAGCAAATATAATTATTCAACCATATTAAAAAATTGCATATTTGAAAGTTTATTATGAACACTGAAACACCATAAAAGCACAATGAAAATATTACCTATTATTCATATTGTTATCACAACCTTACTGTTTCTCTAAAGAATCTTTGTCATGATGTTCAAAGAAATGTGTATTTTCTTATATTTATTTATTTATTTATTTATTTTCTATTTCCATTATCAGAGAAGGAAAACCTGGTACAGTTTGTAATAACTAGATAACGGGAGCTCAATATATCACTATATTTCATTATGGTTATAGATTTTATGCCCAGTTTAATAAATATGTGTCTACTCTACTATCATTAAGATATTCTCCTCTGTTACCTCTTAGAAGTTTTATTATTTTACAGTTCAACTTTAGGTCTTCAGTCTGTCTGAGACTGATTCTGGTACTTATTGTGAAATGGTGGTCAAGAATCACACTTTTTCCCTTGTAGATACTTAATTGATTAAAATCATTTATTGAAAACACCATTTTTCCCCAGTGCATGAAAACTTTGGTATAATTTGTGTGACTGTATTTATATAGGTCTCTTATTTAGCTTTCCATTCCACTTCATTAATTACTTGTCTTTGTATCTATATTCCATTATCTTAATTACTGTCACTTTTAAATAACTTGGTATATTAATATGTGGCATTATATATCTTTCACGTTATTTTGCTTCCAAATTTTCTTGTATATTCTTGAATCCTTTATTTCCATATAAAATGTAGAATCACTAGACAGTAATCACAAAAACATTTAAAAATTATTGGGATTGCATTGAATTAATACTTGAATTTGAAAATAATTGCTATATTTTGTATTACTGAGCCTTTCACACTCTAACATGGTATATATTTCTATTTGTGTATTTTTTTAAATTTTATCATAACATTAGTTTCTACTATTCAGTATAAAGCTACTATAAATATATAATTTTATATTTATTTCTAGGTATTTTCTATTTTTTATTTTATTTCATAAATGGTATTATTAAAATATTTTCTAAATGTTTTCTCACTGGTATATAGAAAGGTAATTATAGTTTATCTTTTTGTTAACTTTTGAAGCTCAGGAGTACATGTGCACATTTGGTATATAGGTAAACTTGTGTCATGGGGGTTCACTGTACAGATTATTTAATCACTCAGGTATTAAGCCTGGTACCCATTAGTTATTTTTTACGATCCTCTCCTTCCTCCCACCCTCCACCCTCTGATAGACCCCAATGTGTGTTGTTCCACTCTATGTGTCCATGTGTTCTCATCATTCAGTTTCCATTTATAAGTAAGAAATGGCGGTGTTTGGTTTTCTGTTCCTGCTCTAGTATGCTGAGGATAATAGCTTCCAACTCCATCCATAGCCCTGCAAAGGACGTGATCTCGTTCATTTTTATGGCTGCATAGTATTCCATAGTGGATATGTACCACATTTTTTTAATGCAGTCTACCGTTGTTGGGCATTTGGGTTCATTTCATGTCTTTGCTATTGTGAGTAGTGTTGCAATGAACATAGGCGTGCATTTATCTTTATAATAGAATGATTTATATTCCTTTGGGTATATACCCAGTGATGCAGTGATGGGATTGCTGGGTCAAATTGTATTTCTTCCTCTAGGTCTTTAAGGAATTGCCACATTTTCTTTCACAATGGTTGAACTAATTTATACTCCCACCAACAGTGTATAAGCATTCTTTTTCTCCACAACCTTGACAGCATCTGTTATTTTCTGAATTTTTAGTAATAGCCAAAAGCTCAACATCACAGATCAGTAGAGAAATGCAAATCAAAACCACAATGAGATACAATCTCAACCAGTCAGAATGTCTATTATTACATTTTATCTTTGTCTCTAATAATCTTACTAAATTCACTCATTAATTTTAATAGTGCCCCTATAGATATTTTGAACGTTCTATGTAAACAGTCATGCTGCCTTTAAATAATGACAGTTTTATTTCTTCTTTTTCTCTTCTTATGATTTTAACTTATTTTTACTTGCCTTATCTTTCTTCTTATCGCACTAAAATTTCCATTGCCATGTTAAATTAAAATTATACTAGTGAACATCGTTTTCTTGTTTCTGAGGTCAGGGAAAACTTTCCAACTTTTCACTATAGAGTAATACATTTGTTGTAGGTTTTCTGTAGGTTCCCTTTATTAGATTAAGGGAGTTCTTGTCTATTCCTTGTTTGCTAAAGATTTATCATAAATAAGTGTTAGATATTATCAAATATTTTTTTCTACATGTTGAGATGATCATATAATTTTTTTCTTCTTTATGCTAAAAATTTATTATAGTGTTAGATATTATCAAATTTTTTTCTACATGTTGAGATGATCGTATAGTTTTTTTCTTCTTTACTGTCTTAATGTAGTCAATTTCATATGTTAAACCAACCTGAAATAATCTCCACTTCATCATGATATAATATCCTTTCTATGTATTCAATTTTCCAAAAATGTTTAATGATTTTGGTATCAGCTTGACACAGTGGCTCATGCTAGTAATCCCAGTGCCTTGGGAGGACAAGATAGGAGGATTGCTTGAGGCCAAGAATTTGAGAGCAGCCTAGACAACAGTCAGACCCTGTCTCTACAAAAAAATAAAAATCAGCCAGGTATTGAAGTGTACACCTGTACTCCTAGCTACTTGGGAGAGTAAGACAGGAGGATCACTTGAGCCCATGAGTTAAAGGAGTTGCAGCGAGCAATGATCATGCCACTGTACTCCAGCTTGGGTTACAGAAAGATAACTTCTCTCAAAAAAATTAAGAAAAAAAAATTTTGGGCATAAACGTTTATGAAAGATGTAGGCCTATAATTCTACTTTGTATTAAAGAATTTATCAGCTGTTGGTATCTAGGTTATGCTCGCCATAAAAAAAAACTATAAACGTTTCCTCCTTTTCTATTCTCTGAATGAGTTTGTAAACAATTTTTTTAGGAATTTGGAAGAAATGATCAATGAAGACATTTGGACCTGGCGTTCACTGTGTCGGTAAGTTATTAATTATTAAAACTTTAATTATTAAGACTTTTGATTATTAAGACTAAGCCTGGCACTGAGCAGGTCTTAAGCCTGTGTATTGGGGCCAACCTGGAGGTTGGGTCTGTGGGTGCCCACCAGGGGCCTGAGGGCATGGGGGCTGGTGTGGAGCTTGGGTTTGCAAGTGCCAGCCCATATTTTAGGACTGTGGGGGCCAATCTTAGGGCTGAGGCAGGCTTGAAGTTTTGGTCTATGTTGGCAGCCTTCTGTGGGCAGTTTGATGCCTAAGGCTGTGGAAGATGTCTGGATTTGGGGTCTTCAAGTGCCAGCCTGGCGACTAGAGCTGCGGGAGCCAGCCTGGCAGTAGGGCAGGACTGGAGCTTTGAGCAGGTCTGGAATCTGAGTCTATGGAACAAGCCAGAGCTCTGGGGGCTAATCTGGCACTGAGATAGGCCTGGCCACTCAATCCATGGGTGCTGGCCTTGAGTCTGCAGGTTTCGGCCTCATCTGCAGTGGGGGCAAGCCTGGAGACTGAGTCTACCAGGCCATTCTGGAGCCTAGGGCCATGGGGTCCTGCATGGTGCCCGGTTTTACAGGGGCGGGTCTGCAATTATATGCCATATAAACTCAATACGTTGATACTTGTTGTGACTGGCTTCATGGCCCAGTATATGGTCACTTTTGTTAAATGTTCTATGTGAATTTGACAAAAATAATGTTTTATGCAATTGTTTGGTGTAGTGTTTTTATAGGATGTCAAATTTCATTATTCAAGTTTTCGATATCTCCACTGATACGTATTTTATTTTTGTTTGATTAGTTATTAAGATAGGTATGCTAAAGCTTTAACTGTAATGGTGAGTTTATAGAGTACTACTTTTAGTTTTATATTTTTAAATTGCATTTTCCCCTGTATTATCATTTATACATTCTTTTATTATTAATTTATGATTATTCCAGGGATTACATTAATCTTTAACATCTTATAGTTTAGTATGAATTAATATTTCCATCCGTTCTCAAAAAATGCAAGCACCTTGCACTTTAATTCAATTTATTCCACCCACATTCTTACACTATTATTATTGTACACTTATGTATTTCAAACTTAGTAGATTATTATTACTATCATTTGTAAATAATATTTATATTCTATACTTGCTCTTTTGATGGTCTTTATTTTATCTTGTGTTAAATGAGGATCATCTCAGGTCATATTTTCCTGCCTGGAGAAATCCCATTAATATTTCTTTTAGTGCTTTCTGCCTGCAGTGAAATTATCATGATTTTTGTTTGTTTAAAAATATCTTTCTTTAAGAATGCTAAAGATAGCTAGAGAGAAAGGGCAAGTAACCTACTAAGAAAACCCCATCAGGCTAACAGTGGAACTCTCAGTATAAACCCTAAAACCCAGAAAAGATTGTGACCCTATATTCAACATTTTTAAAGAAAAAAAAACTTCAACCAAGAATTTCACTTCCAGCCAAAGAAGCTTCTGAAGCAAAGGAGAAATAAGATCCTTCTCAGATAAGCAAATGCTGATGAAGTACATTATCACATGACATGCCTTATAAGAGATCTTGAAAAAAACTCTAAATGTGAAAAGAAGAAAACATTACCAATGAATACAAAAACACACTTAAATACACAGATCAGTGACACTATAAAGCAACCACATAAACAAGCCAACATAACGACCAGCTAGCACCACCATGTCAGGATCAAATCCACATATATCAATACTAACTTTAAATGTAAATGACTAAATGCCCAATTTGAAAGAGAGTAGAAAGCTATATAAAAAAGCAAGACCCAGTGGTATGAGGTTTCTAAGAGACCCTTCTTACATGCAATGACATCCATAGGCTCAAAATTAAGGGATGAAGGAAAATAAAGCAAATGAAAATCAGAAAAAAAGCTGGGGTTATAACCCTAATTTCAGATAAAACAGACTTTAACAAAGATAAAAAATAAGAGCATTACAGCAGGGAGGGGCTAAGTAGCCACCTAGAAACAGCTATGGTCAAAGGCTCTCACCAAGAACAAAAATGGAGACTGAATCCTGCACCAGCAACTAAGGTATCCAGGTTCTTTCTCACTGGGACTGATGAGGCAGTTGGCAGGACCCATGGAGAGTGTGTAAAAGCAGGGTGGAGTGACAGCCCACCTGGGAGCTGCGTGGTGCAAGGGGAGTTCCCACCCACCCAAGGGAGGTAGTGAGTGACTGTGCAACCCCACTCAGGAAACCACACTTCTTCCACAGATCTATGCAACCCAAGGATCAGGAGATTCCCTCATGATCCCATGCCACCAGGGCCTTGGATCCCAAGCACAGAGCTGTGCAGATTCTCAAAGTCCACATGGCTGGAGACTGCCTAAGATGACTGAGCTCCTGGAAGGATGGGTGACAGCCATCACTGTGGCTGCCTGCTGCCTAGGATGACTGAGCTCTTTGCCAGAGGGGTGGCAGCCACCACTGCAGCTCCAGTCCCCTGGCTGGTGCCAGGGAGACTGGGTGGTTTATACCAGAAGAAATTTCCCACAGCACAGCACAGTGGCTGTGACAGATCATGGCCAGACTGCCTCTTTTGGCTGGACCCAGGCCCACTCCTCCTCACTGGGTAAGGCCTCCCTGCAGGAATTTCAGCAACTCCAGACAGGGGGTTATGGACAAAACTCTGATCCCCCTGGGGCAGATCCCCTGGGGGGGAGCAGTGGCCACAGTCTCTACAGATCAGTGGCTTAGTTTTTTCCCCTGCTGGCTCTGAGAAATTCAGACAGTCCAGAAGAGTGGGATTCCCCCCAGTGCAGGGCATCCTCTCTGCCAAGTGGAAGTCAGAGTACTGTGTTAAGTGAGTCTCTGATCCCATGCTTCCTGACTGTGTGAGACCCCACAATGGGTCGTCAGACACCTTATTCAGGAGCATTCCTTCTGGTGTCAGGCCGGTTCCCCTCTGGGATGAAGCTCCCAGAAGAAGTAGCAGGCCAACCATCTTTGCTGATCTACTGCCTCCAGTGGTGACACCTCCAGGGGCAGGAGAGGCCCAGGCCAATAGGACCTGGAGTGGACCCCCAGCAAACCACAGCAGCCCTACAGAAGAGAAGCCTGACTGTTAAAAAAAAATGACAGTAATTAACAACAGCATGAACAAAAAGTTCCCACAAAAACCCTATCCAAACATCAGCATCCTCAAAGATTGAAACTAGATAAACTCAAGAAGATAAAAAAGAATAAATAAAAAAGTGAAACCTCAAAAATCCAGAGTGCCTTTTCTCCTCCAAATGATTACAACACCTCATCAGCAAAGTCATAGAACTGGGCTGAGGCTGAGATGGATGAACTGACAGAAGTAGGCTTCAGAATGTGGGTAACAGCAAACTTCACTGAGCTAAAAGAGCATGTTCTATCTCAATGCAAAGAAGCTAAGAACCATGATAAAACATTACAAGAGCTGTTAACCTGAATAACTAGTTTAGAGAGAAATATAAATGACCTAATAAAGCTGAAAAACACAACATGAGAACTTCACAAGGCAACCACAAGTATCAATAGCCAGACAGACAAAATGGAGGAATGAATTTTAGAAATTCAAGGCTATCTTGATGAAATAAGGCAGACAGACAGACAAGATTTAAAGAAAAAAGAATGAAAGGAACAAACAAAACCTCTGGGAATTATGGGATTATGGAAAAAGACCAAACCTGAGACTGATTGGGGTACCTAAAGAAGACAGGGAGATTGAAACCAAGCTGGATAAAATACTTCAGGATCTCATTCAGGAAAACTTCCCTAGCTTAACAAGGCATGCCAAAATTCAAATTCAGGAAATCCAGAGAACCCCAGTAAGATACTTTATGAAAAGACCAACCCCAAGACACAGTCTTCAGATTCTCCAAGGTTAAAATGAAGAAAAAAAAAATGTTAAGGGCAGCCAGAGAGAAAGGTCAGGTCACCTACAAAGGGAAACCCATCAGAATGACAGCAGAGCTCTCAGCAGAACTGCTACAAGCCAGAAAATATTGGAGCCAATATTCACCATTCTTAAAGAAAAAATTTTAAACCCTGAATACCATATCTGGCCAAATTAAGCTTCATGAGCAAAAGAGAAATAAAATCTTATGCAGACAAGCAAATACTGAGGGAATTCATCACCACCAGGCCTGCCTTGCAAGAGCTCCTAAGAGAAGCACTAAATAAAGGGGAGGAAAAACTGTTACCAGCCACTACAAAAACACACTGAAGTACACAGACCGATAACACTATGAAGCAACTACCTCAACAAGTCTGCAAAGTAACCAGCTAGCATTATGATGACAGGATATAAGACACACATGACAATATTAACCTTAAATGTAAATGGACTAAATGTCCCAATGAAAAAACACAAAATAGCAAGTTGGATAGAGTCAAGAATCATTGCTATTCTGTTTTTGAGAGACCCAGCTCATGTGCAAAGACACACGTATGCTCAACAAAAGGGATGGAGGAAAATCTACCCAGCAAATGGAAAGCAGAAAAATAGTAGATGTTGCTGTCTTAGTTTCTGACATAATAGGCTTTAACTCAACAAAGATCAAAAAAGACAAACAGGACATTACATAATGATAGAGGAGCCAATTAAACAAAAACAGCTAACTATTCTAAATATACATATACAACCAATACAGGATCACTCAAATTTAAAAAAGTGCTTAGAGACCTAAAAAGAAACTTAGACTCCCAAAGAATAAAAGTGGGAGACATTAACACTCTGTTAATATTAGACAGATCATCAAGACAGAAAATTAACAAAGATATTCAGGACTTGAACTCAACTCTGGATCAAGTTGACCTGGTAGATATCTACAGAACTCTCCATCCAAAACCAACAGAATATACATTTATCTCTGTTCCACATGGCACTTACTCTAAAATTTATCACGTATTTGGAGGTGAAATACTCCTCAGCAAATGCAAAAGAACTGAAAACATAGCAAACAGTCCGTCAGACGACAATGTAATCAAATTAGAATTAAAGATTAAGAAACTCACTCAAAACCACACAACTACATGGAAATTGAACAACCTGCTCCTGAATGACTACTGGGTAAATAATAAAATTAAGGCAGAAATCAAGAAGTTATTTGAAACCAATGAGATCAGAGACAATGTACTAGAATCTCTGGGACACAGGTAAAGCAGGATTAAGAGGGAAAATTATAGCACTTAATGCCCACATCAAAAAGCTGGAAAGATCTCAAATAAACACCCTAACATCACAACTAAAATAACTAGAGAACCAAGAGCAAACAAACCCCAAAGCTAGCAGAAGACAAGAAATAACCAAGATCAGAGTAGAACTGAAGGAGACAGAGACACAAAAAAAGCCCTTCAAAAAATCAAGAAATCCAGGAGCTCTTTTTTTAAAATAATAATAATAATAAAATAGATCAACTGCTAGGTAGACTAATAAAGAAGGAAATAGAGAAGAATCAAATAGACACAATCAGAAGTGATAAGGGGCACATCACCACTGCCCTCACAGAAACACAAACAGCCATTAGAGAATACTATAAACACCTCTGTGCAAAATGAACTAGAAAATCTAGAAGAAATGGATAAATTCCTGGACATGTACACCCCCAAGACTGAAACAAAAAGAAGTTGAATCCCTGAATAGACCAATAATGATTTCTGAAATTGAGGCGGTAATAAATAGCCTACTAGCCAAAAAAAAAAAAAAAAGCCAAGGATCAGATGGATTCACAGCTGAATTCTACCAGGTGCAAAGAGGAGCTGATAACATTTCTACTGAAAATATTCCAAACAATTGAAAAAGAGGGACTCCTCCCTAAATCATTTCATGAAACCAGCATCATCCTGATACCAAAACCTGGCAGAGATACAAAAAAAAGAAAAAGAAAGCTTCAGGCCAATATCCCTGAGGAACATCATTGCAAAAATTCTTAATAAAATATTGGCAAACCAAACACAGCAGCACATTAAAAAACTTATCCACCACGATTAAGTCGGCTTCATCTCCAGGATGCAAGGCTGGTTCACCATACACAAATCAATAAATGTAATTCATCACATAAACAGTACTAAAGGCAAAAAACACATAATTACCTCAATAGATGCAGAA
>NW_026652282.1:68922736-68963294 GCF_009828535.3 Hylobates moloch
GTTTCACTGTGGTCTCGATCTCCTGACCTCGTGATCCGCCCGCCTCGGCCTCCCAAAGTGCTGGGATTACAAGCGTGAGCCACCGCGCCCGGCGTACCTCTTTGTTCTTCTGATAGAAGTCAACTGTGAATCCATGTTGTCCTGTACTTTTTTTGGTTGGTAGGCTATTAATTACCGCCTCAATTGCAGAACTTTTTATTAGTCTATTCCGGGATTTGACTTCTTCCTGGTTTAGACTTGGAAAGGTGTATTTGTCCAGGAATTTAGCCATTTCTTCTAGATTTTCTAGTTTATTTGCATAGAGGTGTTTATAGTATTATCTGATGGTAGTTTGTATTTCTGTGGGATCACTGATGATATCCCCTTTATCATCTTCTATTGCATATATTTGATTCTTCTCTCTTTTCTGCTTTGTTAGCCTGACTAACGGTCTATCAATTTTGTTGATCTTTTCAAAAAATCAGCTCCTGGATTCATTGATTTTTTGAAGGGTTTTTCATGTCTCTGTCTCCTTCAGTTCTGCTCTGATCTTAGTTATTTCTTGTCTTCTGCTAGCTTTTGAATTATGTTTGCTCTTGCTTCTCTAGCTCTTTTAATTGTGATGTTAGAGTGTCAAGTTTAGATATTTCCTGCTTTCTTTTGTGGGCATTTAGTGCTGTAAATTTCCCTCTTATCACTGCTTTAAAGATGTCCCAGAGATTCTGGTATGTTGTGTCTTTGTATGTCTTTGTATGTGTCTTTGTACATATATATATATATATATATACATGTCTTAATTTTGTTATTTACCCAGTAGTCATTCAGGAGCAGGTTGTTCAGTTTCCATGTAGTTGTACAGTTTTGGTGAGTTTCTTAACACTGAGTTCTAATTTGATTTCACTGTGGTCTGAGAGACTGTTTGTTATGATTTCCATTCTTTTGCATTGGTTGAGGAGTGTTTTACTTCCAATTATGTACTCAATTTTAGAATAAGTGTGATGGAGTGCTGAGAAGAATGTATATTCTGTTGATTTGAGGTGAAGAGTTCTGTACATATCTATTACGTCTGCTTGGTCCAGAGCTGAATTCAAGTCCTGAATATCCTTGTTACTTTTCTGTCTTGTTGATCTGTCTAATATTGACAGTGGGGTGTTAAAGTCTCCCACTACTGTTGTGTGGGAGTCTATGTCTCTTTTTAAGTCTCTAAGAACTTGCTTTATGAATCTGGGTGCTCCTTTATTGGGTGCATGTATATTTAGGATAGTTAGCTCTTCTTGTTGCATTGATCCCTTTACCATTATGTAGTGCCCTTCTTTGTCTCTTTTGATCTTTGGTGGTTTAAAATCTGTTTTATCAGAGACTAGGATTGCAACCCCTGGGTTTTTTTCCTTTCCATTTGCTTGGTAAATATTCCTCCATCCCTTTATTTTGAGCCTATGTGCGTCTTTGCATGTGAGATGGGTCTCCTGAATACAGCACACCGATAGGTCTTGACTCTTTATCCCATTTGCCAGTCTGTGTCTTTTAATTGGGGCATTTAGATCACTTACATTTAAGGTTAGTATTGTTATGTGCGAATTTGATCCTGTCATTATCATGCTAGCTGGCTATTTTGCCGGTTAGTTGATGCAGTTTCTTCATAGTGTCAATGGGCTTTACAATTTGGTATGTTTTTGCAGTGGCTGCTACCAGTTCTTTCTTTCGATGTTTAGTGCATCCTTCAGGAGCTCTTGTAAGGCAGGCCTGATGGTGACAAAATCTCTCAGCATTTGCTTGTCTGTAAAGGATTTTATTTTTCCTTCACTTAGGAAGTTTAGTTTGGCTGGATATGAAATTCTGGGTTGAAAATTATTTTCTTTAAGAAGGTTGAATATTGGACCCCAATCTCTTCTGGCTTGTAGGGTTTCTGCAGAGAGATCTGCTGTTAGTTTGGTGGGCTTCCCTGTTTGGGTAACCCGACCTTTGTTTCTGGCTGCCCTTAACATTTCTTCCTTCATTTCAACCTTGGTGAATCTGATGATTATGTGTCTTGTGGTTGTTCTTGAGGAGTATCTTTCTGATGTTCTCTGTATTTCCTGAATTTGAATGTTGGCTTGCCTTGCTGTGTTGGGGAAGTTCTCCTGGATAATACCCTGAAGAGTGTTTTTCAGCTTGGTTCCATTTTCCCCATCACTTTTAGGTACAGCAACCAAATGGAGATATGGTCTTTTCACATAGTCCCATTTTTCTTGGAGGCTTTGTTTGTTCCTTTTCATTCTTTTTTCTCTAATCTTGTCTTCTTGCTTTATTTTGTTAAGTTGATCTTCAATCTCTCATATCCTTTCTTCCACTTGATTGATTCAGCTATTATATTTTTTTGTAGATGACATGATCCTATATCTAGAAAATCTCATCATGTCAACACAAAAGCTTCTTAAGCTAATTAGCAACTTCAGCAGTCTCAGGACACAAAATCCATGCACAAAAATTACAAGCATTCTTATACACAAACAATATATAAGCAGAGAGCCAAATCATGAATGAACTAACATTCACAATTGTTGCAAAGAGAATGAAATACCTAGGAATACTTCCAACAAGGGAAGTGAAGGACCTATTAAAGGAGAACTACAAACCACTGCCCAAGAAAATAAGAGGACACAAACAAGTGAAAAAACATTCCATATTCATGGATAGGAAGAGTCAACATCATGAAAATTACCATACTGCCCAAAGCAACTGATAGATTCAAGGCTATTCCCATTAAATTACCACTGACATTCTTCACAGAATTTAAAAATTATTTTAAGATCCATATGGAATGAAAAAATCTGAATAGCCAAGACAATCCTAAGCAAAAAGAACAAAACTGGAGGCATTATGCTACCAGACTTCAAACTGTACTATAATGCTACAGTAACCAAAACAGCACAGTGCTGGCAAAAATACAAACACATAGACCAATGGAACAGAATAGAGAACTCAGAAATAAGACCACACATCTGATATTCAAGAAACCAGACCAAAACCAGCAGTGGGGAAAGGGTTTCTTATTTAATAGTTGGTGCTGTGATAACTGGCTGGCCATATGCAGAGAATTGAAACTGGAACTCTGCCTTACACCTTATACAAAAATTAACTCAAGATGGATTGAAGACTTAAATGTAAAACTCAAAACTGTAAAAACCTTAGAGGAAAATCTAAACAATACCATTTAGGACATAGGCACAGGCAAAGATTTCATGACAAAAACAAAAGCAATTGCAACAAAAGCAAAAATTAACTATTGGGATCTAATTAAACTAAAGAGCTTCTGCACAGCAAAAGAAACTATCATCAGAGTGGACAAATAACCTACATAATGGGAGAAAATTTCTGCAATCTATCCCTCTGATAAAGGTCTAATATCCAGAATCTACAAGAAACTGAAACAGATTTACAAGAAAGAAACAAACAACCCCATTAAAAACCAGGGACTGGACATGAACAGGCACTTCTCAAAAGGAAACATTTATGCAGTCAGCAAACATATGAAACAAAGCTCACCATCACTGATCATTAAAGAAATGCAAATAAAAACCACAATAAGATACCATCTCATGTCAGTCAGAATGGAGATTATTAAAAAGTCAATAAACAACAGATGCTGGCGAGGCTGTGGATAAATAGGAATGCTTTTACTTTGTTGGTGAAAATCTAAATTAGTTCATCCATTGTGTGGCAATTGTGGCGATTACTCAAAGACCTAGATATAGAAATACCATTTGACCTATCAATCCCATTACTGGGTATATATCCAAAAGAATACAAATCATTCTGTTATAAAGATACATGCAAGTGTATGTTCATTGCAGCACTATTTACAATAGCAAAGACATGGAATAAACTCACATGTCCATCAATGATAGACTGGATAAAGAAAATGTGGTACACATACACCATGGAATACTATGCAGCCACCAAAATAAATGAGATCATGTCCTTTGCAGGACATGATGGAGCTAGAAGCCATTATTCTCACCAAACTAATGCAGCATGTTCTCACTTATAAGTGGGAGATGAACAATGAGAACACATGGACACAGGGAGGGGAAGAACACATACTGGGGCCCATCTGGAGGGGCAGAGGGAGGGAGAGCATCAGGAAAAAATACCTAATGCACGTTGGGCTTAATACCTAGGGGATGGGTTGGTAGGTACAGCAAACCACCATGGGACACGTTCACCTGTGTAACAAATCTGCACATCCTGCACATGTATCCTGGAACTAAAATAGAATAAAATAAACATTTTAAAAGAGCATTACATAATGTTAAGGGGTTCCATTCAACAAGAAGACCTAAATATCATATATATATATGTGTGTGTGTGTGTGTGTGTGTGTGTGTATCTCCAACACAGGAGCACTCAGATTCATAAAGCAACCTTTTAGAGACCTACAAAGAGACTTAGACTCCCATACAATAATTGAGGAAGACTTCAACACTCCACTGACAGTATTAGACAGATCACTGAGTAAGAAAATTAACAAAGATATTTAGGACATAAAGTCAGCATTGGACCTAATGGATCTGACAGACCTCAACGGAACTCTCCAACCAAAAACCACAGAATATACATTATTCTAATTGCAACATGGCATATAGCGTAAAATTGGCCATGCAATTAGACATAAAACAATCTTCAGCAAATGCAAAAGAACCAAAATTATACCAAAAACACTCTCAGACCACAGCACAATAAAAATATAGACAAGACTAAAAAATAGCTCAAATTCATGCAATTACATGGAAATGAAACTACATGCTCCTGAATAAATTTTGGGTAAATGATGAAATTAAGGCAGAAATAAATAAGTGTTAGAGACAGAGCTAAACAATGTTATGAGGGAAATTTATAACACTAAACACCCACATTAAAAATAAAGGTATAAAATTAATAACCTATTATCACAAGTGAAAGAATTGGAGGAGCAAGAGCAAACAAAACCCAAAGCTAGCAGAAGACAAGAAATAGCCAAATTCATGGCTGAACTGAAGGAAATTGAGACGTGAAAAAACATTGAAAAGATCAATAAATTCAAAAGTTTTTTCAAAAAATTAATAAGATAGATAGGCTGCTATCTAGGCTAATAAAGAAGAAGAAAGATGAGATCCAAATAAACACAGCTAAAACGACAAAGGAGATAGAACCACTAACCCCACAGGGGAAAAAAAAATCAGAAACTACTACGAACACCTCTATGCACACAAACTAGAAAACGTGAAAGAGATGGATAAATTCCTGGACACATACATCCTCCCAAAACTACCTGAACCAGAAAAATATTGATTCCTATAACAGACCAATAACAAGTTCTGAAATTGAGTCTATAATAAATAGCCTATCAACCAAAAAAAAGCCCAGGACCAGATGGATTCACAGCCATATTTGGCCAGATGTACAAAGAAGATCTGGAACCATTCCTACTGAAATTATTCTAAAAAATTGAGGATGAGGGACTTTTCCTCAACTCATTCTGTAAGGCCAGGCTCATCCTGATACCAAAATTTGGAAGAGACACAACAGAAAGAGAAGACTTCAGGCCAATATTCTTGATAAACATTGATGCAAAAATTCAAAAAATAAAAAATAAAACCAACTTGCAAACTAAATCCAGCAGCATGTCAAAAAATCTAGTCTACCATGATTAAGTAGACTTCATCCCTGGTATGTAAGGTTGGTTCAACATATGCAAATTAACAAATGTGACTCATCACATAAACAGAACTAAAGACAAAAACCACATGATTATTTCAATAGATGCACAAAAGGCTATCAATAAAATTTAACACCCTTCATGTTAAAAACTCTCAATAAACTAGGTATTGAAGGAACATACCTCAAAATAATAAGAGTTATCTATGACAAACACACAGCCAACATCATACTGAATAGGGAATAGCTGGAAGCATTCTCCTTGAAAGCCGGTGTAAGACAAGGATGCCTTCTTTCAACACTCATATTCAATATAGTATTGGATGTCCTGGCTAGGGAAATCAGGCAAGAGAAAGAAATGAAGGCATCCAAATTGAAATAGAGGAAGTAAAACTATTCCTATTTGCAGATGACATGATTCTATATCTAGAAAACTCTGTAGTCTCAGCCCAAAAGCTCCTTAAGCTGATAAACAACTTCAGAAAAATTTCAGGACACAAAATCAATGTGCAAAAATTACTAGCATTTCTATAAACCAAAAATAGTCAAGCTAAGAGCCAAATCAGAAAAGTAATACAATTCACAATTGCCAGAAAAAGAATAAAATACGTAGGCCTACAACTAATCAGGGAAGTTAAAGAGCTCTACAATGAGGTTTACAAAACACTGATCAAAGGAATCAGAGATGACACAAACAAGTGGAAAACATTCTATGCTCATGTTTAGGAAGAATCAATATTATTAAAATGGCCATAACGTCCATAGCAATCTACAAATTCAATGCTATTTCTATCAAACTACTAATGACATTCTTCATAAAACTAGAAAAAAAACTATTTTATATTTTATATAGAACCAAATAAAAAGCCCAAATACCCAAGGCAATCCTAAGCAAAAAACACAAAAAACTCTCCCCCCACCCCACACACACACATGCACACACACACAAACCCAAAGCTGGAGACATAATGTTAGCCAACTTTATACTACAGGACTACAGTAACAAAAATACAAAACAGAATGGTACTAATACAAAAACAGATACATAGACCTAAGGAACAGATAAGAGAGTCCAGAAATAAGGCCACACACATGCAAGCATCTGAACTTCTGTAAAGCTAACAAAAACCAGCAATGGAGAAAGGACTCCCTATTCAATACATGGTTCTGGGATAGCCGACTAGACATACACAGAAGATTGGAACTGCACTTCTTTCTTACACCATATAAAAAATCAACTCAAGATGAATTAAAGCTTTAAATGTGAAACCCAAAATTATAAAAATCCTGAAAGGCAACCTAGGCAATATCATTTTGGTTGTAGTAACTGGGAAAGATTTCATGACAAACATGCCAAAAGCAATCACAACAAAAGCAAAAACTGATGAATGAGACCTATTAGGTTGGTGCAGAAGTAATTGTGGTTTTTGCCCTTTAAAGTAATGACAAAAACCACAATTACTTTTGTAATAATTAAACTAAAGGGCTTCTGCATAGCAAAATAGACTATAAACAGAGTAAACAGACAACCTTAAGAATAGGAGAAAATGTTTGCAATATATGGACAAAAGTCTAATATCCAGCATCGAAAAGGAACTTCAACAAATGTACAAGAAAAAAACCAAACAACCCCACTTAAAATTGGGCAAAGGACATAAACAGACAGTTCTCAAAAGAAGACATACAGATGGCCAACAAGCATATGAAAAACTCAACATTATTGATCATTAGAGAAAAGCAAACCAAAACCACAATAAGATACCATCTCACACCAGTCAGAATGGCTATTAGTAAAAAGCCAAAAAATAGCAGATGCTGATGAGGTTGTGGAGAAAAGAAAAAGGTTATACACTGTTGGTGGGAGTGTAAATTACTTCAACCATTGTGGAAAGCAGTTTGGCAATTCCTCAAAAAGCTAAAAACAGAACTACCATTCAACCCAGCAATCCCGTTACTGGTTTTATACCCACAGGAATATAAGTCATTCTATCACAAAGACATGTGCAGCACTATTCACAATAGCAAAAACATGGAATCGACCTAGATGTCCATCAATGGTAGACTGCATAAAGAAAATATTGTACATATACAGCATGGAATACTACTCAGCCATAAAAATGGAATGAGATCACGTTTTTTGTGGGAACATGAATGGAACTACAGGCCATTATCCTTAGCAAACTAACAAAGAAACAGAAAACCAAATACTGCATGTTATCTCTTATACGTGGGAACTAAATGATAACTTATGAAAACAGAGGGGAGCAAAGACTCTGGGGCCTATTAGCATGTGGAGGGTGGGAAGAGAGAGAGGATCAAAAAAATAACTATTGGGTACTACACTTAGTATCTGGGTGATAAAATAGTCTCTATAACTTACCCCTGTGACACGAGTTTACCTGTGTAGCAAACCTGCATGTGTACCCATGAACCTAAAATGAAAGTAAAAAAACAAACCTGTTTATTTTATCTGATTTTTAAAAGGATATTTGTGTTGTGTTAAAAATCTTGAGTTGGGAGTTATTTTATTTTATAACTTTATGTAGTTACACTTTTGGCTTATATCACTAATATTCTCCTTTATATCGAGAGATAAGATACCATCACCTATATATCAAGGAGTATGTACATATCCATTTATAAATAAATAATAACTCAGATTACACTTTGAAAATGAAGAAAACTGCTCAGAAGTTTAACTATGTTTCAATTTCCAATAATTTGAGACTGAAATATTGTCTATATAAGGCAGGCATTTCATAATATTTGGCTAAATTATCCCTTTTCTCACTGGTTCTTTGTTGCCTTTTCTAGTGATATCCCAAGTGAGATGTATGTGCAAGACAATTGAAGTGTAGAAATAAGATAGTAAAACTTGAATTTATATGTTTCACTTCATATTTTGAAATGTTCTATCTTAATATATAATATATAATAAATTATAATATGTCATTATAATAGACTGAACTATTCACACACATATTAAGTTGATGTGTTCAAAGTTGTTTACGGATAAAATGTTTGAAAAAGTAAGTTTAGAAAATGCTACTTTAGACTGTGGGAAGAAAGTAAAAATCAATGCAGGTGCAAAGTCTTTTTCTTAGAGTATAAAAGCAGTGATCAAGTCAGCATGGCCGACTACTAAACCATCAAATTTCTAGGGATGCAGGTCGTAACATCTTCTAACTACTCTACTGAATGAAGTGGTTTCACTGTAGACAAATAGGGGATCACTGATCAATTGCCTTTGGAAAAACCAAAAGCACAAACTTGAACTATTTCAGACATCTGTAGTTTTCTTTTTCAAAACAATTCAGAGTAGTAGTTCTTAAACAGAGCTGAGTATCAAAATAGTCTAAGAAAGTTTTAAAATACAGACTTGATTGACCCAACCCAGAAATTTTGATTCATGGTTCTGAGAGCAGTTCTCAGATGTGTTTATGTTTTTGAAACTTCCAAATTAATTTTGATGTTTACGTCCAGTTACGAAATCACTGGAGTAGATATTTTATTGCTCAGTGTCTCCAAAGTTCTTCCTAAATAAGTAAGTCCGTTATTTAATGATGAGTGTGGGTCAGGTTTTGTGCTGGGCACTAGAGCTTTACTTTAGAAAATGAAAATAGATTTGTGTCAAATATAAATACATTTAATCATTTTGACTTATTTTTGTTTTGTGTTTTCAAACTTGATGATTTAAGTAAGTCAAAAAGTCAAGCTTTAAGGCAGGGGTGTGCAATAATTCAGCTTCCCTGGACCATATTAGAAGAAGAATTGTCTTGGGCCACACATATAATACACTAACACTAACGACAGTTGATCAGCTAAAAAAACAAATCTCAAAAAAAAAAATCTCATACTGTTTTAAGAAAGTTTACAAATTTGTGTTGGGTTTCATTCAAAGCCCTTCTGGGCCACATGTGGCCTGTGGGCCATGGGGTGGACAAGCTTACTGGGACATGCGTTTATATAAGCATAACCTCAATTGTAGAAATGGTTGTATTCACCGTTCCAGCTAATAAGGAAGTAACATTTTCAAAACACATTATGCCATGTTTATTTTTGGTAGACAATACTTATTAGTACCAAATCAAATGGGCACCTTCCAAATGGAGAATATCGTGGATCAATTATCCCCGTATGGAGAGACAATTCAAAATCCAGGTCAATACTTCTATGTACCCCCATAACACATCATTAGTGATTTGATGTAATTTGTGAAAACATTAAAATGTGAGTTTACTTTAGAACTTTTTTAATGAATTAAGAAAATTCTCACTCAGAATTTTTCACTAGAGAATACTTTGAGGTTGAACTGATTCAATTTACTTATTTGTTACTAAGTAACAGATTACTTAATTAAGTTAGTATTTTTATTTCAGGTTTTTAAGTTTCTGGTAAAAATACAATTGGTTTATAATAGGGAGATTAATATGAATTAAAGGTAGACATTCTTTAAAAATGGAGATAAGAGAATGAATACAATTTTTTGAAGTGTTGCAATTGAAGAATTTGTGATAGTAATGAGTGACAATAAGACAGTTCCAAATCACTGATTAAACATAGCATTGGGCTTTGTTTCTTAGAAATAAAGGATAGATTACTTAAAAAATAGTTATTATTATTTATTGTCCATAATACAAATTTAATTAAAGCATTTTCTTCTTTTAATAGGCCAGAAGTAAACATCAGAACATATGATAATTCCATTCCAAGTAAGAATTTAGTTAACGAAGTTTAATATTTCTTAGATTGGAAAACAATTTTAGGAACTAATGACTAGTATATTACATTAAATGTGATAAAGCAGAAACTGCTATGAATTTTTATAAAAATTTTATAAAAGCATGTATGCGTGATATTTGTATGTGTATGTTGGTTGGTGTATGTGTGTGTGTATATTTCTGGCCTTGATGTAGATTTGCACTCACTGGTTTTGAAGAAAGATTTATTTAGTTTGTTCTCCTTCATAATACAAACCAATTTTACTTGCATAAGATTCCCTTGTGTTTAGAATTCATAATTACAGTAAAGAAGGCAAATATAGTCAGAGAGATGAAAACGGTTAATGAACAGCCCATTTGTTAAACAGCTGCAACTTTAGGAACGTTTACGTTAATATACTGAGCTGAAATCTGCCTGCACTGCTATAAATATTACCCATTGGTTCTAGCCCACCCCTCAGGATACATATAAAAGAAGCCTATAACATTGTGATTAAGATCATGGGCTCTGGGGCCAAAGTACCTGTGTTCAAATCAACTCTGTTACTTACTAGCTTTAATTAATAAATAATTAATAAACTAGCAATTAATTTAACCTCTCCCTCTCTCTGTGCTTTATTTTTCCATATCTGTAAAATGGAGACAATTATATTATCTAATTCAAAGCATTGTTGTAAATATTAAACAAGTTTACTAAAATGCTTAGAACACAGTCTGGCACATAGTAAACACTACATAAATGTTAGTGGTTGCAGCTATGCTGTTATTACTATGACTACTTTTCGCCAATATAGCAGCTCTTTAAAAATCTAAATATAGTAACCGTATCTCTGATTAGTCTCCCCAAGAGAGCTATGTTGAGTTTCGTTACCAGTTCCACTTTTGACATAGTTTTCAGATAGTTTGATCTTCCTGATCACCCTATTCTTGTTGTCCTCAAGTTTGTATATGCCCTTCTTTAAATAGAATCCCCAGAATGGAATGCAGTATTTCTACCTAGGGCCCTAATTCCTGTGGTTTGGGATGCCACTGAGGTCAGAGAGGTGCTAAAAGAAACACTCAGACATAGTCAATCAAGACTTTTACTGACTGTTGTCAACACCGTGCTAGTTATTATGAAGACTATAGCAGAGGTTATATTGTCTGCAATCTAACTAAAGTGACATGAAGAAAAAAAAAGCCAGGATAGAGGAGATGATGTAGATATTTTCAAGGAAACAGTAAATCTCTATTTTCTATTCCTACGGTCTGATTATATTATTTTACCATCATGATTTAAATATCTGTGAAAATTAGTTTAATGTAGAAAATAAAATTACAAATTTCATTTTAAATAAAATTCAATGATAAATAAGAAAAATTGTTTTTATTTTCTCTGATTGCTATGCAAATAAACTAGGAACTCTGCGGAAAAAAATCTATATTTTAATGTATAACTTAGTTTCATTTAAATAATACGTTTCTTACTCAAGAATATTTCAGGTCTGTGGAAAATCTGACATTAACTCCAAATTGTTTATTATCCTTTCTCATTTAGTCAGTGAATCAAGCAGAAAATCATGGAATCAAAAGCATTTTGCTTTGACATTTCCCAAACCGCTCCAGAGAGGTACAAATGATAAATCAAGACCTTTGAAATCACAAATAACAGTTACTGTAAGTATAGAAAAAGTCATTTTTAAAAACGAAATCTAAGTTGGTAAAGCATATATAAATATAAGTAAGGCCTGTGTAACTTGAATTTTACTACCTGTTGGAAGATTTTTTTTTAATTTGTAATTCTCTGTACAACAGACTGCCCCTGCCTGCTTTAGATTAAACTCATATTTGTACATAATTATCCACATCAAAGACATTATCTAAGCAAGCTGGAGAACCTAATACTGCACCTGGCAAGTTCTATCAGGACATGTTTACCAGCTGCAAAAAGCAGCTAAAATTTAGATATTAGAGCAGAAACTGATCTTGATGAGATTTCAAGGCCTCCTTATTTTACAAAATATGAAATTCAGGAGACTTGATATTAAGAGATTCAAGTTTTCTACTGTTTCTCTAAAGTCGAGTTATCCTAGCAATTAGCAAAAGGAAAAATAAGCATATATAGGTCACCTATTATGATATCAAACAATTTTTAAAGCATCTCCCAGAGCAAAGTTACAGTCAATGCATTTCTTCAAGGGTCATTTATTACATTTTTAATGATCCAACTTTCATGCTTCTCTTCAGGTCATCTTTTAATTCCATATTACCATTTGCTTGTTGGCACCTCTACTGAATAATTGAGGGAAAATGAGTAATTTTAAAATCAGTCTTTATGGTTACTTATGACTACAAGATTTGGCAAATATTTGGGTGAGAGTTGAAAATAAATTACACCACTGCTGCACAAGTTAATGTGAATCAAGCATCTGTTTATTTCATTCAGTTTATGTCTTTGTTTCTTTTTTTGTGTGTGCAGTGCAGTTGGGGTCACAGACTCTCAATTTGACAAGACACTTTAAAAGCAGGAGTAGAAATTAGGCTAGGGTTTTACAACTATTACAGGAACTGTCATAACAAACTTTAAGTGGATCAGTTTATTTCTGATTTAACTTGGGGATAAACAGTGTTCAATATTTTCCAAAAGATTCTCCCCATATAGAAGTTCCAAAAGCCTACTGTTGGTTTTTGAGGACAAGTCCTGGAATGTCGTGAGTCACTATGGGCCTGCTCTAATCTCAATGTGAATTATTAATGGAATCATAAAATTCCCGCTAAAGTCATTTCATTTCCAAAGTGGAGTTATGTGTCTCTTTCTATCTCTCTCTTTCGCACACACGCACACACACAGACACAAACTTGAAAGAGAAAAAAAAAAACTAAGTTTAAATAGATGGTTAATAAAAATATAAACTTTTTTATGTTTCAATATAGAAAGATAAAACTCATTCACAAATGCTTATTTTTCTAACCAATCTTTTCAGAGACATGACAAAAGAAAACTAGAGGAAGGCCAGAAACCAGCTAATATATGGATAAGGCATTCTTTAAGAAAAATTTTGCAATGGCCACCTATTTACACAGCTGCCAGGGAACAGACTCCATTCAGACATCTTTATGCTTCCAAAACCCATCTTAAAAAAGCAGAATATAAAAAGTCCAAAGATGAAAAAGGAGGAACAACTTTGAAGAAAGATTCCAAGAAAAAAGGAGGCTCATATGCAACAAATCCAGAATCCAAGCAAATAGTAGAAGAGAAAACTAAAAGACAAAATGAGGCAGATAAAACTCCCTTAAAATCATCACATGAAAATGAACCATCTATGAAGTCAAAATCCAGTTCAGAAACAAATCCAGAATCCCAAAATTTGAAGACAGTCTCAAAAAATTGTTCACAAAAAGATAAGAAAGATTCAAAGAATTCCAAGAAGACAAACACTGAATTCCTACATACAAATAACAATCCAAAGAAAGATTGGAAGAGGTCAAAGACTAGTAATGATGCCATATCAGAGATTTGCTCAGAAAATAGTTTAAATGTTGATTTCCTCATGTTAGTGGGACAGTCTGATGATGAATCCATAAATTTTGATGCATGGTTAAGGAATTACTCACAGAATAATTCAAAGAAGCCTACAAAGAAGGACACAAAAAAGAATGCAAAGAAAAGCTCTGATGCTGAATCTGGAGACTCAAAGGATGCTAAGAAAGATTCAAAGAAAGTTAAGAAAAATGACAAGAAAGATGACAAGAAAAAGGATGTAAAGAAGGACACAGAGACTACTGATGCTGAATCTGGAGACTCAAAGGATGGGAGGGAAGATACAAAGAAGGATAAGAAAAAATTAAAGAAAGATGACAAGGAAAAGGACACACAGAAGTACCCAGAGTCTACTGATACTGAATCAGGAGATGCAAAGGATGCAAGAAAAGATTCAAGAAAGTTGAAGAAGGCTTCAAAGAATGATGACAAGAAAAAGGATGCAAAGAAAATTACATTCTTTACTGATTCTGAATCTGAATTGGAGTCAAAGAAGAGTCAGAAAGATGAAAAAAAGGATAAAAAAGATTCAAAGACAGATAATAAAAAGTCTGTCAAGAATGATGAAGAGTCTATTGATGCTGACTCTGAACCGAAAGGAGATTCAAAAAAGGGTAAAAAGGATGAAAAGAAGGGAAAGACGGATTCAAAGAAAGATGACAAAAAGAAGGATGCAAAGAAAAATGCAGAATCTACTGAAACGGAATCTGATTTGGAGTTAAAGAAGGACAAGAAAGACTCAAAGATGGAAAAGAAAGATTCAAAGAAACATGTCAAGAAAGATGCAAGGAAGGACACAGAGTCTACTGATACTGAATTTGATGAATCTTCCAAGACAGGCTTTAAAACATCTACAAAAATCAAAGGTTCAGATACTGAATCTGAAGAGTCACTATATAAACCTGGGGCTAAGAAGAAAATTGATGAATCGGATGGCACATCTGTAAATTCAAAGATGGAAGGACTGGAACTAAAGAGAGGATTCAGAATGTCATCCAAAAAGACTACATTCAAGGAAGAAGGGGAAAAAGCAAGGACAGGTAGAGTTCCTCCATCAAGAGAAAGACCACCACTCCCTGCTTGTGAGCCTTCTCTACCATCACCGAAGGTCAGACGTCTTTGTTGGTGCAAGATGCCTCCTCCACCTCCAAAACCAAGATATGCTCCTTTGGTAAGTTTACTACTGTTTTATTTTTAGGCTGAAATGGATATAAAATGAAAGACTTTTTAAAGTTTGAATTTATGTTTTCTCCAAATAATAGTTATCTTTTACTAGAATATTGACAACTTTGTGACTCGAAGGTAAGAAAAAGAATACCTCACAAGGATGCAAAATATTGCAAAAAAGTTACAAATTTAAGAGAATAGAAATTATTTGGACTAGAGGAGAGAGAAATGACCTGCGATTTAAGAAAACATGTGAAGTTATGTATAAAGAAGGTCATTTTGCAAAAAAAAAAAAAAAAGTGGTTAAGTTTTATACTTGGAAAAGAATAAAAATGAAAATTGACTAAAACTTCTGCAGGGGCAGATTTAAGCGAGTTATAAAGACATTTCCTGAGAAGTTGCTGAATACAGTAAAAGCTAGATTAACCAAAATTCATACATAGCAGGTGGAATACATGCCAAGATCCAACTGTGAAAAAAAATTAAATTATTTAATCCATATCTCAAGTGGATTTTTTATGAGCCCTCGTTATAACTGATATCAGGAAACAAAAGTTAACTTTTCAGAAATAACTATATATTCTCTAATTTATAAGTCTCCTGTTAACTTTATCTATTTGGAGGTAAATACTCTGTCAACTTAAAGCTACTACTTCTCTCATCCAGGAGACTTTCCCTTCAATCCCTTCCCCAATAGTCTGATTGTAAGGGAAAGCATAAATAGACATATTACATCAGACAGAGGAGTTCTGGATTAGTTCTCACACTGCCAATAAAGATATACCTGAGACTGACTACTTCTCAATTTTACACATTTCCCATTGGTTTTCTTCCATAACAGATAAAGATATAGGTTGTGTACATCATCCTCTCTTCTTCTCTCTAATTGGGTCCTATATTTGTTTTTAATATATTTGCCAATTACCTTATAGCATTAAATATTATATTTGTAAACTTTTTCCTACCCTTTTTCCCTACTTTTCTGTTCTTCATTTCTGTACCTTTTCTTTAGTTCTTTTTTAAAAAGTGCTCTTTTAATAGTTCCCTGCAATGACCTTTCACTGAATATTATGGTCTTGTCTGTACCTACAATAACTTGTAATCTCTTGTCTTTATAAAAACTATGTATCTTCCCTTAACTTCCCTGAGTTTCTACTATTGTGGTTTTCTTTCTTGCTACTACTTTTCTTTTTCCTCTCCTACTACTGTTTCCCTGTCTTCAATTCTTGCACTTCTTCCTCTTCCTACATCCAACTCAAAGTTGTTTTATATGGCTCAGTTATTAGACCTCAACTCTTCTCTATATACTCTAGGAGCATTAATCTACTACTATGGCTTAAATTTTCACTTCTTTGTAGACATTTCAAACTGTATATCCCTAGACTATTTAGACTATTTTCTCATCCTAACTCTTGTCTATTATCTCCTATATTCAATTTCTAACCTCCATGAGATCAGAAAAAAATGAAATTTTTAACTTTCATTTTTAATTTAAATTTAATCCTCCATTGGGGCCTTCTCTGTCATTCTGGTAAAGTCATTTGCAAATGAGAAATATAGTACCTAACCTACCCATTATAACAAATTGTTCTTAGGTTCAAATATTTAAAAAACGTATGAAAGGGTTTTATAAATGACAAATCATTATACAAATGTAAGACTTTATTACTACTATTACTGCCTTATGCCTTCATTTCTATTACTCCTCTTTTTTCTTGCAATTGGTTTCTCCTTCTTCTCCAGTTGTCTTCTTCAAAGCTCAACTTTCCCTCAAAACACTGTAACACTTATATTGCTCTCTATTTGTTGGGTTGATGTTAATATTGTGTTCTAATTCTTTCTAACTACTGTAACACTCAGAGTGTCGTTCTGCATGTAGAAGATGATTAACAACTATTTGTTGACTGATTAACTTAAAAGTTTGGTAATAAGTTGAAAGTTTATATTTGGAATTTTGTCATATTTAGGAGAATTATCAATCTTTATTTCTATGTTTCATCTATCAATAAATATTCCTTGAGCAAATATTCTGTGTCAGGCACTGTTCAAATCAATGAAGATATAAAATGCATGTCTATTTATTTCAAGGAAGTTAAAGTTTTCACCTGGGGAATAAAAATTCTAGCAGCTTTTGTTTTAGTTGTCCTCTCTAAATAAGGTAACCTTCTCTGAAAATAGGAACACTCAAAATATTATACAAAACCAAGAAGCTTTACATTCTTTTCTCACCTATGTAATTTACTCAGTTACTATTATGATTGTACATTGTATCTATCTTCTGCTAAAAAGTAAGCTGCATGATGGCAAAGCTCTTTAATTTGTTTACTAATGTAGTTGAAATTCCCAAGCAAGTGGGCACTCAATATTTGTTGAAAAAGTGAATGTGGCATTTGTTAGAGGACTACCAAAAAATGAATGAAAGAATTTCTCGGCAGTTGTATAAACACAGCTGGAGCTAGGTAATATCAAATTTAAGTATGTTCAGTTCATAAACTATTTACTCATACCACAAAGCTGAAGTAATATTTCAGCTTGGTTATAAAAGATAAGCAAGATTTTGACAGAGACAATGGAGAAAGTTTATATTCAAAAATTACCGGCCAGGCGCGGTGGCTCACGCCTGTAATCCCAGCACTTTGGGAGGCCGAGGCGGGTGGATCACGAGGTCAGGAGATCGAGACCACGGTGAAACCCCATCTCTACTAAAAATACAAAAAATTAGCTGGGCGCGTTGGTGGGTGCCTGTAGTCCCAGCTACTCCGGAGGCTGAGGCAGGAGAATGGTGTGAACTCAGGAGGCGGAGTTTGCAGTGAGCCGAGATTGCTCCACTGCACTCCAGCCTGGGCAACAGCGAGACTCAGTCTCAAAAACAAACAAACAAACAAACAAAAATTACCAACTAATTAAAAGCAGAACCAGGCTGTGAAATTATATTACGAGATGCAATATTATAGCATGATGCCTAAGGGTGAAACTAACTGAAGGAGAAAACAGTTTACAGCCTAGAAGCCAGTCAAAGTGGATGGTGGGAGAAAGAGTTGGCAAGTGGCATGATAAGCATGATGACAGGCTAAGGGAAATAAAAGCAGCAGAGAATATTGTGATGCCTCTTCACAACAAGTTTTTTTTAGAGAAATGTTATTCATGTTCTTAGCCCACTTTTTGATGAGATTGTTTGGTTTTTTCCTTGGTGATTTGTTTGAATTTGGTGTAGATTCTGGATATTGTTCCTTTGTCAGATATATAGATTATGAAGAATCTTTCCCACTCTGTGGGTTGTTTGTTTACTCTGCCAGCTGTTCCTTTTGCCATGCAAAAGCTCTGTAGTTTAATTAAGTCCCAGCTATTTGTCTTCGTTTTTGTTTCATTTGCTTTTGGGATCTTGGTCATAAATCCTTGCCTAAGGCCAGTGTCTAGAAGGGTATTCCCAATGTTGTCTTCTGGAATGTTTATAGTCTCACAAATAACCACTAAAGAACTTACTCATGTAACCAAACACCACCTGTTCCCCAATAACATATGGAAATAAAAAATAAAATAAAAGTAAAAAACAAATACTAATTTATAAAATAGGTGGGAGGAAGTTCTGGTTTGTTCTATGATATGATAATTTTTGATGCATTTTTAAATTGCATACACTTTGCAAATAATTTTTTTCCTATTTTTTAACTGTGTTACTGTGTTGCTACTTTGCTGTGCCCAAGCATAGAAACTCCATCACCAGCTGTGAGATTTGGTGTCTTCTTGTTGACCTCTGACTGTCAATAATAATTTCTAATTCGAAACTCTGTCTTTCTTAGAAAATGTCTTATTTTCTAGACGTTACCCAAACTCTTTCCTACATGGAAAGAAATTCTACCACCTAATACCATTCTCTGAGCTATCAATCTAATTCCTCACTAAGGTATTAAGTTTAATTTTGGTTACTCTTTCTGTAATAACTATGGTTTAATCGAGGCCTCTAAAGATCTTAAACTCAAAATCTAAATGAATGAATTTTAAATGTTTGAATTTGGGGTAATGTGAAATGCTCTAGAATGTGACATTTCTAGTGCCTCTCTCAAATCAATATACAGGTAGAAGTTATTCCACATATATTTTAAGGATAAAACAAGCCAACATTTTCTTTCAATTATTTGGGATACATAATGATATAGAAAAAAAGACTGAACTGTGAATCAAGAGTGCTATGATAAGACATATTTCTGAGAATGAAAACAAGATCCGTATAATAAAAAAATCAAGAAATAGAAATAGATAATTTATACAGGAGGAAATAAATATGAGGCAAAATCATAAAAATATATAGACCATGGTTAGTAATCAGAGCAACCCCAAGGGATCATTTTGCACCTAGTAATGCAACTATTATATATATAAATCTTATGTATATTAACTATATCAATACATAAAATACAACTTTTATATGTATTGTATATATAAGATATATCGTACAACTGTTGAAGCTTCAGTGACAGCAGTACATTTATTCACTGCTGACTTCGGAAGAGGAGCAATGTAAACCAGCTTAATCTTCCTCTGGGCCTATATGGGAATATGTAGGAAGAGTCATAAATGGTAAAATAATATTTGACTCAATAATCCCGCTCCTATAAATATAATAAAAAATTTTCAGAAGAAAATAAAAAGAAAAAACAAACTCTATGCATAAAGAACATGATTGCAATACTGTCTATAAGAGAAAAAACTTTGGTATAAATGTAAAATATATAAAATTATATATACTTATAAATTAATGTATATAATATATTTGTATAATGTATAAAATTAGAGGGGGGTTAGTAAGATCTGAAACAGATTAGTATGCATTCATTGAAATAATAATGACGGAGCCTAGGAAATTAGAGGGAATGTTTGTACTATAAGGCTAAGAGAAATAAGCAAGAAAAAATACTATGCAACTAAACAGAAATCTTCATGTTTGTGGATAAAGAGTATGCATTAATATGCAAATTCGAAAATAATTGTGTTAGTGTGGTGGAATTTGGGGTGAATACAAGATATTTTAAATGTATTTTCATTTTTTACATTATATTTTTATTTTTAAAATTTCTAATCCATTATTGTAGTTGTGAAAGTTTAGGCTAATGGTGTAACATTGCTGGGCCTTGGCTCCTGTACAAACAGTGATGATTGGACTACCATTCAGTACTTCTCACTCTTCAGTGTCCATTAAGATTATTCAGGGAGCTTGTTGAATGTGCATATTGCTAGACTATATCTTCACAGATTTTGACTTGGTAGGTCTAGGGTGGAGGCCAGGGATCTGCGTTTTTAATAAGAAATAATAAAAATGATATCCAAGTTCCCGTTCAACTATGACAGTCTGTGCTTTCATGTGATCCTTAACACACCATAGTTGTCTTGATTAGTAGACAAATAAAGCCTTTCTTTTTATTTGCATTTTTCTACTTTGCTCCTCAGCCTGAAGCACCGTGGATTCATAAGCTGCTTTAAAGAACAACTGAGCACTTGGTTTCACAGAATGGCCTTGCCACAGTAAGCACCAGCTACTCTCAAATGAGCATTTCTACCTCTGTGGAACTGAAATAAAAACAAGTCTTCCATGAGTATCAAGAGTTGCTTTTTTGCATATAATTTACAGAAGTGATTTATAGACATGTTTTTTATTATTTATCAAATGTCTTAATTATTCAGACCAAAATAATTTAGCATTTTACCCCATGTTCTCAAGCTTCAGTCTGGAAACTATTTCTGAGTTTGGGTTCAAATGAACTCCGCTTCAATACTCTTACCATATTTCATTAAATTTCTCTTTTACTTAGCATTCAAAATAAAAGTAAATAGAGAATGAAAGGGAGGAAGCAGATCTTCCACACCCTTAAGAGAAATAGGGAACTATACATAGATATTAACCCCTGACAAAAATTTTTTGTTTGACCAAACTTTCGTCATGCTCCTGAACCATCTCCTAGGCCTAGCTAGGCATTTCCCTTGTAAAATCCATTTTAGCAAAAAAGCTGCTAAATCAGTTTAGCAAGAGTCTTACACCCTTAATAACTGATCCTTCAATATATGATCAGGTTTCTCATCATCCACCATCTTCCAGGTGATTTCTCATCACCCTAGAATCCTGTTAAGTCAGTATAGCCAGAATCCCCCCTTATCCCCGATGTTACCTCTCAGTAATTTTCCATCCACTGACTGGCACCCTGCTCTTTGACTATAAATTCCTATTTGCTCATGCTATATTCAGAGTTGAGCCCAATCTCTCTCTTCCAGTGAAATACCCCATTCCCATGGTCCCTATACCTATCATGATAGCTTCCCTTTGAAGAAAGTCTGCTTACCATCTTCAATGAGTGTCAGTGAATATGTTTTTCTTTAATACCTTACCTCCTCTACACACATACACATGTAGAATTCTAAACTTAATTATTTACTTTTATTTCTTTTTCTCCTTATTTATTTATTGATTTACTGATAAACTGCAAATGTTCATGAGATAATAACACACATATCTCAATCATTTTACATATTTCTGTGAATATGCTTGTCACATTATTTCCTGAGAACAGGCTACTGGTATGGAAGGAAAGAGAGAGAGAAATAGACAGAGATAAGTATGGAGGCCTCCTTCACTTCACCCAGTCTGCTTTGTGCCTTTTGGTTATAATCTTTTATTATTACTATTATACTTTAAGTTCTAGGGTACATGTGCACAATGTGCAGGTTTGTTACATATGTATACATGTGCCATATTGGTGTGCTGAATCCATTAACTCGTCATTTACATTAGGTGTATCTCACTTCAGTTTGCTCTCAGAAATGACAACATTTCAGATATAATTCTTAAAGAGGTGTTATTTTTCTAAGCCATTTAATAACTTTACATAGGTCTATATGACATATACTTTAAAAAGTTATAAGAAAAGTTTAGAAACAATCCAATTAGCCCTCAATAAATGATTTGCTGAATATATGACAGTTCTTCAACACAATGGAATGCCTTGTGAACGTGAAAAAGAATAAGAAAGCTCTCTATGTAGTGACCTAGAAAGGGCTTCAATATAAATTTAAGTGAAAAAAATCAATGTGCAAAAGAGAGGATATGCTATGTTATTTATAGTGTTTTTAAAAGAAGGGAAGAGCTGACATATAATTGCATTTGCCTATATTTGCATAAAGAGACTCTGGTAGGATAAAAAATAAAATAATAAAAGTGGTTACCTAGGCCGGGCGCGGTGGCTCACGCTTGTAATCCCAGCACTTTGGGAGGCCGAGGCGGGCGGATCACGAGGTCAGGAGATCGAGACCAGGGTGAAACCCCGTCTCTACTAAAAATACAAAAAATTAGCCGGGCGTGGTGGCGGGCGCCAGCCTGGGCGACCGAGCGAGACTCTGTCTCAAAAAAAAAAAAAGTGGTTACCTATAACAGAGGAGTGGTATTTGGAGAAATGACAGGTTAGAGAAACAGATGAAGTTTAGACCTAATACCAATATTCAGCCCGTACACATTGAATGAGCCGTAATGGTTGATAAAATTCTACAATATTTCTAAATCATTTGGTAAATGGCAACTACACTCTTCACCACCCCTTCCCCTCCACACCTTGAATGCTGCCCAGTCTTCTCTCTTGGAACATCAGGGATCCTTCAGGAATCAAAAGCAAAGACATAATTACAAGTATAAAAGACGTATTCAGTGAAACACTTGTGAAAGGTAAAAGGAGAGAGAGCCGAAGTAGGAAAGAAGAGACTGTAGACTGCCATGCAAGCTGGCATCCATGAAAGGAGAAAGGAAACAAAAGAGCCTAAGCTGTATTGCAGCTCAGGGAAAATCTCAGCCAGGCCAATGGGGAGCCCAGAGCAAAGACTGCTCTTTAGAGGAATCTGTGTTGGGCAGAAATAGCCAGGCCTTAGTACTGTCACAGTGCTTAATCATTGTCTGGGAGAAGTCCAGTGG
This sequence comes from Hylobates moloch, assembly GCF_009828535.3. Taxonomy (NCBI): domain Eukaryota; kingdom Metazoa; phylum Chordata; class Mammalia; order Primates; family Hylobatidae; genus Hylobates; species Hylobates moloch. The sequence continues at coordinate 68,945,748 of NW_026652282.1, forward strand.
GAGTGTAGCCGCAGCTTGAATACTGGTGAATCTCAAATGAGCAGAGGCTGTCAGCTGACGCTACTCCTCAGAAAAATCTCCCCTGAAGTGAGATCTGAGCAGCAATCTCCCTTGACCATCACAGCACAAATCCATTTCTTTATCCATATTCACTCCTCAAAAGTTCTCTGGGCTTCTCCTCCTTAGGGAAAACTTAAAAGCGGAAGGGTAGAGGAAAAACCACAGTCCTTATCCTTCCAGTTGATCTTAGGGCCACAACTGGTCTGGTCTGGTCTCCTACATTGTTCATCGTAAATTCCTCTCATTCTCCTATGTGTCTTACCTGGTGTTATAATCTGAAATTTCATTTCTGAAGGGTCTGAACCCTTAGTAATTGTAAGCTTCTCGGGTTCCATTCACAGTTAAAATTGGGCAAGGGATTCAAAGAGAAACCCAAATGGATCATGTGGCTTCCACAAATATCCTTTCCTTTCCACATTGCAAAAAGCAACTCTACCTCCCCTCTGCTTATCAGATTAAATTAGCCTTCTCAAAATGGTGATTCTTTTCAACATCTGGTTTCTAGGTATAAGGAGTCCAAAGATCCCTAGCAACAGCTGTAACTTGTCCTTCAATGGGACTCTTGTATGTCCCTTGGCAAGCTTTATGTCCCCCTTTTGGGATAAGGACTTATAACTCTGTAAAGCCCAGAGCTGCTGTGACAAAAAGCACATGGGCTCCCAGTGAGTCATTTTGAGAGTGGTGGCAAGTGGGGCCACTCTTGATTCTATCCCTTTTGGCATATGTGTTTTTCCTATTGAGGATAAAACACCATATAGAAATATCTGTTTTAATTCTTATATCACATCTCATGGACAGCACTCCATCTTGCAGAGTATTGCATCCGAGCTAATACTTCATCCTTGTGACTTCAGTAGGCCATTCATGCTCTCTGTGAAGTTGGCTGCTTCTCAGTGGTGCAGTATGTAGTATGACTGTGTACTTCATGGTTACGGGCCCACTTCCATACCTCCTTTACAGTTTAATACCCTGGTCAGATGCTATTCTTCCTCAAGGATACCCCTGAGTTTGGCTGTAATGCATGTGCTGTTCATTTTCAGCTAGAACCCACATACTCAGCCGAAATATTTATAAACCAAGCTCAGGAGTTTTTTTCCTCCTACGGATGGCCATAGGTGCAAGCTGAAGAAGGATGCTGGAGCCAGCACAGTAGATGCTGGAGCCAGCACAGTAGGTCTGTGGTACCTGCTCATGAAGCTTACGTATACCCTCTAGTTCTACTCACACATGATCCCAGAGTGACCATATTCCACTTTTGGGTATCTTTACAGCAGCATCACACTCCTGGTACCAATTTACTATATTAGTCTGTTCTCACATTGCTAATAAAGGCATATCCGAGACTGGGTAATTTATAAAGGAAAGAGGTTTAATGGACTCACAGTTTCACATGGCTAGGGAAACCTCACAATCATGGCCAAAGACGAAGGAAGAACAAAGACATGTCTTACATGGTGGCAGGTAAGAGAGCTTGTGCAGGGGAACTCCCATTTATGAAACAAACAGATCTTATGAGACTTATTCACTATCACAAGAACAGTATGAGAAGAACCTGCCCCATAATTCAATTACCTCCCACCAGGTCCTTCCCATGACATGTGGGAATTATGGGAGCTACAATTCAAGATGAGATTTGGGTGGGGACATAGCCAAACCATATCAACAAATAATGAGCACAGTGTCTGATAGGTAGTTTTTCAATCCTCATTCTCCCCTCACCCTCCACTCTCAAGTAGTCCCCAGTGTCTGTTGTTTCCTTCTTTGGGTCCATATATACTTGATGTTTATCTCCCACTTATGAGTGAGAACATGCAGGATTTAGTTTTCTGTTTTCATTTAATTCACTTATAATAATGGCCTCCAGCTCCACCATCTTGCTGCAAAGAACATGATCTCTTTCTTTTGTATGGCTGTGTAGTGTTCCATGGTGTATATTACCACATGTTTTATATACAGTTGATGGACATTTAGTTTTATTTCATATCTTTGCTAGTGTGAATAGTGCTGTGATTAACATAGGCATGCGTGTGTATTTATGGTAGAATGATTTATATTCCTATGGGTATATACTCAATAATTGGAATGCTGATTTGAAAGGTAGTTCTGTTTTGAGTTCTTTGAGAAAACACAGCACTAGTTTCCACAAAGGCTGAACAAATTTACACTCCCACCAGTAGTGTAACACCATTCCTTTTCTCCGCAATCTCACCAGCATCTGTTATTTATTGACTTTTTAATAATGGCTATTCTGGCTGGTGTGAGATGATATCTCTTTGTGGTTTTAATTTGCATTACTCTAATGATTAGTGCTATTGAGCATTTATTCATATTTTTGTCAGCTGCATGTATGTCTTCTTTAAAGAAATGTCTGCTCAAGTCTTTTGCCCACTTTTTAATGGGGCTGTTTGTTTTTGCTCGTAAATTTAAGTTCCTTATAGATTCTGATGTTAGACTTTTGTTGGATGCATAGTTTGCAAATATTTTTTCCTGTTCTGTAGGTTGTCTCTACTCTGTTGACAGTGTCTTTTGCTGTGCAAAAGTGCCTTAATTAGGTCATATCCATCCATTTCTGTTTTTGTTGCAATTGCTTTTGATATCTTCATCAGTGAAATCTTTGACAGTTCCTATATTCAAAATTGCACTTACTAGGTTATCTTTCAGAAATTTTGTACTTTTACATTTTACATGTAAATCTTTAATACATCTTGAGTTGATTTTTGTATATGGCGTAGGAAGGAGATCAGTTGCAATCTTCTGCATGTGGCTAGCCAGTTATCTGAGAACCATATATTGAATAGGGAGTCCTTTTCCCACTGCTTGTTCTCGTCAACTTTGACAAAGATCACATGATTGTAGGTGTGTCGGATTATTTCTGGACTCTCAGTTCTATTCATTGGTCTATGCTTCTGTTTTTATACCAGTACCATGCTGTTTTGGTTACTTAGCCTTGCATGATAGTTTGAAGTCAGGTAATATGATGCCTCCAGATTTGTTCTTTTTGTTTATGATTCCCTTGGCTATTTGAGCTGTTTTTTGGTTCCACATGAATTTTAAAATAGTTTTTTTAATTATATGAAGAATGTAATTGGTACTTTCATAGGAATAGCATGGAATCTGTAAATGGCTTTGGGCAGTATGGACATTTCAACAGTATTGATTCTTCTTATTCATGAATATGAAAAGTTTCTCCATTTGTTTGTGTAATCTCTGATTTCTTTGAGTTGTATTTTGTAATTCTCATTTTACAGATCTTTCCCTACCTGGTCAGTTGTATTCCTAGGTATTTTATTCATTTTATGCCTATTGTGAATTAGATTGCATTCTTGATTTGGCTCTTAGTTTGGATGTTGTTTGCGTGTAGGAACGCTACTGATGTTTCTACATTGATTTTTTTTTTTCTCTTCAAATATCTTCTTTTTAATGACTTAAACACCAGCGTGGAGACTTACGATTTAAACACTCATTTCTTTGCTCTGTGCTTTGGAAGGGATAGGGACTGCATTTCCCACCTTGTCTGAGTGAAGTTAAAACCTTGTCTTGTAAATAAATAATTTCCTAACTAACACCACAAAATACAAACGAGGCCTAGTTTCCCTCAAGGGGCAGGTCGTTTCCAGGTACCCACTGTCGCTGCTCCTCTTGAGAGCCTGGCCATACCTGCCACGAGGAGCATGCGGCAAGAAGGGCTTCCCTTCTTCTATTTGCTGCTCTCTAGAAGGGCCGAGGAGAATCTGCTTCGGCCTGCCGGGGCTGATGGCGTCTCGCTCTTGAGAAAAATCTTGCTGGGGCAGGTCCTCCGGCAGCACCAGCACTTCACCCTGAGTGATGGGAAACTGAGGCTTCGTACAAAACTGCGCTGGCACTCACCGTCTTAGGTAGAGGATTTATAGAGTGAATACTGTGCTTGAGCCTTTTTCATGAAGACTTGGATCCCAGTTCTTGGGGCAGCTGAAAAAATCGGCTCGGGCCACCAGTGTATACACTCACAATGAAATGAGAGGCCGTGTAAGGTTTGCAAGGTGGAATGGCCTGTAGTTTTAACTTGGAAACTGTGGCGACGCAAACCCAAACCAACTGTGCTACTTCTTGCTGGGAGGCAAACTGTTGTCAGGCTTTGTTGTCACTCCTTTGGTGCTTGACCTGATTATTTTGAATCCTGAAACGTTGCTGAGTTATTTATCCGATCAAAAAGCCTTTGGACAGAGACTATGGGATTTTCTAGTCATAGAATCATATCTTCTGCAAACATGAATAATTTCTTCTTCTTTTCCTTTTTGGATGCCTTTTATTTATTGTCCTTGGCTGGTTGCTCTTACCAGGACTTCTAGTATTATGCTGAGCTTCTTATATATTCTGCTTATTAATCCCTTGTCAGATGGGTAGTTTGCAAGTATTTTCTCCCATTCTGTAGGTTTTCCCATTACTATGTTGTTTGTTTCCTTTGCTGTGCAGGAGCTTTTTAACATGATTTGATTCTCCTCAATTTCCTTCATCAGTGTTCCAGAGTTTTCATTACAGAGATCTTTTACTTTTTGGTTAATTCCTAGGTATTTAATTTTATGTGTGGTATTGCAAGTGGGATTACATTTTTATTTCTTTTTCACCTTGTTGTTTGTTGGCATATAGAACTGCTAGTGATGTGTGTATGTTGATTTTGTATCCTGCAATTTTTGTGAATTTATCACTTCTGGTAATTTTTTGTGGAGTCTTTTTAGGTTTCTCCAAATAAAAAAAATATATCATCTGCAAACAAGGATGATTTGACTCTTTCCTTTCCAATTTGGATATCCTTTATTTCTTACTTGTGTCTAATTGTTCTGGCTATGACTTCCAGTTCTATGTTGAATAACAGTAGTGAAAGTGGGTGTCCTTGTAGTTTTCCAGATCTTAGAGGAAAGCCTTTCACTTTTTTTCCATTCATGACACTAGATGCAGGTCTGTGATATATGGCCTTTATTATGTTGAGATATATTCCTTCTAACCCAGTTTTTTGACGGTTTTTGTCATGAAGGGATGTTGAATTTGATTAAATGCTTTATTCAGTATCCATTTAAATGATCATATGGTTTTTGTTCTTTATTCTTTTGATGTGATTCATCACATTGATTGATTTGCATATGTGAAACCATCCTTGCATCCCAGGGATAAATCCTACTTCTTCATGGTGAATGAACTTTTTAACATATTATTGAATTTGGTTTGCTGGTATTGTGTTCAAGATATTTACAACAGTATTCATTAGAGATATTGCCAGCTAGATTTTTTTTTGTCTTTGTATGGCTTTGGTTTCAGATTAATAGTGGCCTCATAGAATGATTTGGAAGTATCCCTTTCTCCTTTGTTTTTTTGGAATAGGTTGAGTAGGGTCAATATTAGTTCTTTGTTTTGTAGAATTCAGCAGTGAAGCCACTGGGCCCCAGGCTTTTCTTTACAGAGAGACTTTTTGTTATGGTTTCTATCTCATTACTTGTTATTGGTCTATTCAGGTTTTGGATTTCTTTCTGGTTCAATCTTGGTAGGCTGTACATGTCTAGGAATTTTTCCAATTTCTTCAGATTTTCCAATTTATTGGCATATTGTTGCACATAGTGGCCATTAATGCTTTATTGAATTTCTGCAGTGGCAGTTGAAATGTCTCCTTTTTCATCTCTGGTTTTATTTATTTGACTCTTCTCTCTTTTTTCTTAGTTAGCTTAGATAAAGTTTTTTAAATTTTGTTTAACTTTTCAAAAAAAAGTTTTAGTTTCATTGATATTTTCTATTTTATTCATTTCAAATTCATTTATTTTTTCTCTAATCTTTTTTATTTCTTCTATTTATTTTAGTTTTGGTTTGCTCTTGCTTTTCTAGTTCTTTAAGATGCACCATTAAATATTTTTATTTGAAAATTTTCTTCTTTTTTTCATGTAGGCAATTATAGCTATACCCTTATGTCTTAGTACTGCTTTTGCAGTATCCCCTAGGTTTTGGTATGTGGTGTTTCCATTATTTTTTTCAAGCAGTTTTTCAATTGTCTTCTTAAGTTTTTTCATTGACCTCCTAGTCTTTCAGGAGCATATTGTTTAATTTTCAGGTGTTTGTTTACTTTCCAAAATTCCTCTTGTAATTGATTTTTAGTTTTATTCCACTGTGGTCAGCAAAGATCAGAGAAGATGCTTGATGTTATTGTAATTTGTTTTAATATTTTAAGACTTGTTCTGTAGCTTAACATATGGTATATCTTTGATAATAATCTATGTGCTAAGAAAAAACAATGTGTATTCTGCAGCTGTTGGTTAAAATGCTCTTTAAATATTTATTTGATCCATTTGGTCTACAGGACAAATTAACTCTGATGTTTCTTGTTGATTTTCTGTCTGGAATATGTGTCCAGTGCTAAAAGTGGGGTGTTGAAGTCTCCAGCTATTATTGTATTGGGACCTATCTGTATCTGTATCTTTAATAATATTTGCTCCATATGTCTGGTTGCTGTAGTGTTGGGTGCATGTATATTTAAAATTGTTATACCCTCTTGCTGAATTGACTCCTTTATCATTAGTGACATTTTTGTCTATCCTTACAGTTTCTGTCTTGAAATCGATTTTCTCTGATATTAATATAGCTAATCCTGTTCTTTTCTGCTTTCCATTGGCATAAAATGTCTCTTTTGATACCTTTATTTTTAGTTTATGGGTATCTTTATTGGCAAAGTGTGTTTCTTGTAGGCAACAGGTTAATGAGTTTTGTATTTTTATCCATTCGGCATTCTATGTCTTTTGATTGGAGAGTTGAGACAATTACATTCAATGTTACTATTGACAAGTAAGGACATACTGTTGACATTTTTTTCTTTGTTTTCTGGTGGTTTTGTGGTCTTGTCTTCCTTCTTTTTATTCCTTTTTTACTTCCTTTAGTGAAGGTGATTTTCTCTGGTGATATAATTTAGTTTCTTGCTTTTTATTATTTCTGTATTGTGTATTTTCTGGTTTTAGGGTACCTTGAAGTTTGTAAATACTCTCTTAAAACCCATTATTTTAACCTGATAACAGCTTAACACTGTTTGCATAAACAAGCCAACAAACAACCACAAAGAAAACTAATAAAAATGCTACACCTTAAAATCATTCTCCTGCTTTTCATCTTTTTGTTGTTTCTATTTGTATCATATTGTACTATGTCTTGAAAAGTTGTTGTAGTTATTATTTTTGTATGGTTAATTAGTCTTTCCACTTTGCACAAAAGTAATTTACACACCACAGTTACAGTGTTATAATGTCCTGTGATTTTCTGTGTACTTACTATTACCAGTGAGTTTCATACCTTCAGGTAATTACTTATTGCTCATTAATGTCCTGTTCTTTCTAATTAAAGTTCTCACATTACAAGTAGGACAGGTCTGTTGTTTAAGACATCTCTCAGCTTTTGTTTGTCTGAAAAAGTCTTTATTTCACCTTCAGGTTTGAAGAATAGTTTTGCCAGATGTACTATTCTAGGGTCTTTTTTTTTCTTCAGCACTTTAAATATGTCATGCCACTCTCTCCTGACCTGTAAGGCTTCCACTGAAAAGTCTTCTGCTAGACATTTTAGATATCCATTGGATGCTATTTGTTTATTTTCTCTTACTGCTTTTATGATTTTTTTCTTCATTCCTGATCTCTGGAAGTTTGAGTATTAAATGTCTTGAGGTAGTCTTTGGTTAAATTGGTTTAGTATTCTATAACCTTCTTGTAGTTGGATATCAATATTTTTCTCTAGGTTTTGGAAGTTCTGTGTTCTTCTCTCTTGGAATACACTTTCTACACCTATCTTTTTCTCTACCTCTCCTTCAAGGTCAATAATTCTTAACTTTGCTCTTTTGAGGATATTTTCTAGATTCTGTATGTGTGCTTCATTGTTTTTTTTTTCTTTTGTCTCCACTGGCTGTGTATTTTCAAACAGCCTTTCTTCCAGCTCACTGTTTCTTTCTTCTGCTTGATCAATTCTGTTATGAAGGGACTCAGGCATTTTTCATTATGCCAATTTCAATTTTCAGCTCCAGAATTTCTCCTTTATTCTCTTTAATTATTTTAATCTTTGTTAAATTCATCTGATAGAATTATGAATTCTTTTGTTATCTTGAATTTCTTTGCATTTCCTCAAAACAGCTATTTTAAATTCTCTTCATAAGTGAAAGAGAAATAAAATCCTTTACAGACAAGCAAATGCTGAGAGATTTTGTCACCACTAAACTTTTGGTTTCATTGATTTTTTGTACTCTTTTTCAGTCTCTGTTTCATTTAGTTCTGCTCTAATTTGGTTATTTCTCATCTTCTAATTTGAGGTTTGGTTTCTTCTCGCTTTTCTAGTTCTTTGAGGTGTGTCATTAGATTGTTAATTTGTAATCTTTCTACTTTTTTGATGTAGGCATTTAATGCTATAAACGTCTCTTTTAGCACTGCATCTGCTTTATCCCACAGGTTTTGGTATGTTGTGTTTTCATTTTTATATTTTACTCTTTTTTTTTACTTTTCTTAATTTCTTGAATGACTCAATGGTCATTCAGGAGCATGTTGTTTAGTTTTCATGTATTTGCATATTTTCCAATGTTTCTCTTGATACTAACTTCTGGTTTTATTCAACTTTGATCTGAGAAGATACTTTATTTGATTTCAGTTTTGTAAAACTTTGTTGCCACTTTTTTGTGCCCTAGCTTATAGTCTACCTTGGAGAATGTTCCAAGCATGGGTCTTTATAAAGGGCCAATAACACAATAAAATATAAGCATAAGACATGAAAAGACCACCTACAAAAATAAAATGTAAACATCCCTATGAGGAAGAACAAATTAAAATAACAGCAAAATGCAATTTTAAAAAGTACCATTTTAATAAAAATCTTAAGTTTGACAACAGATTCTATTGGTAAGGCTGTGGGAAAGTAGGCACTCTCATACACTGCTGGTGGGCATATAAATTGGCATAACCCCCAAAAAGGGCAATTTGTCACCATACGTTCAAATTGCACATGCCCTTTTTTTTTGGTCCAGCAAAGCTACTTCTTATATTTGTTCTACAGATATATTCACAGACAAAATAATGACAGGGAACGTTTATTAGTTAAAATGTTATCAGAAGTGGTCATAAACAATCCAAATAACCACCAATAGCCTACTGGCTTAATATTATGGTACACAAGGTCAATGGAATGCAATGCAGTTATAAATAAGAATGAGAAAACTGTTAAAATGAAAAAATTAAAGTGCATAGCAATGTGTATAATATGATAATTTTGTATCATAAATATAAAGGACCTAGGGATGTGTATTTATATGTGCCTGTATTTGTAAACCAAACTCTAGAAAGAATATATACAGGAATCTAATTAGTGTGATTCTATTAATGGAGGTTCTGCAGAGAAACAGAAACAATAGGCTGAATATATCATATGTGTGTGTGTATTATTTATATACATATAATATATATGATTTATTATATATAATTGATATTTATGATTGCTATATATGACATATGAGATATATATAGAAACAGAGAGATATACAGAGAAATTATTATGAGAAATTGGTACACCATATTATGAAAGCTAAAAAATCCCATGATCTGCCCTTTAGAAACTAGAGACCAAGTCTAAAATCCTCAGAACTAGGGAAGCTAATGATGGAAATCTCAGTTCAAAGTCAGGAGAAGATGAGATGTTCTAGCTCAAGAGGTAAGGCAGAAGGCAAATGGACCAATTCCTTTTTCCTTTGCCATTTGCACTATTTAATTTCTAAATTATTGGTTGATGCCCAACCACATTTGGGAGAAAACATTACTGAATTCACCCATTTAAATGCTAATCTCATCCAGAAACACCCTCAGAAGCACACTCAGAAACACACCCTGGAACCCACTCAAGTTGATAACATATAACTAACTATTGCAAGTCTACTTCTTGTCATCTTGGCACACCTACCCATCTTCATAAACCATAATCTCCAAATAAATGTCATAATTCTTCCTAATATCAAACAACCATCTTGTGTACAACCAAAAATACATTAACTCATTCCCCAGAAAGGAAAGAAAGTTGTTTAGTGATTTTTACTCTTCTTCATGTAAAATTAATAATACTTGAACCCTATGATATAAAATGAATACATCTTAATGTTACATAGTGAGACAATAAGAGTGTAAGGAAATAAGAAAATATAGATATATACACATGCAAATGTATTCATAGTAAAATAAGGAGGAAAGATTCGTTACAATTAAAGTTTCTTTTTCAATAACTGGTTGTGTGTTCATTGTTGGTATTTATAACTTTTTTAAACTACCCATTCTGTATTTGCTTTGCCTTCAGCAAACACCTCAGGTGATTATGGTTATGTGTCTCGTAAACCAAATTTTAATTCCTGTAGGGTCTAGGTCATTAGTAGTTCTGCCTTGATTGGGTAGTTGTGGTTTTCATTGAGTTTAATCATAAGGCATTGTAATACTAAGAGATGCCCTAAGAGATCTCCTATATTTCAGTCATACTTTTTCTTACTTCTATTGTAAAGTAGTAGTCAAATACCTCCTTGGCAGTCAGGATCAATCACTCCAGCCAACACTGGAGCCTTTTTTGCCTGTTAATTCAGAAGCACGAAGAGCGCAAATTGGCCAGTTGACAGTCTTAACTGCCAATTCAATGGAATCATTGTCATGTCTCCTAGTGGAAGCATTATTTCCTCTTGGAATTAGATCTGTAGGCCAGTAGAGCATAAAGTCACAAGAAAAGGAAGCAAAATGTTTTTGCTAGTGAGTTACTAGGGGTAATAGTGAGTGGTACCACTCTTATTCCCACTCCTTGATTTCTGGACTCATGCATCCTGACTATTGAAGAAACAGCGCCATATACTAGACACTGACTCAGAACACATATAGCCTTCTGGAGAACCTTGCCCTAGCCCTGCAAGGTATTTTCATCTAGCACACAATGTAACTGAGTCTTCAAAAGATTGTTTACTGGTCTATCAAGACAGCTAATTCAGGATGGTGTAGAATATGGTGACACCAGTGAATTCCATGAGCATGGGCCCGTTGCTGCACACCTTTTGCTGTGAAGTGAGTTCCCGGTTAAAACGGAATACTTTGTAGAATATCATGACAGTGAATAATGCATTCTGTAAGTCCACAGATTGTAGTTTTGACAAAAGCTTTGCATGCAAGGAAGTCAAATATGTATCTATAGTAACTGTCTAATCCAATAAGAATAGAGCACTGGTTCTTCCATGATGAAAGATGTGCAATGTAATCAGACTGACACCAGTATCTGCCTGATTTCCTAGAAAATAGTGTCACATTGGGGGCTTAATTTGGTCTCTGACACTGGCAGATTGGGCAATCAGTGATGGCTATAGCCATGTTCACCTTGGTGAGTGGAAATCTATAATTCTGAGCTCATGTATAACCTCCATATGTGCCACCATGGTCACTTTATTTATGAGCCCACTGGGTGATGACAGAGTTGGCTGAAGAAAGAGGTTAACTAGCATCCAATGAACAGGTCATCCTATCTACTCGATTGTTCAAATTTTTCTTTGCTTAGATTACCCTTTGGTGAGCATTCACATAGGATGTAAATATCTTCACATTCTTTGTTCACTCAGAGAGGTCTATCCATATACCTTTTCCCCAAATTTCTTTGTCACCATTTTTCCAATCATGTTCCTTCCAAGTCCTTGACCAAACTATTGGCCAAAACTTATGAATCAGTGTACAATTGTACATTTGGCCATTCTCTCCTTCCAAGCAAAGTGAACAACCAGGTGCACTGCTCCAAATTCTTCTCATAGAAAGAATTTCCCTTTTACCACCGTCCTTCAAGTATGTCCCAGAAATGGTTTGTCATGTTGCAGCTGTCTACTTCCTGGTGATGCATGCTTATCTACCAGAACTATCTGTAAAAGAGCCCCTAGTATTTTCTTCTTCTGGCAAATGACAGGTAACTCCTCATAAGGCAATAGGTGCAGAATGAGAGAGTGATGACTGTGTAGCAGGATTGGAAACGATGGGAATGTGGGTCATTTCTTTATGTAACTTACTTGTGCCTTAAGGGCATGCTTGGGCCTGATTATGTGTACACCACTTCCATTGATGATGGAGTGTTGCTGGGTACACTCAACTTTATAGCTTGGTGGATTATGTAACACTCAGTTTGTGATTGTAGCTCAGATCCCTTGGTAACGTGATGGTCCATGGTTAAGCATTCAGTTTCTATGAAGGTCCAGTAGCAGGCCAGCAACTGTTGCTCTAAAGGAGGGTAGTTATTGTAAGATGACGGCAGGGCCTGGCTTCAAAATCCTAAAGTCCTGTGCTATAATTCATCTGTAGGGGTCTTCCAAAGGCTCCGAACAGCACCTATATAGGCTAATGACACTGTGCAAGCAACATTGTATCTGCCTGATCATATGGCCCCAGTGGCAGAACAGCTGGCACAACAGGCTTGATCTGTTGTAGAACCTTCTTTTAAACTGGGCCTCACTTTATTTATTTATTTTTTTATTTTTATTTTTATTTTATTTTCATTATTATACTTTAGGTTTTAGGGTACATGTGCAAAATGTGCAGGTTTGTTACATATGTATCCATGTGCCATGTTGTTTTGCTGCACCCATTAACTCGTCATTTAGCATTAGGTATATCTCCTAATGCTGTCCCTCCCCCCTTCCCCAACCCCACAACAGTCCCCGGAGTGTGATGTTCCCCTTCCTGTGTCCATGAGTTCTCATTGTTCAATTCCCACCTATGAGTGAGAACATGCAGTGTTTGGTTTTTTGTCCTTGCGATAGTTTACTGAGAATGATGTTTTCCAGTTTTATCCATGTCCCTACAAAGGACATGAACTCATCATTTTTATGGCTGCATACTATTCCATGGTGTATATGTGCCACATTTTCTTAATCCAGTCTATCGTTGTTGGTTGGTTGGACATTTGGGTTGGTTCCAAGTCTTTGCTATTGTGAATAGTGCCACAATAAACATACGTGTGTATATGTCTTTATAGCAGCATGATTTATAGTCCTTTGGGTATATACTCAGTAATGGGATGGCTGGGGCAAATGGTATTTCTAGTTCTAGATCCCTGAGGAATCGCCACACTGACTTCCACAATGGTTGAACTAGTTTACAGTCCCACCAACAGTGTAAAAGTGTTCCTGTTTCTCCACATCCTCTCCAGCACCTGTCGTTTCCTGACTTTTTAATGATGGCCATTCTAACTGGTGTGAGATGGTATCTCACTGTGGTTTTGATTTGCATTTCTCTGATGGCCAGTGATGATGAGCATTTTTTCATGTGTTTTTTGGCTGCATAAATGTCTCCTTTTGAGAAGTGTCTGTTCGTGTCCTTTGCCCACTTTTTGATGGGGTTGTTTGTTTTTTTCTTGTAAATTTGTTGGAGTTCATTGTAGATGCTGGATATTAGCCCTTTGTCAGATGAGTAGGTTGCGAAAATTTTCTCCCATTTTGTAGGTTGCCTGTTCACTCTGATGGTAGTTTCTTTTGCTGTGCAGAAGCTCTTTAGTTTAATGAGATCCCATTTGTCAATTTTGGCTTTTGTTGCCATTGCTTTTGGTGTTTTAGACATGAAGTCCTTGCCCACGCCTATGTCCTGAATGGTATTGCCGAGGTTTTCTTGTAGGATTTTAATGGTTTTAGGTCTAACATTTAAGTCTTTAATCCATCTTGAATTAATTTTTGTATAAGATGTAAGGAAGGGATCCAGTTTCAGCTTTCTACATATGGCTAGCCAGTTTTCCCAGCACCATTTATTAAATAGGGAATCCTTTCCTCATCTCTTGTTTTTGTCAAGTTTCTCAAAGATCAGATAGTTGTAGATATGCGGCATCATTTCTGAGGGCTCTGTTCTGTTCCATTGATCTATGTCTCTGTTGTGGTACCAGTACCATGCTGTTTTGGTTACTGTAGCCTTGTAGTATAATTTGAAGTCAGGTAGCGTGATGCCTCCAGCTTTGTTCTTTTGGCTTAGGATTGACTTGGCAATGCGGGCTCTTTTTTGGTTCCATATGAACTTTAAAGTAGTTTTTTCCAATTCTGTAAAGAAAGTCATTTGTATCTTGATGGGGATGGCATTGAATCTATAAATTACCTTGGGCAGTATGGCCATTTTCACAATATTGATTCTTCCAACCCATGAGCATGGAATGTTCTTCCATTTGTTTATATCCTCTTTTATTTCATTGAGCAGTGGTTTGTAGTTCTCCTTGAAGAGGTCCTTCACATCCCTTGTAAGTTGGATTCCTAGGTATTTTATTCTCTTTGAAGCAATTGTGAATGGGAGTTCACTCATGATTTGGCTCTCTGTTTGTCTGTGATTGGTGTACAAGAATGCTTGTGATTTTTGTACATTGATTTTGTATCCTGAGACTTTGCTGAAGTTGCTAATCAGCTTAAGGAGATTTTGGGCTGAGACAATGGGGTTTTCTAGATATACAATCATGTCATCTGCAAACAGGGACAATTTGACTTCCTCTTTTCCTAATTGAATACCCTTTATTTCCTTCTCCTGCCTGATTTCTCTGGTCAGCACTTCCAGCACTATGTTGAATAGGAGTGGTGAGAGAGGGCATCCGTGTCTTGTGTAAACTGGACCTCACTTTAAACTAGGAGGTTTTAGTTTACTCAGTAAATGGATCAGTAAATGTGGCATATGTTGCCTTAAGAATCAAAAAAAAAAAAAAAAAGCCAACTAGGTATTGTGCCTCTTCTTGTTGTAGAAAAGGCTGGATGCAACAACTTCTCTTTCCCTTTAAAAGGAATATCTCCATAGGTTCAACATTACTGGACTCCTAGAAAATTCACTGAGGTGGAATGCCTCTGAATTGTAGTCAGATTTATTTTTCACACTCTGACACACAAATGTCTTCCCAATAAGTCTAGAGTAGTGCTACTTCTTACTCCCTAAGTCTAATCAGCAAAATGTGTGTGTGACAGACCAGTGTGATAACTTGGGGAGGGGAAAGGAAATAAAGATCCCTGAAAACTAAAGAATAATGTTAGGATAGAAAAATTGAGAAACACCTGAGATAAGACAGTGAAGCTGTGTTGCCTACCTTGTCACCTGAAAGCAGACTGATTTTCGTGGGCTTTATAGACCAATGTAGAGAAAAGGCATTTGCCAGATCAGTAGCTGATAACCCAGTACTAGGGATGTGTTAATTTTCTCAAGAAATAAAACTACTTCTGGTATAATAGTTGCAATTAATGTCACTAGTTGGTTACGCTTACAAGAGTCCACTGTTATTCTCCAAGATCCACATGTATTCTTCACAAACAAAACAGGAAAGTTGAATGGGGATGTGGTGGGAATCACCCAACCCTGCATTTTTAAATTAATCGGTGCTGGCACTAATTGCTAAAATCCCTCTAGGAATGAAATATTGCTTTTTGTTTATAATTTACCCAGGTAGAGGCAGATCTAATGGCTTCCACGTGGCTTTTTCCACCAAAATAACCAACATGCTACAAGTCACAGAACAAGTGTGGGTGTTCTTCCAGCTTCTATATGTGTCTACTTCAATTATGAATTTCAGAAATTAGAAAACTACAGGATGGAGTCAGACACCCACTGGTATCATCATGAGATAAACCTGAGCTAAAACTCCATTTATCACCTGACTTCCATAAATTCCCAACTTTAACCAGTAAACAACAGTGATGTTTTGGGTCTCCTAGAATTAGTGTCAGTTCATAAATAGGATTCAGTAGTCACTCAAAAGTCTTGATTATTTTATTTTCTCCAATGTACAACTACCTTGGCAAAAATTAGTAAGCCATTTGGGGAAGATGGGGAGAAAGATTAACAGTATAAACTTTCAGTAGTGAGAAAACTGAGGAAAAGTGGCAAATAGGAGACAGGACTAAACTACAGTTCCAACTTGGACAATCAGAACAGAGTGTGGGGACTCACATCATGAACTTTTGCTCTAAGAACTACTGCAGGAATATACTAGTAAAGCCAAAAGAATCCACAGACCCTTTGATGGAAGTGGATTGCTCCTGCAGGATGTGGGAGACAGCCCAAATACTGTAATTGGCCAAACTGTGAAGGTGGGGAAAAAGGGATCATCCACTCCTGAATACACATCCTCACTAAGGAACTTGAATGTCCAAATCATGGGAGAAGGATTTGACCTTACCTAAAGCTGAGACAATTTATAGAACCGAGTGAAATATAGTGGTAGAGGATATAATATATAATATTATATAGTATATAGTATATTATATAGTATATAATCCTTTGGGTATATACCCAGATCCAGGCCTTTGACAAAATTCAACAACCCTTCATGCTAAAAACTCTCAATAAATTAGGTATTGATGGGACATATCTCAAAATAATAAGAGCTATCTATGACAAACCCACAGCCAACATCATACTGAATGGGCAAAAACTGGAAGCATTCCCTTTGAAAACTGGCCCAAGACAGAGGGATGCCCTCTCTCACCACTCCTATTCAACATAGTGTTGGAAGTTCTGGCTAGGGCAATCAGGCAGGAGAAGGAAATAAAGGGTATTCAATTAGGAAAAGAGGAAGTGGAATTGTCCCTGTTTGCAGATGACATGATTGTATATCTAGAAAACCCCATCGTCTCAGCCCAAAATCTCCTTAAGCTGATAAGCAACTTCCAGCAAAGTCTCAGGATACAAAATCAATGTGCAAAAATCACAAGCATTCTTATACACCAATAATAGACAAACAGAGAGCCAAATCATGAGTGAACTCCCATTCACAATTGCTTCAAAGAGAATAAACTGCGTAGGAATCCAACTTACAAGGGACGTGAAGGACATCTTCAAGGAGAACTACAAATCACTGCTCAATGAAATAAAAGAGGATACAAACAAATGGAAGAACATTCCATGCTCATGGGTTGGAAGAATCAATATCATGAAAATGGCCATACTGCCCAAGGTCATTTATAGATGCAATGCCATCCCAGTCAAGCTACCAATGACTTTCTTCACAGAATTGGAAAAAAATACTTTAAAGTTCATATGGAACCAAAAAAGAGCCCACATTGCCAAGTCAATCCTAAGCCAAAAGAACAAAGCTGGAGGCATCACACTACCTGACTTCAAACTATACTACAAGGCTGCAGTAACCAAAACAGCATGGTACTGGTACCAAAACAGAGATATAGACCAATGGAACAGAAAAGAGCCCTCAGAAATAATGCCACATATCTACAACTATCTGATCTTTGACAAACCTGACAAAAACAAGCAATGGGGAAATGATTCCCTATTTAATAAATGGTGCTGGATAAACTGGCTAGCCATATGTAGAAAGTTGAAACTGGATCCCTTCCTTACAGCTTATACAAAAATTAATTCAAGATGGATTAAAGACTTAAATGTTAGACCTAAAACCATAAAAACTCTAGAAGAAAACCTAGGCAATACCATTGAGGACATAGGCATGGGCAAGGACTTCATGTCTAAAACACCAAAAGCAATGGCAACAAAA
>NW_026652282.1:68963369-68971798 GCF_009828535.3 Hylobates moloch
AACTCCAACAAATTTACAAGAAAAAAACAACATCAACAAGTGGGTAAAGGATATGAACAGACACTTCTCAAAAGAAGACATTTATGCAGCCAAGAGACACATGAAAAAATGCTCATCATCACTGGCTATCAGAGAAATGCAAATCAAAACCACAGTGAGATACCATCTCACACCATTTAGAATGGCCATCATTAAAGAGTCAGGAAACAACAGGTGCTGGAGTGGATGTGGAGAAATAGGAACACTTTTACACTGTTGGTGGGACTGTAAACTAGTTCAACCATTGTGAAAGTCAGTGTGGCGATTCCTCAGGGATCTAGAACTAGAAATACCATTTGCCCCAGCCATCCCATTACTGTTTATATACCCAAAGGATTATAAATCATGCTGCTATAAAGACACATGCACACGTATGTTTACTGTGGCACTATTCACAACAGCAAAGACTTGGAACCAAGCCAAATGTCCAACAATGATAGACTGGATTAAGAAAATGTGGCACATATACACCATGCAATACTATGGCAGCCATAGAAAAGGATGAGTTCATGTCCTTTGCAGGGACATGGATGAAGCTGGAAACCATCATTCTCAGCAAACTATCGCAAGGACAAAAAACCAAACACTGCATGTTTTCACTCATAGGTGGGAATTGAACAATGAAAACACATGGACACAGGAAGGGGAACATCACACACCAGGGCCTGTTGTGGGGTGGGGGGATGGGGGAGGGATAGCATTAGGAGATATACCTAATGTTAAATGACGAGCTACTGGGTGCAGCACACCAACATGGCACATGTATACATATGTAACTATCCTGCAGGTTGTGCACATGTACCCTAAAACTTAAAGTATAATTAAAAAATAAAAACATTAAAGAAAAGAAATTTAACTAATACAAAAGTGATTAACCATATATTTATTACTTCTAGTGCTCTCATCTTCTGGTGCAGATTAGAATTTCCATATGATATTAGCTGAGGCCAATGTCCTTCTGCTTGAAAGACTATCTTTAACACGTTTTGTACTCGAAGTTTCTTTGTGATACATTCTTTCAGCCCTTGTGTGTTTTTTGAAAGTTTTTATTCTTCATCTTTAAAAGATACTTTTATGGAGTAAAGAATTCTAGAGAGAGTGACATTAACATGATGGTGCATGTATTAGGGGCTGTAGTGTGTTGTATTAGCCCATTTTGCATTGCTATAAAAGAATACCTGAGACTGGGCAATTTATATACAAAACAGGTTTATTTGGCTCATGGTTCTACAGGCTGTAGAAGAAGCATGGCACTAGCATCTGCTCAGTTTCTGGTGAGAGTCTCAGGAAGCTTTTATTCATGGTGGAAATCAAATGGAGCTGGCATGTCACATGGCAAGAGAGGAAGCCAGACAGAGTGTAGGTGCTAGGCTCTTTTAAAAAATCAGGTCTCATGTGAATGAACAGAGCAAGAACTCACTGATTGCCATGGGCAGGGAATGAAGTTGTTCATGTGGTATCTGCCCCCATGAACCAAGCAACTTCCATTAGGCCCCACCTCAAACGTTGGAGATCATATTTCAACATGACATTTGGAGAGACAAATATCCAAACTATATCAGGTTTTCCAATTATATCCTCCCACAGCAACAATAAAATGGCAATCATCATGCATAAAAGTGCTTTTGTAGGAGCTTTGAGATCCAGGCAAAATATTGCAAAACCCTGGTGGAGTACAAGACCAAAAAGAATTCTTCTTCTAAGAAGGTCCCAGGTCCTGATGGCAGGCTTGTTTGCCATGGTCCTAGCCACAAATTCAGAAATAGCTCTTTCCACCTGCAGATTCACCTATAGCCTTGTTTGGTCTTGGTTTTGCCACAAGTAACACCCTTGTAGAGACCCAGGAAGCACTGTATCTTCCCATACCTTAGGTAATAGGCCTACCAACTTCAGTCCCAGGTGTGAACTCTCAAGCAGCCCATGATCTAGCTTCAGCCTCTCTCAGCAATGGTCTAAGAATAGTCCTGCCCACACCAGGTAGAAGATGCATCTGTTTATGCTCCTACAGGCAGGATGGTAAATTCCAGTTTAACTGCAGATCCCAAGGAGTCCCTTTAAAGAAGCTCTAGCCCCTTCTCATTGTGATCTGGAAGAAGTGCTGCCTACCCAGGAATCTGCCAGGAGAAATGCTTGTTTGTATACCTAGAGGCAGGCACACCGAGCTCAGAATATTCTGAAGTAACCCTGCTACTCAGCTCCAGTCTCACTCAGCCATGGTACAGGGACACCCAGGAACCTGGCAGAAGACGAACCCATCCATTCCTCCAAAGGTGGACTTAAAAACCTTGAAATGGGATAACATATTTGCAAATCATATATCCGATAAGGAGCTAATATTGAAAATATATAAGGAACGCAATAGCAAACAACTCATTACCAAAAGGACCACTAATGTGATTAAACAATAAGCAAAGTGACCTAAATAGACTTTTTTCCCAAAGAAGACATACAAATAGCCAGAAAGTGTATGAAAAGATGTTCAACATTACTAATTATCATAAAATGCAAATCAAAACCACAGTGACCTATCAACTCACAACTGTTAGGATAATTATAATGAAAAAGACAAAAGGTATCAGGTGTTGGCAAGGATATGGAGAAAAGGGGACTCTTGTATACTGTCGGTGGGTATGTAAAATAATGCAGCCACTATGAAAAACAATATAAAGGTTCCTGAAAAAATTCAAATTATAACTACTGTATGATCCAGCAATCCCACTTCTGGGTAGATAACAAAAGAATATAAAATTAATATCTCGAAGAGATAGATACCTGTACTCCCATGTTTATTGCAGCATTATTCACAATAGCCAGGACATGCAACAACTTAATTGTCCATCAACTAATGAATGGAATTAATTAATATATTAAATATTAACAAAATTAAAATTGATTTATATATTAAAATTAATATATAAGTATGTATATATTCATATAACATACATATTACATTAAAATAATTATATATGTACACATCATATATAGGAGATTATGTCATTTGTGAAAAAATGGGTGAACCTGAAAGATATTTTGCTAAATAAAATAAGTCAGACAAATAAATACAAATACTGTATGATCTCAACTATATGTAGAATCCCAAAAATCAGTCTTACAGAAGCAGAGTAGAAAGATAATTACCAGGAGCTATATAGGAGTGGAGGAGAAATGGGGAGATGTTGATCAAAGGGTATGAATTTTCAGTTATAAGATGAATAAGTTATGGTGATGTAATTTACAGCATGTTGAGTATAGTTAATACTGTATGGTACACTTGAAATTTTCTTAGAGAATTCATCTTAAGCATCTTCACCACACACACACACACACACACACACACACACACACACAAATGGTAACTATGAGGTAGTGGATGTATTTATTGGCTTGACTGTGGTGATCATTTCACAACGTATACCTATATATAACCATCAATTCATACACTTTAAATATATGAAATTTTATTCATCAATAATACCTCAATAAATCTTGGGGGAGCATAATTCTAAGCTAACAATATTTTTTCTTTCAAAATTTTAAATATGTTGCTCCAATGTACTCTAGCTTGCAGTGTTTATAATAAGAAATCTGCTCTTATTTTTAGCTTTTGTCCTCTGTGTGTAACATGCCTTTTTTTCTGGTAACTTTTAAGATTTTTCTCTACCTCTATTTTTAAACAGTTACATTGTTGTGTCCCTTGAAGTAGTTTTTGCATGTTTTCTTTCTTTGGGTTTGTTGTTATTATTTGATTTGTTAGTTTATAGTTTTTAACAATTTGGGAAAATTTTGGTTACAATTTCTTTAAATTTTTTTTTGCCTTTTTTTCCATAACACTACTTAATGTGCTATATCTTTCTCTTTGCTTGTTGAACATGTGGAATATAGTTATGATAATGGTTTTAATGGCCTTGTCAACTGATTCTATCATCTGTATCAATACTGGGTCAGGTTCTATTGATTGACTCCTCCCCAGCCCCCATTATGGGTAATCTTTTACTGCTTTTTTGCATGCTGGTCATTTTTTATTGGATTCCTAATATTGTAAGTTTCACCTTGTTGGGTGCTAGACATTTTTGTATTCCTATAACAGTCTTGAGCTTTGTTCTGGAAGGTAATGAGGTTGATTGAAACAGTTTCCTTTTTTGAATTGTGCTTTTCAGGTTTTTCAGTCATAATCAGAGCAGAATTTAAGCTAGGCATCATTTTTTCTTATCATACAAAACCCTTCTGAGTATTCTCTCGTGTCCAGTAAATTATGAGGTTTTCCATTCTGGCTAGTAAGAATAGGCGCTATTTTTAATCCTATATGAGCTCCAAGTACTCTGCCCTCTAATACTTGTGAATACTCTTTACTCAACCTTGGAAAGTGTGTTCACATGTTCTACTCAGTATGAAACTGAATATTAAAGGAAAACTCTCTGTCATTCTTTGGAGTCCTCTCTCAAGTATTTCTCTCTTCTTTGGTATTTTGTTCGCTTAATTACGGTTGCTTTTGTATGCCTAGGCTCTCAGAAACATCTCCACAAATCAGAGAAACTGCCAGATTTCATCCAAGTTTCTCATCCTAGAACCACAGCCTGAAAACTCAAAGAAGCAAGCTGCAGCATAGTGCTCACCTCACTTGTTTCTCATCTTTTATGAATTATTGTCCTTTGTTGCCTGGTGTCTAATGTTTGAGTAATTCCAGTAACTATTACTTCATTTTGGCCAAAAGCTGAAGTTCTTAATTTTTAACACAGATTATAACAAATGCATATATTTACAGTTTAAATAAACATGTAAAATTATGTGTCAGAATATGGAAGAGAAGACGTGTGTATTAGTATGCCTTAATAAAATAAGGTCAAAATTGTCACAGAAAAGTAGCCAAGATCCTTAATTTGTCATCAAAACATTTTGAATTAGATATACCTTTCTGAACTCATTTTCCAGAGATGGGAGACAAGAAGAAGGAGAAGGAGACGGAGAAGAAAAGGAGGAGGAGGAGGAGGAGAGATAAAACAGGAAGGGAAGGAGGGAGGGAGGGAGAGAGGAAAGAAGGAAAGAGGAAGGAAGGAAGGAAGGAAGGAAGGAAGGAAGGAAGGAAGGGAGGGAGGGAGGGAGGGAGGGAGGGAGGGAGGGAGGGGGGGGAGGGAGGGAGATACTTGGAAATTTATAGAAGCTTATTCCTTTAGCCTAGACAGCTTTGCTTCACAACGAAGGGGAGCGCATTGTCTGCCTGCTGTTAGTTCAGAAATTTAAATGAAGTCATGAACCCATTAATTACTTAATAAGTTTTAATCAAAGTTTTAGCTAAGGCATGTTGTTATTACATCAAAAAAATCCCCCCATATATTTAGAAAATAAATCACTAATGGCACTTATTGGTTATGCATTTCTGCCTAAAACACATTTTATAATTCATTAATGTACCATTATATACTTTATTAGTTTATCTCCCTAAATAATACAACGTGTGTCTGTTAGAAAACTAATCTTAGTACTAAATGTTAAAGTATTAGGAAACTTCCATTTGGCCTGTAGCAGCAAATATATTTGTTTGCATTCATTAATTGGAGAAAGAATTGATCATGCTTTCAATATCTCATTAGAATAATTTCAACTATAAATCATATTTATATTTTCCACCAGTGGACACCATTTTGGGGTGTTTACAGTGTATTCTATGGCTTAAAAAATACACATATTCATGAAAACAAAACTTGCAATGAGGCGTCCAAAAAAGATTTTGGTGCTCAACATGGAAAAGCTACTATATTGAGTTTCTAGTGAAACTGAGAGGAAGGTAGCTCCGGTGACTGTGTGAGAAATAAGTTGTAGAAACAACATATAAGAGACAAAGTAGTTAAGTTTATGATGACCTGGACTGGGGCAATGAGAGTGGAAATGGGAAGAAGGCAAAGCATTAACCACCTACACAGGTCTCTCAAACCTGCAAATAATAAAAACAAAAGACTGTGCATACAATGGAAAACAGTAATGGAAATAGTATGTAGTCAAAGACCCAATCAGTATTAACACTGTAACCCAAGGCCCACAACAATGTCACTTTTAGGGTAGAATTTTGAGGAAATTGCCTGTTTTCCTTGCAGCATAAGCAATAAATTATATACTCTGTATCATTTCAAAATACTTTCAATTTTTCATCAAACAATTCTTTTTTTTACATTATTTCAATAACATCTATGTTGATGTTGCTGTTTCCATCTCCTGTGGAGCTCAGCACTTTCTCTTCACACTGATGTCCTTTATTATAAGAGTATTTTATTTACTGTCGTTATTTCAACTCCTTTCTTTAATTTAATATGACTATGTTTTATGAGCCCCAGGGTATCAACACAGGTTAACAATAAATTTAACTTTCTTTCTTTATATCAGCTTTTTTATATAAATAATTGAACTTTATTTCTCATTCAAATTCCTCTTATTCTGGTTGGCAAAAACTTAATCTCAGTTAATTCTGTATGTTTTTCTTAATTCAGGAGTCCACCCTTCCCATTGCTTCCTTCGACCCAGAATTACATCTTATTTCTGGGAAAGGGGATACATTAAGTCACAGCATCACAGGGAGAATGGCAGTATCTGGTCTTCTGTCACCATTGAAACCCATTAAAGTGTTATAATGTACACTCACACATCAGGTTCTCTGTCTATCCACATAGGTCACAGCTACATCATCCCTCACTTCATCAGGGCCTCTTCAAATCTACCCGTTTCAGTTACTCTGTACTCCTCTCAGAAAAAATCTTTGGCTACTCACCTATTCTACTCTGAGGCTACAGATAAATTTCTAAGGTCATCTCAAGCTCTGTCTATCTAGATGTGAAATTCAAGGTAGTTCTCATCTAGTATTATTTCTATGATAATGCTGCATTTTAAAATACCCACAATCTAAGTAGCATATACCAAGTAACGGCTATTTTTCCTTCTCACAGATCTGTGGATAAGCTTTAGGTATCTCCTGTTTAGTGTTCGCGGTCAGGTTTAAGTATTTCCTCAGATATAATCTAGTGGCATAGGAAGGTATACTCCATCTACTCTACTTGGGGGCTATATAAAGTCACAGGAAAAGTGATATGGGAGATATTTTTTAAAGGGGAGATAATATTTAAAGTATAACAACAACCAATCTACCATGATTTGCACTATTGGGTGTTATCTTTTATTTCCTCTCACATGCAAATTATACTCATTTTCTTCCCAACACATCATAGACATCTAATTTAATCATGGCATTGGCTAAACTCAGGATCTCTTGATCTGTGTCAGGTGGCTACTTTTTTTTTTTTACTTTATACACATTTTTATATGATTATAAACTCTTTTTTTCTTAGTTAACATATTTTAATTGTACAATTTTATGGGGTAAAATTTGGTGTTTCAATACATGTATATGTTGTAATATGATCAAATCAGAATTGTTAACACCAGCACCTTATGCATTCATCATTTTTTTGTGGTGAGAACATTCAAAGGCCTCTTGTCTGGCTATTATGTCATATAATGTCTTACTGTTAATTATAGTCACCCTCCTGTGCAAAAAAATAAGAAAGTTGATATTATAGAAATGGAGAATGGAATAGGAAACCGTTTTTAAACAATAAAATTTAAAGGTCAATTTTCAAAAGAAAAAAGCAAGGTAAAACATTCGCAAAATGAATATAAACATATATTTACAGATTTGCTAAGAGGGTAGATCTTATGTTTAGAGTTTTTACCACACAGTCATGTGCATGAGTGCACCCACGCACGCGCACACACACACGCACACACACACACACACACATACACACAGAGAGAGAGAGAAAATAAAAAGAATACAAAAAGCTGTAGGAGATTTTGTTTTCTTTTACATGTTCTGTGCTAAGAATATAATACTTTCACAATAAGAAAATAAAAACCAACTTTTTTTAAAAAACATTAAACATCATGCAAATAATGAAGGAAAGTAAATATTTACTATTAGCAGTTATTAGGCTTTTTGGTTCTTTTGTTTTTAAATTTTTTATTTCCATAGGTTACTGGGAAACAGGTGGTATTTTGTTACATGAATAAGTGCTTTAGTGGTGATTTGTAATATTTTGGTTCACCCATCACCCGAGCAGTATACACTGCACCCAACTTGTAGTCTTTTACTCCTCACCCCCTTCCAATCTTTCCCTCTGAGTCCCCAAAATCCATTATGTCATTCTTATACCTATGCATTCTCATAGCTTAGCTCCGAATTATGAGTGAGAACATTCGATATTTGGTTTTTCATTCCTGAGTTACTTAACTTAGAATAATAGTCTCCAATGTCATCCAGGTCGCTGTGAATGCCATTAATTCATTCATGTTTATGGCTGAGTAGTATTCCATTATATATATATATATATATATATATATATATATAT
>NW_026652282.1:68972166-69001417 GCF_009828535.3 Hylobates moloch
TATATATATATATATATATATATATATATCTCACCGTTTCTTCATCCACTCATTGATTAATGGGCACTTGGGTTGGTTCCACATTTTTGCAGTTGTGAATTGTGTTGCTATAAACATGTGTGTGCAAGTATCATTTTGTATAATGACTTCTTTTCCTCTGGGTAGATACCCAGTAGTGGGATGCTGGATCAAATGGTAGTTCTACTTTCAGTTCTTTAAGGAATCTCCACACTGTTTTTCATAGTGATTGTGCTAGTTTACAGTCCCACTGGCAGTGAAGAAGTGATCCTTGTTCAGCATATCCACACCAACATCTATTATTTTTTGATTTTTTGATTATGGCCATTCTTGCAAGAGTGAGGTGGTATCGCCTTGCGGTTTTGATTTGCATTTCCCTGATCATTAGTGAGGTTGAGCATTTTTTCATGTTTGTTGGCCATTTGTGTATCTTCTTTAAAGAATTGTCTATTCATATCCTTAGCCCACATTTTGATGGGATTGTTTTTTCTTTGCTAATTTGTTTGAGTTTGTTGTAGATTCTGGATATTTGTCCTTTGTCTGATGTATAGATTATGAAGAGTTTCTCTCACTCTGTAGGTTGTCTGTTTACTCTGCTCACTGTTCCTTTTGCTGTGCAAAAGCTTTTTAGTTCAATTAAGTTCCAGCTATTTATCTTTGTTTTAATTGCTTATTTTTCATCTGCATCTCCTCTTTATTGAAGTATCTATTTAATTATTTGATTCATTTATACTGGGTTATTTGTTTTGTCATTACTGAGCTCTGAGAACTTGATTTTCATATTCTGGATGCAGATCCTTTATAATCCATGAGTTTGCAAATACTTTATCTCCATATGTGGCTTCTCTTTTTGTTCTATCAACAATGTCTTTCAAAGAGAAGTCATTTTCAATTTTGATAATGCCCAATTTGTCATTGTATCTTCTAACAGATAATGCTATTGGTGTCATATATGAAAATCCTTTGCATAATTCAAGGTAAGAAAAACTTTTTCTAATGTTATATTTTAGAAGTTTTATGGTTTAAGTTTACATTTATAACTGTGATTTATTTCAAGTTAATTTTTGTATATGCTATAAGGTGACGGTCAAGGTTTATATTTTTCATACAAATATTCCAGAATCACTATTTATATATAAAAAGGTATTCATCTGAGGTTCCTTTGCACCTTTGTCAAAAATCAGTTGCTTGATCAGCAAGATGACAGGCTAAGTAGCTCCAGGTCTTTATTCCCCCTACAGAGGCACCAGGATAACAACTAAACATAGAAAAGAATACGTTTTTGAGAATTCTAGAAAACAGCTGAAAATCTAAGGCACACAAGTTGACACAAAACTAACAAGAAATTTTAGTGAAAGGGGAAGAAAACTTTACAACTGGAAGGAAATCTCCCATACTAGGGCCCATCTTTCAGGATGAAAACAAAAGAGTGGATCCTGTATCCAATGTTCTGATTTTTCTAGGGATTACTAGAGTGATTGCTTTTTATTTTGCCTGACACAGTGCTGAATAGATTGGAGACGTAGTTTGGGAGTCATTGAAAACAGTTGAGCACCCAGCAGGTTAGGACTGCAGCTCCTCAGGCAAACACCAGAGGGAGCAAGAGATTACACCAGAAGAAGCAAGAGCAGACAGTTTAGGAAATTTGAGCCTGTTAAAATCACCTACACAAGCCCAAAAATGACACATTTTCAGAAAATATTTGAGAGTTCATAGAACCTCTAACAGGCTGATTAGCGAATGTTGTCCCCTGTACAAAGCTATACTTTAAATACTGGGAGAGATAGTGGTTTTCTAATGCACAAATCTCAACAAAAGATTATAAGGTATACAAAAAAAAAAAACAGGAAAACATGGCTCAATGAAAGGAACAAAATAAAACTCAAGAAACCAACCTAAAGAAATGCAGCTCTATGAGCTACCTCACAATAAATGTAAAATAACTGTGTTAAAGATGCTTGACAAGGTAAAAGAAAACATTGAGAGAAATCTAAATAAAATCATATAAAGAATGCAAAAGCCAAAATTACAATAACCAACAAAGAGATGGAAACTATAAGTGCATGATGGTGGACTATGAGATAGTCTTTCTTTCCTCAACAAAGATAAACAATGTGGCAACTATTCATGAAGAAAAATAAATCTGAAAGTGCATAGGACCCACTTAAAATTGTTTTAAAGAAACTCAGCAAGTTACAAGAGAACATGTATAAAAATTAATAAAATCAGGAAATCAATACAAAAACAAAATGAGAAACTAAACAAAGAGATTACAAATGTTAATATTTTTTAAAAAGCAGAAATTTGGGGGCTGAAGGAGAAAATGGCTGAATTAAAGTTACAATAGAAAGCTTTAACAGAAGACTAGATTTAGCAGAAGAAAGAATAAACAAACTCAAGGAAATGTCATTTGAAATCATTTAGTCAGAGGGTAAAATAAAAAAGAATTGAAGAAGAAAGTCTACAGGGTTTATGGCACACCATCAAGAGAGCAACATTCCAATAATAATATGTTTTCCCCTTGGTATCCATGTGAAATTGGCTTCAGAATGCCTCAGAGATACTGAACTCTATGGATGCTTAAGTCTCTTATATAAGATATTATAGTATTTGCCTATAACCTGAGCACATTTTTCCATATACTGTAAATCATCTTTAGATTACTTATAATACCTAACACTATGTAAATGTCATACAAACACTTGTTGTACTTTTTTTTATTTTTTATTGACGTATTGTTATTTTTCCTTTTTTTAAATATTTTTTATCTGTGATTTGTTGAATATGTTGATGCAGCACCTGCAAATATAGAGAGCTAACTGTATTTACATGAGGAGAAGAGAGATAATTTGTACCAGAAAGCTTATTTAAAGGAATAATAGCTGAAAACTTCCCAAATCTGAGACATGATGTAAATATCTATGTATAGGAAGCTCAGAATTCTCCAAAAAAAATTTAACCCAAAGAAGAGTTCAATAAGACGTATTATAATGAAGCTATCAAAATCCAGAGCCAAATAAAGAATTCTGAAAGCACCAAGAGAATATAAGCATATCACATATAAGGGAGCACCAATATGACTATCGGAGGATTTCTCTGCAGAAACCTTGTAGGCCAAGAAATTGTAAGAATGTGCTAAAAGCAAAACAAGACTGTAAACCAAGAATACTTTGCACGGCAAAGCTGTTTTTCAGAAATGAGGGAGAAATAAAGAATTTCTCAGACAAAAACAAAACAAAACGAAAAAAATAGCTAAAGGATTTTATCACCACCAGTCCTGCCTTATAGGAAATGACAAAAAAAGCTATTTTTTCTGCAAGAAAATAATTACTAATTAGTTCCATGAAAACATAGGAAAGTATGTTCTCAGATGCATAATTTGCAAATATTCTATTTCATTCTGTAGGTTGACTGTTTATTTGGTTGATTATTTTGTTGTAGGACTGGTACGAGTTCTTTGCATATCTGGAAGAATTCATATACTCCCAAGTACATGAAAACGTGTGACTATGTGTACTCATGAGTAGTGGGATTGAATCAGTAATAAAAAATCTCCCAACAAAGAAAAGCTTGGGAGTATGTTGTTGGGTGATTTTTTATTACTTATTAAATCTCACTAGTCACTATTCATTATTGGTCTTTTCAGCATTTCTATGTATTCCTAATTTAATCTTAGCAGGTTGTATGTTTTCAGGAATTTATTCATTTTCTCTGTTTTCTTGTTTGTGAATGCAGAGAATTTCATAGTAGTATCTAATGATCTTTTGTATTTCTGTATAATCAGTTGTCATGTCTCCTTTTTATGTTTATTTGGATATTCTCTCTTCTGTATTTTCATTAGTCTAGCTAGTGTTTTATCAATTTTGTATTTTTTAATGAAACTAATTTTTGTCTATATTATGTATTGTATTTTTATATCAATTTTTCTTTACTTCTGCTGTTTGTTATTTCTTTTCTTGTACTAGCTTTGGGTTTGGTTTGATTTTCTTTTTCCAGTTCTTTGGAGTGCAATGTTAGAGTTATAATTTCTGGTTTTTCTCTCCTTTTAATGTAGGAATTGAATGCTATAAACTCTCCTTGTTAGCACTGTTTTTGGTGTATTTCAGAGGTTTTGGTATGTTGTGTCTATTTTTATGCTTTTCAAAACACTTTTTAATTTCCATCTTGATTTCATCATGGACACAAAGATCATTCATGGGAAGGTTTACTGTCATGTATTTTATAGTTTTAAGACTTTCTCTTGGTATTTACTTCTAGTTTTATTCCACCATAGTGCAAGAAGACACTCGATGTGATTCTGATTTTTCAGAATTTATTGTCACTATTTTTTGGGAGTATCATACGGTCTATTTTGCAAAATGTTCCATGCACTAATGATAATTATATTCTGCATTTGTTGAATAGGATGTTCTGTAAATTTGTTAGATTCACTTGATCTGGAGTCCAATTTAATCTAGTATTTCTTTGTTGATATTCTGCCTCCGTTTTTCTAGTGTGTCAGTGGGCTGTTGAAGTCCCCCACTATTAGTGTATTGCTGTCTATACCTTTTCCTAGGTCCACTAGTACTTTTATGAATCTGAGTGCTCCAGTGTTGGGTACACGTATATTTAGGATTTTTATATTTTCTTGTTGAATAGATTAATTTATCATTATATAATAACCTTGTCTTTTTTTACTGTTGTTGATATAAAGTCTGTTTTATCAGATGAAAGCATAGCTACTCCTGCTCTCTTTTGTGTTATATTTTTCACCACTTTACCACACATCTATGAGCATCTTTACCAGTTAGCTGTATTTTTTTTGTAATGAGAATATGGTTGAATCCTATTTTTTAGTCCATACTGTTAGTCTGTATCTTTTAAGTTGGGTATTGATTTAATTTGTGTTCTAAGTTCACATTGACATGTAAGGTTTGGTTCCTGTCATGATGTTAACTGTTACCTAGTTACTTTGTAGCCTTAATTGTATAATTGTTTTATAAGATCTGTGAGTTTTATACTTTTATGTGTTTTGATGATGGTTAATATAGACTTTTCAGTTCCATGTTTAGAAGTCCCTTGAACACTTCTTGTAGGACCAGTGTAGTGCTTTTAAATCCCCTTAGCATTTGTATGTCTGGAAAAGATTTCATTTTGTTTTATTTTTTCATTTGGAAGGTTATAGTAGGATACAAAATTCATGATTGGCTTTTTACAAAGTCTAAAAAGATACCTCAATCTTTTCTGGATTGTAAGTTTTCTGATGCAAAATGTGCTGTTAATCTAGTGGGATTTTCTTTATTGGTAATTAGACAATTTTCCCTTGCAGTAAGTCCATCGTGCAATGTATCTTACTCAAGTTCTCTGAAGTTCTTGATTTTTTTCCCTTCATTTTTGTTTCAATTAATTTGAAAAACCTGTCTTCAAGCACTCCAAGATTCTTTCACTTGATCTATTGTTAAGACTTGCACCTGTATTTTATAATTCCTTTAATCTTTTTTTATTTCCAGAAGTGTTATTTTTTAAATAAATATCTGTCTCAGTATATTTTCCATTTAAATTCTGATTTTTTTATTTGTTTGTGTTGGTTTGGGGCTTCTTAAAATTCAATGTCTCAAATTCTTTATTTGGTATTTCAAAGATTTTATTATGGCTAGAATTCATTGTTACAGAGACAGTGTGATTCTTTGTCAGTATTTTAACACTGGTTTCTGTACTTCCACAATGGCTTAACTTATTTATCCTAATCTTGATCAACTATCTTTTCTTGTTATTGTTGAATTTACTTGCATTTGGTCTTGTTTCTTTCTCCTTGAGAATGTGACTCTAACATACATTGCATAGGGTCATTCGGCTCTGGTTCTGGGTGTTTTCAGAGGCAAAAACTCTCTCTGAGTTTCTTGATTAAAGAGCACATATTTGGTGGCTTTCTCAATGGCTGCTTATAGTAGCAATACACCAAGTATAGGAGCCGCCCCACAGTCTCCTGCAAGGCCAGGATGGTTAGAGGTCTCAGGAAGCTTATCTCATTCCCCAGTACTGTGTATTTGTGTCAGCAGATTTTTTTGTTGGGATATGTAGTTCAACCTCCAGGCCAGTAGGTGGGGGTTACAGGTAAGACCCAGTTGTGGCAGAAGCAAATGTGTATGTGCTTGATCTTTGTTTACCAGTAGGAGCTCTCTGTTGCTTTATGCTATAGGCTGGTTTGTGAAATGCAAAGTAGCGTGAGCTCCCTGCTCACCTCCTAAGGGGTACATAAATCTGGGTGGAGTTGCACTGCCAAGTCCACCCTTGGATACTTAAATTGTAAGCAAAAGCACCTGCTGTTATGGGGGTAGTGCAAGGATCTCCTGGTGAAATGCACCTAGGTCTCCACAGCTGATGGAGGCAGCTGCAACAGCACCACTTCTTGGGCAGGCTGGAAAGCAATATGCTTCCCTATTATGCTCTGTCCCAGCATTCAGGACACTCAGATTGGGCAGACACCATTGTCTATCTCCAGGCTGCAATGTATCCAAGAGCCATGAAAGATGCCTGCTCCACAGCTCATCAACATAATGTCTTTGGCATGGAACATCCTTCCTCAGCCTAAAACAAACAGCTTTGTGGCTCTTCTGTTCTCCACTGCAGGAACATTGCTGCTCAAAAAAGAGAGGGATAGAGCTACACTTTTCAGGCAAGACCTGGCCTAGTGGATACACTGCCAATGTGGACACAGCTGCCCCTAATAGCCTTATTATAGCCATCCTCTGATGTGTCTATGCCAACCTCCTGCAAAAGCAACCACAGCTGTGTCTGCAGCAGTGTAGGGGGAGGAGAAGTCCCTCTTTCTATGTATGTCTATGCCTGAGCAATGAGGCCACCTGGCTGCTGAGATGAAACCATGCGCCTCTCTTGCAAAGCAGAATATAGTTCCCAGGTCTCTGCTGAAAGTGGTGCAATTACTCTCAATCCGCTAGAGGGGTACTCTTGGGCACAGCAATCTATATGCTCTGATCTCCTTTTTCCTAGAGGGTGCCCACTTGGTGAACTGCACTCTTCATTCCCATAGGATCAGCACTCCCCAAGTGAGAACCTTGAAGCTCCTCTGGGTCCAGCCAACCATTGGGGTTGCCGCAACCGAAGAAAGTCTTGGGGAATGTCTGCAGGGGCTCCGATGATGTGAAAACACAAGGACTGATGTTCCTCAGGCAGGACACTGTCCCACAATAGGTGCACCACAAGTATAGCACCAACCAATGCAGCTCAGGTCTGCTGGGAGAATGAATGATTGTTGTGTAATCTGGTAGTCCTGTGTAATGCCCTCAGGAAGTTCCCAAATTACCATAGACACCAGTGCCCAAATTTGGGAGGGCAGAGGAGCTCTGTTACAGTCCAGATACTGGTGGTCTGCTGCAGGTGTAAAGGGAGCAAAAAACATACTCACCTACACTTTCGACAAAATACCAAGTCCCTTGTGGCTACTAGCTGATTTCTGCCAATCTCTGTTTTCTTCTTTTTCTGTGCCCTAGCTTCTTCTCATGTGTTTTTGACACCTTTCACTTGATATTCTATTCAAGGTGTAATTATTCACCTGCAACTTTGCGGTTCTTCTTTCTGAGAACTGACATTTGGCATCTCTAGGCAGCCATCTTGAAACAAAGGATTAAGACATATATTTATCATGAAGAATTGTGTCATGTAATTATCAAGGATGAAAAGTCCCTCAGTCTAGCATCTGCAAGCTAGATATACAGGAATGTTCACAATGTAATTTAGTCTGGATCCAAACGCCTGAAAACCAGGGGAATTGATAGTGTAAACCCTATCCTGAGTGCAGAAGATGAGATATTCCAGTTCAGTTGGGCAGAAAATAAGGGAGGTAAATTCTTTCTTACTTTTGCCTTTTGTTCTATTCAGGCCCTCAACAGATGAGATGATGCCAACTCACATGAGAAAAGCAAACTACTTTACTGAGTTCATCAGCTCAAATGCTAACCTTATTCAGAAATAACCTCACAGACACAAACATAAACAATGTTTAGTCGGGGCACACCAAGGTCCCCTCAAATTGACACATAAAATTAATCATCACATACATAAAGTATCCTATTGTATGATTATATTTACATAAAAATTCAGAATTGGCAAATTCATAGAGACAGAAAGTAGACTGTCATTGCCACAGTAGAAGGTAGAAAGTATTGGGGATTAATGTTAATGAGTAAAGATTTTTTGAGAGGAAGATTCAAATATTCTAGAATTATATAGGGTTAATGATCACAAACTCTGTGAACAGACCAAATTACCACTGAGCTTTATACTTTTTTTCCCCATTTTCACGTTTTTAATATTTTCAGTTTACTTTTAAGTTCTGGGAGGCATGTGCAGAACGTGCAGATTTGTTACATAGGTAGACATGTGCCATGGTGGTTTGCTGCACCTATCAACCTGTCATCTAGGTTTTAAGTCCCGCATGCATTAGGTATTTGTCCTAATGCTCTCCCTCCCCTTGCCCTCAACCCCCTAACAGGCCCTGGTGTGTGATGATCCCCTCAATGTGTCCATGTGTTCTCATTGTTCAACTCCCACTTGTGAGTGAGAACATGCGGTGTTTAGTTTTCTGTTCCTACATTACTTTGCAGAGAATGATGGCTTCCGGCTTCATCTATGTCCATGCAAAGGACATAAACTCATTATTTTTTATGGCTGCATAGTATTCCATGGTGTATATGTGCCACATTTTCTTTATCCAGTCTATTATTGATGGGCAGTTGGGTTGGTTCCAGTCTTTGCTATTGTAAATAGTGCTGCAATAAACATACGTGTGCATATGTCTTTACAGTAGAATGATTTATAATCTTTTGGGTACATACTCAGCAATGGGATTGCTGGATCAAATGGAATTTCTGGTTCTAGATTCTTGAGGAATTGCCATACTGTCTTCCACAATGGGTGAACTAATTTACACTCCCACCAACACTATAAAAGCATTTCTATTTCTCCACAGCCTCGCCAGCATGTGTTATTTCCAGACTTTTTAATAATCACCATTCTAACTGACATGAGATGGTATCTCACTGTGGTTTTGATTCGAATTTCTCTAATGACCTGTGATGATGAGCTTTTCTTAATATGTTTTTTGGCCACATAAATGTCTTCTCTCATGAAGTGTCTTTCCATATTTTTTGCCCACTTTTTGAGAAAGTTGTTTTTTTTTTCCCTGTAAATTTTGAATTAGTCTAAGCTCCTTGTAGATTCTGGATATTAGACCTTTGTCAGATGGGTAGGTTGCAAAAACTTTCTCCCATTCTGTAGGTTGCCTGTTCACTCTGATGATAGTTTCTTTTGCTGTGCTCTTTAGTTTGATTAGATCCCATTTGTCAATTTTGGCTTTTGTTGCAGTTACTTTTGTATTTTTTAGTCATGAAGTCTTTGCCTATGCCTGTGTCCTGAATTGTATTCTCTAGGTTTTCTTCTAGGGATTTTATTGTTTGGGGTTTTACATTTAAGTCTTTAATCCACCTTGAGTTAATTTTTGTTTAAGGTGTAAGGAAGGGGTCCAGATTCAGTTTTCTGCATATGGCTAGCCAGTTTTCCCAACACCATTTATTAAATAGGAAACCCTTTCCCCATTGCTTTTATGTCAGGTTTGTCTTAGATCAGATTGTTGTAGATAAGTGGTGTTATTTCTGAGGTCTCTGTCATGTTCCATTGGTCTATATATCTGTTTTGGTACCAGTACCATGCTGTTTTGGTACCAGTACCATGCTGTTTTGGTTACTGTAGTGTTGTAGTATAGTTTGAAATCAGGTAGCATGATGCCTCAAGCTTTGTTCTTTTTGCTTAGGATTGTCTTGGCTATATAAGCTTTTTTGGGTTTCATATGAAATGTAAAGTAGTTTTTTCTAATTCTGTGAAGAAAGTCAATAGTAGCTTGATGGGAATAGCATTGAATCTATAAATTACTTTGGGTAGTATGGCCATTTTCATGATACTGATTCTTCCTATCCACGAGCATAGAATTTTTTTCTATTTGTTTGTATCCTCTCTCATTTCCTTGAGCAGTGGTTTGCAGTTCTCCTTGAAGAGGTCCTTCACATCCCTTGTAATTTGTATTCCTAGGTATTATATTCTCTTTGTAGCAATTGTGAATGGGAGTTCACTCATAATTTGGCTCTCTGCTTGTCTATTGTTGGTGTGTAGAAATGCTTGTGATTTTTGCACATTGATTTTGTATCCTGAGACTTTGCTGAAGTTGCTTATCAGCTTAAGGAGTTTTTGGGCTAAGACAATGGAGTTTTCTAAATACACAATCATGTCCTCTGCAAACAGAGCAATTTGACTTCCTCTCTTCCTATTTTAATACCCTTTATTTCTTTCTCTTGACTGATTGCCCTGACGAGAACTTCTAATACTATGTTGAATAGGAGTGGTGAGAGAGGGCATCCTCGTCTTGTGCCGGTTTTACAAGGGAATGCTTCCAGCTTTTGCCCATTCAGTATGATATTTTCTATGGGTTTGTCATACATAGCTCTTATTATTTTGAGATATGTTTCATTAGTACCTAGTTTATTGAGAGTTTTTAGCATGAAGGGATGTTAAACTTTATAGAAGGCCTTTTCTGTATCTATTGAGATAATCATGTGGTTTTTGTCATTGGTTCTGGTTATGTGATGGATTACATTTATTGGTTTGCATAAATTGACCAGTCTTGCATCCCAGGGATGAAGCCAACTTTATCGTGTTGAATAAGCTTTTTGATGTGCTTCTGGAGTCGAATCCCTGAATAGACCAATAACAAGTTCTGAAAGTGAGGCAGTAATTAATAGCCTACCAACCAAAAAAAATTCCGGGAGCAGACGGATTCACAGCCAAATTCTACCAGAGGTACAAAGAAGGTCTGTTCCCATTCCTTCTGAAACTATTGCAAACAAAAGAAAAAGAGGAACTCCACCCTAATTCATTTTATGAGGCCAGCATCATCCTGATATCAAAACCTGGCAGAGACACAAAAATTAAAGAAAATTTCAGATCAATATTCCTGATGAACATTGATGAGTTTTAGACTTTTAAAATGTGATTTTTATGGCATGTGAATTATATCACTTTTTTTTGAATAGGCAAGTCCAGCTCCTGACAGAATTCTATGGAAATGACCTTCTGAAGAAGGGCTCCCAAGAATAATAAAGTTGCTGTTTCATTAGATACAGATCATTAGATACCTGTGTATCTAACAGGACGGGCCAATTTGGTAACTAGTTCTGCTCCCTACAAACTTACCTAATCATCAATAATCTATCTTGAATACCCCTAGATTTTACTGATTATAGTCAGAAAATATGTTGGTTACATTGGAACTGAAGTTTTATCTAACTTCAGATTTCAGATTTCACTGACCAGTAATCTACATTAAAAAGTGGCTTCTCCTGCAATATAACTTTTCTACCCATCCATTTATTCCTTTGTAAAATATTTATGATGTGCTTATCACTTTCTGCGGATACAATGAAAGAAAAAATCTGATCTCTGTGCTTTTGGAGTTTATAGCCATAAATGCTAAATGTAGTCATTGTATGTCATTTTCTGACAGATCTTGGAATTATGACTTGGCAGGAGAACGGCGCCTATATCTGGCAGAGTAAAAAGATAGCTGTAATTGGTATACTCTTTTCACCTAGATAGGTTTATTTAAAATGCCCCCAAAAGAATTTATGAATCATGAAGTGAAATCAAAAATTTATGGATTTGAAATTTTGTTCAGAAGACAGGATTGAGGAAATATTAATTGACAGAATGTCGTGATTAAGCAAAGGGAGATACAAAGATGATATCTAGATTTTTGCTTGATCAAGAACATAAATGGTGATGTCACTCCTCTGTTGATCTTAACTTCATGATGTCTCTGATATACGTTCTATCCTCTCTACTCTTACCATTACTGCCCTAGTATAGGTCTTCAGCTTCCCCTTCATAAACTATTGCAACAGTTTCCTGCATCCAGTATTGCTTTCCTCTAATTCATATGCTATACTGCTGCCAAAGCTATCTTTATAAAACAGAAACTAAACTACATCACTCTTTTTTCAGAAAAATTTCAATGCTCCTGTATTAGTTTGTTTTCACACTGCTATAAATATACTACCTGAGACTGGGTAATTTATAAACAAAAGAGGTTGAATTGACTCACAGTTCCACATGGCTGGGGAGACCTCAGGGAGCTTACAATCATGGGGGAAGGTGAAGGGGAGGCAAGCACCTTCTTCACAAGGTGGCAGGAGAGAGAGTGATAGTGCAGAGGAAACTGCCACTTTTAAACCATCAGATCTTGTGAGAACTCACTCATTTTCACAAGAACAGCATGGGGAAAACTTCCCCCATGATCCTATCACCTCCCTCCCTGGACACGTGAGGATTACAGGTCCCTCCCTAAACACTTGAGGATTACAGTTGAAAATGAGATTTTGGTGGGGACACAGAAACAAACCATATCAGCTCCTATAATAACATCCAACGGTAACAGGAAAACATAATAACCTGTCTAGAGCTACTGGGTTGCTGAGAAGACAGACCTACCATTTTCCTCAACTGGACAAAAAATGTACTTTCTCAAGACACTTGGCAAATGGAAATAAACCTGATTGTCTATAAAGAATTGCAGCCGCACTTACACAAATAGTTTTTGTTTATTTACTCCCAAGCTTCTCGTAAATAGCACAGAAGAGTAGGGCAAGGTATACTTCTAGGTAATGGTGATGAGTTTCACCATTATTTATGCTAATTGAGCAGAAATGCATACATCCATTTATGATATGTTCTCCTTTCTCCTCTGCTTTTCACAGAGACTCTAACAATTATTGGTTCACCAGAGTGACTAACTTCCTCTTTCATAATATGCTATGGCTATCATGACCAAGGTATTAGCCAAGTAAGAGAAGAAATATTAAGATTCTAAGGTAGCTGACTGGATCAGGGCCTCACCTACCTAGGGAAGTCCAGAGTGGGAAGAGCAAGAGGGATGAAGAAAGCTAACATAATTTAGGGAAACGAGTCAAACACTGAAGAGACTGATATGGTTTGGATTTGTGTCCCTGCCCAAATCTCATGTGGAATTGTAATCCTCGATGTTTGGGAAGGGGCCTGGTGGAAGGTGACTGGATCATGGAGGCAGATTTTCTCCTTGCTGTTCTTGTGATAGTGAGTGAGTTCTCATAAGATGTGGTTGTATAAAAGTGCATAGCACTTCACCCTGTTCTCTGTTTTCCTCCTGCTCTGGCCATGTAGGATGTGCCAGCTTCCCCTTTGCCTTCCACTATAATTGAAAGTTTCCTGAGGCCTCCCCAACCATGCTACCTGTACAACCTGTGGAACCATGAGCCAATTAAGCCTCTTTTATTTATAAATTACCCAGTCCCAGGTATTTTTATAGCATTGCGAGAATGGACTAATATAAAGACCAAAAGCAAAAGACAGTAGTAAATAATTTTAAAGATGGGATTAATGCTGGGATGAGGACCTGCAAATTTAGTAAGCTAGGTATATGTATTTTTTTTCTCATTATGTGTTCAGTGATACACTATTTAGCTATAATTAAGACACAAATAAATACTATTTCACTTTATAAATAAAACTGTAATTTGCAAAAGTATATATTCTATATACAAACAGATATACCACATATAGGCACATAATAGTGTATGTGATTTTAAACTTTTAAAAAGCAAATCTACATGTATAGTTTTATTGCTCAGGCTACATGCCAAGTATTAATAGTGAATATGTCTGGAGAATGAGATTTGAGAAAAGAAGGTTTACATTTTCTCTTTTATACATTGTCTGTTTCTATTTGCCATAAATATACGCTATTATTTTATTTAACTTTTAAATTCAGGGATACATGTGCAGGTTCGTTAGATAGATAAACTTGTGTCATGGGGGATTGTTGTACAGATTATTTTGTCACTGATTTATTAAGCCTGGTACCCATTAGTTATTTTTCCTAATCTTCCCGTTTCTCCCACCCTCCACCCTCTGATAGGCCCCAGTGTGTTGTTTCCCTCTATGTGTCCATGTTTTCTCATCATCTAGCTCCCAGTTATAAGTGAGAACATGCAGCATTTGGTTTTCTGTTCCTTTGTTAGTTAGCTAAGAATAATGGCCTCCAGCTCCATCCATGTTCCTGCAAATAATATAATCTCCTTTTATATGGCTGTATAGTATTCCATGGTGTATATGTACCACATTTTCTTCATCCAGTTTATCATTAGTGCACATTTAGGTTGATTCCATGTCTTTGCTGTTGTGAATACTGCTGCAGTGAGCATACACATGCATGTGTTTCTATAATAGAACAATTTATATTCTTTTGGGTATATACCCAGTAGTGGGATTACTGAATCAAATGATATTTCTCTTTTTAGGTCTTTGAGGAATTGCCACACTGCCTTTTACAATGGGTGAACTAATTTACACTTCCACAGTGTATAAGTGTCCCTTTTTCTCTACAACATCACCAGCATCTGTTATTTTTGGCTTTTTATTAATAGCCATTAGTGTGAGATGGATCATCTCAAAAGCTTCTCAAACTGATGAACAACCTCAGCAAAGTCTCAGAATCCAAAATCAATGTGCAAAAATTAATAGTATTCCTATACAACAACAGTTAAGCTGAAAACCAAAACAGAAAGGCAATCCCTTTCACAATTTCCACAAAAAGAATAAAATATTTAGGAATACAGCTAACCGGGGAGTTGAAAGATACTTACAAGAAGAACTACAAAATACGGCGCAAATAAATCAGAGATGACAAAAACAAATGGAAAAACATTACATACTCATGGATAAGAAGAATCAATATTGTTAAAATTGCCATACCGCCCAAAGTGTTTTAATAGATTCAATGCTATTCCCATTAAACCATCATTGACACTATTCATGCAACTAGAAGAAGCTATTTTAAAATTCATATGAAACCAAAAAAGAGTCTGAATATCCTAAGCAATCCTAAGCAAAAAGTCCCAAGCTGGAGGCATCATGGTACCTAACTTCAAACTATACTGCAGAGCTACAATAATGAAAATAGCATGGTACTGGCACAAAAGCAGACACCTAGACCAATGGAACAAAACAGAGAACCCAGAAATAAAGCCACACAGCTATAACTATATGATCTTTGACAAACCTGACAAAAGCAAACAATGGGGAAAATATTCCCTATTCAATAAATGGTGCTGGGATAATTGGCTAGCCATATACAGAAGATAGGACTGGAGACCTTCCTTACACCATATACAAAAATTAACTCAAGATAGATTAAATACATAAATATGAAATCCAAATTTATGAAAACTCTGGATGACAATCTAGGCAATATCATTCTGGACATAGGAATAAGCAAAGATTTCATGATGAAGATGACAAAAGCAATTACAAGAAAAGCAACAATTGACAAATGGAATATAATAAAACTGAAGAGCTTCTACATAGCAAAGGAAACTGTCAACAGAGTGACCAAGTAATCT
Source organism: Hylobates moloch (assembly GCF_009828535.3). NCBI lineage: Eukaryota > Metazoa > Chordata > Mammalia > Primates > Hylobatidae > Hylobates > Hylobates moloch. The sequence goes on from NW_026652282.1 coordinate 68,987,664, forward strand.
ATAGAATGAGATAAAATTTTTGCGAACTATTCATCTGGCAAAGGTCTCATATCCAGCATCTATAAGGAACAAAAGCAAGTTTACAAGAAAAAAAAATAACCATATAAAAGTGGGCAAAGGACATAAACAGACACATTTCAGAAGAAGACACACATGCAGCCAACAATCATATAAGAGAAAGCTCTACATCACCGATCATTAGAAAAATGCAAATCAATACATTATTTTTGGTGTAAGTACATTATCATAATAAATATAAATATTGCTACCCCTGAAATAAGAAATTATTTTTGAATAAGGAGTAGATTCTAAGCAAATACTGGGTGATTAATACACTATATTTATCGATGGCATTTCATGCCTCCCCTGGAAATGAGAGAAGTTAATACATACGTTTAATGACTTTTTATTATTTTTAGTATATTTGTAAAAAGTTACATTATCTGCTCTCATTCCAATCTTGGAACAAGACATTAACTCACTTTGGATCACTGATCAAATTAAACACACACAGTCAATCACTAGTTTAGCTTATATATTACAAAAGAGGACTGAATCCTAATATAAACACATTTAATTATGTCTATTAGGGAGCAGTTTGGAGCGGGGAGGGAATGAGTCTTTTCATCAAAGAAAAACTCAGACTTTACTTAATGTTTAAATCTTAATTGTGAGTGGTTTCAGAAAGTGTTCTAGTTTAAATAGATCCAGAATCTTTGAACTTTCCTGATTTAGTAAAGTAGGGGCTAAGAAGCAACTTGAGCAATCAGTTGCTGCTTATTATTATTTTTTATTTGCAATTTAACTGTAGATGACAACAGTGGAATTATACTGCACTGCAATATGTTAGGGAATGCTACCATCTTATGGTCAAGAGTGGGAAGTCCAGCAAAAACAAATGCTTTGAGAACAATCTAGGTGGAAGGAAAGATAATTCAATTTTTAAAAAGGTGGTACAGCATATAAGAGACACCAGTTCAAACTGAAGTGTACCAATTTGGCAAGCTTCAAGGGAAAATGAAGTAGATACAAATATGTAAAAAAATGGTTACATACAAATTAAGAATGGGTCACAGCTACTCAATGACCTATTAAGTAGGCAACAGATGTTCATTTATAACTTCATGACTCAGAACCTGCCCAAAGTGGATGTTCCTCAGATGGCTACTGACTTATTATGAACTCTTATTTTATTTTAATTTATTATTTTATTCATGTTTTAATTTTTACTATTTTTTTCTTTCAACTTGTATTGTAAGTTCAGGGGATATATGTGCAAGTATGTTACATGGGTCAATTGCTTGTCCCTGGGATTTGGTGTTAAAATGATTTCATCACCCAGTAACGAACATGGTAGTCAATATGAAGTTTCTTGACCCATACCCTTTGCCAACTCTTGACCCTCAAGTGGGCCGTGGTGTCTATTGTTCCTCTCTTTGTCTCCATGTGTACTCAATATTTAGCTCACACTTATAAGTGAGCATGCAGTATTTGGTTTTCTGTTCCTGCATTAATTTGCTTAAGATAATGGCCTCCAGCTCCATGTTTGAGAAAGGAACATGATTTCATTCCGTGTTATGGCTCTGTAGCATTCCATGGTGTATGTACACCATATATCATTTATTCAGTATACCATTGGTGGGCAAACTAGGTTGATTCCATGTCTTCACTATTGTGAATACTAGTGTGAATACTATTGTTAATGGAACATATGAGTGCATATACCTTTTGGGTAGAATGACTTATATTCCTTTGGGTATATACCAAATAAAGAGAATGCTGGATTAAATGATAGTTCTGTTTTAAGTTGGTTTTTTTTTAAATCTCCAAGCTGCTTTCTATAGTGGCTAAACTAATTTGCATTCCTACTAATAGTGTATAAGTGCTCCTTTTTCTCTACAGCCTCACAAACATCTGTTATTTTTTTGACCTTTCAATATTAGCCATTCTAATTGATGTGAGATGATACCTCATTGCAGTTTTTATTTCCATTTCTTTAATGATTAGTGATGTTGTACATTTCTTCATATACTTGTTGACTGTGTAAGTCTTCCTTTGAGAATTATCTGTTCATATCCTTTGCTCATTTTTAATGCAGTTGTTTTTTTGCTTGAAGCTTTGTTAAAGTTCCTTGTAAATTCTGGACATTAGACTTTGTAAGATGCATGGTTTGCAAATATTTTATTTTATTGTGTAGGTTGTCTGTGTACTTTGCTAATAATTTCTTCTTTTGTGCCAAACTTCTTTGGTTTAATTAGATCCCTCTTGTAAATATTTGTTTCTGTTGCAATTGCTTTTGGTGAATTGATCACGGAATCTTTACCAAGGCCTATGTTCACAATGATATTTCCTAGGTTTTCTTTTTTTTTTAAGTATGCATCAGTTTTCATTTTATTTTTTTTTTGTTTTTATTATTATACTTTAGGTTTTAGGGTACATGTGCACAATGTACAGGTTTGTTACATATGTATCCATGTGCCATGTTGATTTCCTGCACCCATTAACTCATCATTTAGCATTAGGTGTATCTCCTAATGCTGTCCCTCCCCCCTCCCCAAACCCCACAACAGTCCCCGGAGTGTGATGTTCCCCTTCCTGTGTCCATGAGTTCTCATTGTTCAATTCCCACCTATGAGTGAGAACCTGCGGTGTTTGGTTTTTTGTCCTTGCGATAGTTTACTGAGAATGATATTTTCCAATTTCATCCATGTCCCTACAAAGGACATGAACTCATCATTTTTTATGGCTGCATAGTATTCCATGGTGTATACGTGCCACATTTTCTTAATCCAGTCTATCGTTGTTGGACATTTGGGTTGGTTCCAAGTCTTTGCTATTGTGAACAGTGCCGCAATAAACATACGTGTGCATGTGTCTTTAGAGCAGCATGATTTATAGTCCTTTGGGTATATACCCAGTAATGGGATGGCTGGGTCAAATGGTATTTCTAGTTCTAGATCCCTGAGGAATCACCACACTGACTTCCACAATGGTTGAACTAGTTTACAGTCCCACCAACAGTGTAAAAGTGTTCTTATTTCTCCACATCCTCTCCGGCACCTGTTGTTTCCTGATTTTTTAATGATGGCCATTCTAACTGGTGTGAGATGGTATCTCACTGTGGTTTTGATTTGCATTTCTCTGATGGCCAGTGATGATGAGCATTTCTTCATGTGTTTTTTGGCTGCATAAATGTCTTCTTTTGAGAAGTGTCTGTTCATTTCCTAGGTTTTCTTCTAGGGTTTCAAAATTTTAGATCTTACTTTTAGGTCTTTCATGAATTTTGAGTTGTTTTCTTTATAGTGAAAGGAAGGGATTCAGTTTCGATCTTCTGCTTATGGCTAGCTAGTTATTTCAGCACCATTGATTGAATAGGGTTTCCTTCCTTATTGCTTCTTTTTGTCAACTTACTAACAGATCAGATGGTTGTAGGTGTGCAGCTTTATTTACGTGCTCTCTATTCTGATCGATTGGCCTATGTGTCTGTTTTTGTACCAGTACCATGCTGTTTGGTTACTGTAGCCTTCTGCTAGTTTGAAGTCAGGCAGTGTAAAGCCTCTGCCTTTGTTCTTTTTGCTTGGGATTTCTTTGGCTATTTGGGCTCTTTTTTGAATTCATATGAATTGTAGAATAATTTTTTCCCAATTCTGTAAATAATTACCTTGGCAGTTTACTAATAATACTATTGAATCTGTAAGTTGCTTTGGGAAATATAGGCATTTTAACAATGTTGATTCTTTCTATCCATGAGCATTGAATGTTTTCCATTTGTTTGTAAAATCTATTATTTTTTTTCAGCAGTGTTTTCACCTCCCTAGTTAGCTGTATTCCTAGATATTTTATTCTTTTTGTGGCTATAGTGAATGAGATTGCATTCTGATTTGGCTCTCAGTTTAGACATCATTGGTGTATACACATTCTAGCGGTTTTCTGTAAACTGATATTTTAGTGTAAAACTTTATGGAAGTTGTTTCTTAGTTCTAGGGGCCTTTGGATAGAGACTATGGGGTTTTCTAGGTATTTAATCATATTATCTGTGAAAAGAGATAGTTTGGCTTTCATTATGCCTATTTGAATGCGTTTTATTTATTTACTTTTTCTGTTACCAAATTGATTTGGCTGAAGACTTCCAGTACTATGTTGAATGGGAGTGGTAAGAATGAGAATTCTTGTCTTGCTCCAGTTCGCAAATAAAATGCTTCCAGCTTTTTCCCATTTATCTTGATGTTTACTGTGAGGTTTTCATAGATGACTCTTATTATGCTTAGGTGTGTTTCTTCAATGTCTAATTTGTTGGGGGTTTTTCACATGAAGGGATGTTGAATTTTCTCAAAAGTCTTTTTTGCATATATTGAGATGAACATGTGGTTTTGGTTTTTGGTTATGTTTAGGTGTTAAGTCACATGTATTGATTGAACCAACCTCGCATTCAAGGAATATAAGCCTACTTGATCATAGTGTATTAGCTTTTTGTTGCCCTTCTGGATTCATGCTAGTAATTTGTTGAGGTTTTTGTGTCTATGTTCATCAAGAATGTTGGCCTGATATTTTCCTTTTCATTGTGTCTCTGCCAGATTTTGGTATCAGGATGATGCAAGCCTCATAAAATGAGTTAGGGAGGAGTAGCTTCTTGTCATTTTTTTTGGAATAGTTGTAGTAGAATTGGTGCTATCTCTTCTTAATACGTCTTACAGAATTCATCTGTGAATCTATCTGATCCAGGGCTTTTTCTGGTTGTTAAATATTTAATTACTGATTCAATTACAGAACCCATCATTGGTCTATTCAGAATTTTAATTTCTTCCTGGTTCAATATTAGGAGGTTGTATGCTTTTAGGAGTTTATCTATTTGTTCTAGGTTTCCTAGTTTGTGTGTATAGAGGTGTTTTTGATAGCCTCTTAGAGTTTCTTGTGTATCTGTGGGGTCGGCGAAATATGACATTTCTCATTTATGATCATGTTTACTTGGACTTTATTAATGAAGTGAGCTGTCTATTGATTTTATTTATTCTTTCAAATGAACAAACTTTGGTTTTGTTAATTGTTGGTATGGATTTTCACATCTCAGTTTCATTCTATTAAGCTCTGATTCTTGTTATTTCTCCTCTTCTGCTACCTTTGGGGTTGGTTTGCTCTTCTTTCTCTACTTCCCACAGGTGCACTGTTATGTTGATTTTTTTAACCTTTATTTTAGGTTCAGGTGTACATGTGCAGACTTGTTGTACAGATTATTCTGTCACCCAGGTATTAAACCTAGTACCCTATAATTTTTTTCTGCTCCTCTCTTTCCTCCTAACCTCCACCCTCAGATAAGTCTCAGTGTCTGTTTTCTGTTTTTGTTTTTGTTTTGCTTATTGGTGTCCATGAGTTTTCATTATTAATCTCTGACTTATAAGTGTGAACATGTGGTATTTGGTTTTCTGTTCCTGCATTAGTTTGCTAAGAATAATGGCAATCAGCTCCATCCATGTTTCTGCAAAGGACATGATCTCTTTTATGGTTGCATAGTATTCCATGGTATATATGTACCACATTTTCTTTAGCCAGTCTAAAATTGATGGACATTTAAGTTGATTCCATGTCTTTACTATTGTGAATAATGCTACAATAAACATATACACACACGTGTTTTTATAACAGTATGATTTACATTCTTTGGGGTATATACCCAGTAATGGGATTGCTGGGTTGAATGGTAGCTCTGTTTTTAGTTCTTTGAGGAATCACCACACTGCTTTCCACAATGGATGAACTAATTTACACTCCCAACAGTGTGTAAATGTTACTTTTATCTGCAACCTCATCAGGATCTCTTGTTTTTTAGCTTTTAAATATTAGCCATTTTGATTGGTGTGAGATAGTATCTCATTGGGGTTTCGATTTGCATTTCTCTAATGATTAGTAATATTGATCTTTTTTATATGCTTGCTGGCCACAAGCATGTCTTCCTTTGAAAATTTACTGGTCATGTTTTTCCTTCACCTTTTCATGGGGTAGTTTGTCTTTTTTTTTTTTGTAAATTTAAGTTCCCTATAGATGCTGGATAACAGTCCTTTGTCAGATGCACAGTTTGCAAATAGATTCTCCCATTGTGTAGGTGTCTGTTTACTCTGTTAATAGTTTCTTTTGCTATGTAGAAGCTCTTAAGTTTAATTAGATCACATCACTCTGTTAATAGTTTCTTTTGCTGTATAGTATAGAAGCTCTTAAGTTTAATTAGATCACATCTGTCAATTTTTCTTTTGTTGCAATTGCTTTTGGTGTCTTCATCATGAAATCTTTGCCAGTTCTTCTGTTCATAATGATATTGCCTAGGTTGTCTTCTGGTGTTTTTATAGCTTTGGGTTGTACATGTAAGTCTTTAATTTATTTTGAGTTGATTTGTGTATTTCATGGTGTAATAAAGGGGTCCAGTTTCAATCTTTTGCATATGACTAGCCAGTTATCTCAGAACCATTTATTGAGTAAAGAGTCTTTTCCCCACTGATTGTTTTTGTCAGCTTTATTGAAGTTCAGATGGTTGTATGTGTGTGGCCTTATTTCTGGACATTCTGTTCCATAGGTCTATGTGTCTGTTTTTGTACCAATACCAGGCTGGTTTTTTGTTGTTGTTACTGTAGCCCTGTAATATAGTTTGAAGTCATATAGCATGATGTCTTCTAATTAATTCCTTTTGCCTAGGATTGCCTTTCCTATTTGTGCTTTTTTTTTTTTTTTTGGTAACATATAAATTTTATAATAGTTTCTCTTTTCTAATTCTGCAAATAATGTCATTAATAGTTTAATAGCAATAGCATTGGATCTGCAAATTGCTTTGGGCTGTATGGCCATTTTATCAAGATTAATTTTTCTATTCATGAGCATGGAATGTTTTTCTATTCGTTTGTGTCATCTGTGATTTCTTCAATCAGTGTTTTGTATTTCTCATTATAGAGATCTTTTACCTCCCTCATTAGGTGTATTTCTAGGTATTTTATTCTTTTCTTGGCAATTTTGAATGACATTGTGTTCCTTATTTTGCTGTCTGCTTGGCTGTTTTTGGTGTATAGGAATTCCATTAATTTCTGTACACTGATTTTGTATTCTGAAACTTTGCTGAAGTTGTTTATTAGCTAAAGGAGCTTTGGGACCAGGACTATGGTGTTTTCTAGATATAGAATTACGTCATCTGCAGACAGGGATAGTTAGACTTTCCCTCTTCCTATTTGAATGCCTTTATTTATTTCTCTTGCTTAATTCCTGTGGCCAGATCTTCCAATAATATGTGAAATAGGAGCGGGGAGAGAGGGCATTCCTGTCGTGTGCCAGTTTTCAAGACGAATACTTCCAACTTTTGTTCATTCAAGATGATGTTGGCTGAGAGTTTGTCATAGATGGCTTCTATTATTTCAATGGGCGTTCCTTCAATACCTACTTTATTGAGAATTTTTAACATAAAGAGATGTTGAATTTTATTAAAAACTTTTTCTGAAAACTACATGAGATGATCATGTAATTTTCGTCTTTAGTTCTGTTTATGTGATGAACCACATTTATTGATTTTCATATGTTGAACCAAACTTGCAAGTCAGGAAAAAGCTCTACTTTAGTTTGGTAAATAAGGTTTTCTATGTGCTTCTGGATTTGATTTGCTAGAAGTGTGTTGAGGATTTTTGCATCAATGTTTATCAAAGTTATTGACCTAAATTTTTATTTTGTGTGTGTGTGCCTGCCAGGTTTTGGCTTCAGGAGGATGCTGGCCTCATAGAATGAGTTAGAAAGAAGTCCTTTTTTCTCGAATTTTTGGAATAGTATCCATAGAAATAGTAACAGCTCTTTTTTGTAAATATGGTGGAATTTGACATGAATCCACCGTGTCCTGGGCTTTGTTTGGTTGGTAGGCTACATATTACAGATGGAATTTCAGAGCTCATTATTCGTCTATTCAGGGATTCAATTTCTTTGTGGTTCCATCTTCAAAGGGTGTATGTGTCCAGGAATTTATTCATTTCTTCTAAATTTTCAAGTTTATGTGCATAAAAGTTTTCATAATAGTATCTGATTGATATTAGTATTTCTGTAGGATCACTGGTAATGTCCCCTTTGTCATTTCTAATTTTGTTTATTTGGAACTTCACTCTTTTCTTCTGTATTAATCTAGCTAGCAGTCTATCTATCGTATTAGTATTTAAAACAACAGCTTCTGGTTTCATTAACGTTTGCATGAATGTTGTGCATCAATCGATTTCAGCTCAGCAATGCTTTTGTTTATTTCTCATCTTCTGTTAGCTTCCAATTTGGTATTCTTTTGCTTCTCTAGGTTTTCAGTGATAATGTTAGGCTGTTAATTTGTGATCTTTTAAACTTTTTGATGACAGCATTTACTGTGATAACTTTCTGTCTAAACAATGCCTTTGCCTTTCCTGGAGATTCTGATATGTTGTGTTTTTGTTCTCACTAGTTTCAAAAAACTTCTTAATTTCTGCCTGCCTTAGTTTCATTATTTACTCAGAAGTCACTTAGGGGAAAATTGTCTAATTTACATATAATTCTATGGATTTTTTAATCTTGAATTCTATTTTTATTGCCCTGTAGTCTGAGAGAGTGGTTGGTATGATTTCAGTCATTTTGAATGTGCTGAGGGTTTTTTTCTTGAATATATGGTCAATTTTAGAGTATGTGCCATGTGGCAATGAGAAGAATGTGTATTCTGTTGGTTTTGGCTGGAGAATTCTGTAGAGCTCTATCAGATCCATTTAAACCAATCTTGATTTTACATCCTGAACATTATTTTCAACCTTGATGATCTGTCTAATACTGTCAGTGGAGTGTTGAAATCTCCTAGTATTGTGTTGGATGCTAAACTCTTTGTAGGTTTCTAAGAACTTGCTTTATGAATCTTGGTGCTCCTATGTTGAGTCATATATATTTAGAAAAGTTATGACTTCTTGCTGAATTGAATACTTTACCATTTTCTAATGACATTATTTGTCTATTTTGATCTTTGTTCATTTAAAGTCTGTTTTTTTTCTGAAATTAGGATTGCAATCCCTGCATTTTTTCTGATAGCCATTTGTTTGGTAGATTTTTCTCCATCTGTCTATTTTGAGCCTATGAGTGTCATTGCACGTGAGATTGGTCTCTTGACGACAGTATACCTTTGGGTCTTTCTTATTTATTCAGCTTGCCACTCTGTGCCTTTCAATTGGTGCATTTAGCCCATTTAAATTCAATGTTAGTATTCATATGTGTGGACTTGATTCTGCCATTTTGCCATTAGCTGGTTTTTATGCAGACTTGATTGCATGGTTGTTTTATGGTGTCACTGGTCTGTGTATTGAAGTATGTTTTTGTAATGACTGCTAGTGTTGTTTTCCTTCCATATTTTGTGTTTTTTTTTATGAGCTCCTGTAAGGAAGGCCTGGGGGTAACAAATTCCCTCAACATATGGTTGTCTGAAAAATATCTTATTTCTCCTTTGTTTATGAGGCTTAGTTTGGCCAGATATAAAATTCTCCTTTGGAATTTATTTTCTTTAAGAATGTTGAATATAGGCCCCCAGCTTGTTCTGGGTTGTAGGGTTTCTACTGAGAAGGCTGCTGTTAGTTTAATGGACTTGCATTTGTAGGTGACCCACCCTTTGTCCCTGGCTGCCCTTAACATATTTTCTTTCATTTTGACCTTGGACAGCCTGATGATTATATGTCTTGGAGATGATCCTTTTGTGAAATATTTTGTGCAGTTTCTCTGCATTTCCTGAATTTTAATGTTGGCCTCTCTCAGTAGGTTGAGGAAGTTCTCATGGATAATAGTCTGAAATATGTTTTCCAAGTTGCTTCCATTCTCCTCATCTCTTTAAGAGATGCCAATGTTTTATAGATTTTGTCTTTTTACACAAGCCCATATTTCCTGGAAGTGTTGTTATTTTCTATTCATTTTTTTAAATTTTTCATCTGACTATTTTAGAAAGCCAGCCTTCAAGCTCTGAGATTCTTTCCTCTGCTTGGTCTATTCTACTATTAATACTTGCAATTGCATTATGAAATTTTTGTAGTGTGTTTTCAAACTCTATCAGTTTGGTTACTCTTTTTTCCATACTGGCTATTTTGTCTGTCAGTTCCTTTATCATTTTCTTGTGATTCTTATCATTTTTACATTGGGTTTCAATGTTCCCCTAATCTCAATGATCTTCATTCCTATCCGCATTGTGAATTATACTTCTGTCATTTAGGCCATCTTGGCCTGGTTAAAGGAACTAGGCTTGTGGTTGTTTGGAGGAAATAAGACACTCTGGATTTTTGAGCTGCTAAAGTGTTTGCATTGGTTCTTTACATCTTTATGGGCTGACGTTCCTTTAATCTTTGAATTTGCTGTCCTTTGGATGAGTTTTTTTTTTTTTTTCATTTTGTCCTATTTGATGACCTTAGGGGTTTCATTGTAGTATAATTTGGGTCCATTCAACTGGCTTCATTTCTGGAAGATTTTATGAGGTTACACCTTAGTTCAGGACTACTGTGCTGCAAGCTCTAACTCTGGGGGACTGGTACTGGGTCCCGGCTTTGTTCTCTGGCTCCTCAAGGTTGGCAACCTCCTGTTCTGGAGGGTCTAAGGAGCTCCTGGATCGCTGGTCAGAACACTTAAATGGGTGTTGCCATGCAATGCACTTCATAGGGCAGTGGCAGTGGGATCCATCATTGTTCACATGTGCCGGGAGTAGTGGCAGTGTCAGCTGCAGCAGGGTGTTATTGGGTGCTGAGGTACCAATCTCTTTGTGGGTGTTCATGGCAGTGACAGAGACAACTGAGTTAGGGGGGAAAGGGGCCTCCACAAGTGACTATCTGTTCACATCAGTTGTGGTGTTAGCACGGGGGCAAGACACTTGTGGGCACAGAACCGTGTGTGCCTTCTGTGCCTGTTCACACAGGCAGCAGTGGCAGGTCAATGCAGGGGCAGGTTCGCTCTCTTTCATGCATAGTTTTGTGCTGGTAACAGTGTACATGCAGGGGTGGGTGCTGGTGGGGCTTGGGCTGGTGGGCTCCATGGTGGTACAGGAATGGTATTACAGCAGTGGGAGAGAGGTGGGATGCACTCATGCCAGCAGCAGTGGTACAGCAGGGTGCGTGTGCACACCCTCACTGGCAGAAAAGAAAAGACAAGGTCCACCCACACACATATGTGCCAGCAAAGTGATGCTGGGGGTGGCCTTGGGTGAGTGCATTCAGACAAAGCAGCAAAGAGAAGGCTGCAGTCAGGAAAGTGTGCAAGCAGACTGGTGTGTGTGTGTGCCACTCTGCTGGAGCACTCTGCCAGTCAGGTGTGATCAACCTGTGCAAGAGCTATGATACAAGGATCCAGAAGGTAGGTACCTGGGGACTGCACTGTGAGCAGATGCAACAAGGCTGGGGCCCCAGGACAGGCCAACAGACCAAGTGGTTCTCAGCTTGGACAGGCCCTGTCTCATGGACAAGACTACCATGCAGAGTTGAGGTCTGACAGTTGCTCTAGGGCTAAAGTCTCCTATGGAGTCCAGTTAAGCCTGGGTTTATAGGCATCCCTGGCCATGCTCCACTATAGATGCTCCACCATCAAACCCTCTGGGCTTAACATGGACTGAAGTTTGCTGCCACCACTTCTCTAAGCAGCTCTGCCTGCCAACTCAATTATCCATAGTGGTCAACAGGTCTCCTCTTACTGGGATTCTAGAGGCCCATAAGAGTGGGTTGCTCCTTGCCTGTTCAGCTTATTCCTTCCATAAGAGTCACTGGGGGCCAAGAACAAGTCCCTTTGTGCAGTAGCACCGTGCTGGGTTCCTAGCTTTCTCCCCCTTCAGCTCCACATCTGTGGTTTTTCTCTGTCTGCTCTCTATGCATTACCCCTGAAGGACTGCTAGGAGAGTGCCAGTCTTCATGATGTCCTGGTCTCTCAGTAAGAAATGTTATCGCTGGTTTTGTCTAGTCAGCCATCTTGTGAAAAGAAGTTTGTTATGTTGTAGATTTGATATCTTTCAAACTTCTTTATGTAGGTCTTGAGCATTATAATCTTTCCTCTTAACATTGCTTTAGCTGTGTCATAAAAATTCTGGTATGTTGTATCTTATTTTAATTCGTTTCAAAGACTTTTTGATGTCTGCTTAAATTTTCCGTTTTTTTGTCTGTTTGTTTGTTTGTTTTTTTGACGGAGTCTCACTCTATTGCCCAGGCTGGAGTGCAATGGCGTGCTCTCGGCTCACTACAATCTCCACCTCCTGGGTTCAAGCCATTCTGCTGCCTTAGGTTCCTGAGTAGCTGGGATTACAGGCATGCACCACCATACCTGACTAATATTTTTGTATTTTTAGTAGAGATGGGAGTTCACCATGTTGGCCAGGCTGGTCTTGAACTCCTGACCTCACAATCTGCCTACCTCAGCCTCCCAAAGTGCTGAAATTACAGGTGTGAGCCACCGCACCCAGCTAATTTTCTTCTTTACCCAAGAGTCATTCAGGAGGAGATTGTTCACTTTCAATTTAATTGTATGCTTTTGAGAGATCTCCTCTGTATCAACTTCTTTTTTATTGTGCTCTGGTCCTTCAGTGTGGTTGGTACAATTTTAGTGTTTGTTGTTGTTGTTGTTATTGTTGAGAATTCTATTATGGCCAGGCATGTGGTTGATCTTAGAGCGCATCATGTGCACATGAGAAAACTGTATGTTCTGTTGTTGGATGGAGTATCCTGTAGACCTCTATTAGGCCGATTTAGTCAAGTGTCACATTTAGGTCCTGAATATCTTTGTTAGATTTCTGTGTGGATAATCTGCCTAACATTGGCAATGGAGTGTTGAGGTCTCCCACTCCTATTGTGTGATTATCTAAATCTCTTCATAGGTCTCTAAGAACTTGTTTTATGAATCTCGCTGCTCCTGTGTTGGGTGCAAATATATTTAGAATAGTTAAGTCTTGTCATTGAATTTAACACTTTACCATTATGTAATACAATGCCCTTTTTGGTTTTGTTTTGTTTTGAGATGGAGTTTCACTCTTGTTAACCAGGCTGGAGAGCAATTGTGTGATCTTGGCTCACTGCAACCTCTGCCTCCCAGGTTCAAGCAATTCTCTTGCCTCAGCCACCCGAGTAGCTGAGATGACAGGTGCCTGCCACCATGTCCAACTAATTTTTATATTTTTAGTAGAGACGAGGTTTCACCATGTTGGCCAGGCTGGTCTCAAACTCCTGACCTCAGGTTATCTACCCACTGCAGGTTATCTGCCCACCTCAGCCTCTCAAAATGTTGGGATTACAGACGTGAGCGTGAGCACCCAGCCCACTTTTTGTCTTTTTTGATCATTGTAGGTTAAAGTTTGTTTTGTCTGAAAATAGAATAGCAACCCCACTTTTTTGTTTTCTGTTTTCTTGGTAGATTTTTCTCCACTCCTTTACTTTAAGCCTATGGGTGTCTTTGCATTTGAGATAGGTCTCTTGAAGACAGTATACAGTTAAATCCAACTTGCCACTCTGTGCCTTTTATTTTGGGCATATAGCCCTCTGATATTGGAAATTAATATTGATAAGTGCAGATTTGATCCTCTCATTGTGTTGCCAGCTGTTTATTATGCAGACATAATTGTGTCGGTTTTTATTATTATTATTATTATTATTATTATTATACTTTAAGTTTTAGGGTACATGTGCACAATGTGCAGGTTTGTTACATATGTATCCATGTGCCATGTTGGTGTGCTGCACCCATTAACTCGTCATTTAGCATTAGGTATATCTCCTAATGCTGCCACTCCCCCC
>NW_026652282.1:69011139-69021121 GCF_009828535.3 Hylobates moloch
AAAGGCTCAGGCATCAATATAAGGGCACAAGAATGATGAAATATTAGGAAAAAAAGATTACCCCAAAAGAAAATAATAATACTTCAATAATGGACCCAGAAGAACTAAAAATCTAGAAAATGACTGACAAAGAATTTAGAACGATCCTTTTGAAAAAGTTTAGTGCACCTCAAAAAATAGAAATACAAAATTAAATAAAATTTGAAAAGCAATTCATGAACAAAATTAAAAGTTTGACAAAGAAATAGAAACAATAAAGAAACAAATATTACCTGGTTGTGGTCTTTACTTTCTACATTTAGTGTTCCTTTCAAGATTTCCTGTAAGGCAGGTCTGCTGGTAATGAACTCTGTCAGCATTTACATATCTAAAAAGGATCTTATTCCCCCTTCTCTTAGAAAGCTTAGTTCAGCTGGATATGAAGCCCCCTCCCCCCGCCCCGCTTTTCTTTAAGAATGTTGTATATAAGCCTCTAATCTCTTCTGGCTTGTAGGCTGTCAGCTGAGAGGTCCACTGTTAGCCTTTTGTAGGTGACCTTCCCTTTCTCTCTAGCTGCCTTTAACATTCTTTTTTTCATTTTGACCTTGGAAAATATAATGATTATGTGTTTCTTGAGGATGACCTTCTTGTGTAGAAACTTGCAGGAGTTCTCTGTATTTTCCTGAATTTTACTGTTGGCCTCTCCATCAAGGTTTGGGAAGTTTTTATGGATGATATTCTGAAATATATTTTCCAAGTAGTTTGCTTTCTTTCTTTCCTTTTCAGGATGCCAATGATTCATAGATTTGGCCTCTTCACATAATCTTATACTTCTTGGAGGATTAATTGATTCTTTTTTATTCCCTTTTAAAAATTTTTTGTCTTATTTCAGCGAACCAGTCTTCAAGTTCTGAAATTCTTTCCTCAGTTTGGTTTATTCTGCAGAAAGTGGAATAAAAGACACTGGATTGATACTTGACATTGCATTGTGAAATTCTGGTATCGTGTTATTAACCTCTGTCAGACTCATTAGGTTCTTTTGTATACTGATTATTTCATCCTTTAGCTCCCGTATCACTTATTTCATGATTCATATTTTCCTTAGATTAGGTTTTGCCATCCTCCTGAATCACAATTATCTTCATTCCTAACTGTATTCTGAATTCTATTTCTCTCATTTCAGACAGTCCAGCCTTGTTAAGAAGTCCTGTTAGAGAACTGGTGAAGTCATTTGGAGAATATACAACACTTTGACCATTTGAGTTACTGAAGTTCTTGCATTGGTTCTTTCTCATCTCTGTCGGTGTTCCTTTAACTGCAGTGTAGATTGAGTACAGTCAATAGACTTGTTTCCTGGTTGTTTTCACCTGGTCTAGGAATACAGCTATACAGGAAGGAAAAAGGTCTCTACAAAGAGAATTACAAAACACTGCTCAAAATAATCATAAAAGACACAGATGAATGAAAAAACATCTCATGCTCATGGATAGAAAAAAATCAATAACATTTAAATGGCCATATTACCCAAAGCAATTTATAGATTCAATGCTACTTTTATCAACCTACCAATAACATTCTTCACAGAACTGCACAAAAACTATTTTAAAATTAATGTAAAACCCAAAAAGAGCCTGAATAGCCAACAGAATCCTAAGCAAAAATAATAAAGCTGGAATAAACACGTTACCCAACTTCAAATTATACTACAGGGCTACAGTTTCCAAAACAGCATGGTACTGGTACAAAAACCGATACATAGACCAATAGAACAGAATAGAGAGCTCAGAAATAAGGCCACACACCTACAACCACCTGATCTCTGACAAATCTAACAAAAACAAGAAATAGAGAAAGACTTTCTTTTCAATAAATGGTGCTGGAATAACTGACTGGCCATAAGCCAGAAAACTGAAGCTGGACCCCTTCCTTACACCATATACAAAAATAAACTCAGGATGGATTAAAGACTCACATGTAAAACCCAAAACTATAAAACCCTGAAAGATAACCTAGGCAATACCATCCTGGACATGGAAAAGTGCAAATATTTCATGACAAAGACAATAAAAACAATTGTTAAAGAAGCAAAAATTAGTGGGATCCAATTAAATATAAGAGCTTCTGCACAGCAAAAAAAAAAAAAAAAACTATCAACAGAGTAAACGAACAACACACTGAACAGAAGAAAATATTTTCAAACTACATATCTGAAAAAGGTCTAATCTCAAGCGTTTATCAGGAATTTAAAAAAATTTACAAGAGAAAAACAAATAATCCCATTAAAAAGCAGACAAAGACATGAGCAGACACTTTTTAAAAGAAGATTACATGTGGCTAACAAGCATATGAAAATAAAAAAAGCTCAGTATTACTGATTATTAGAGAAATGCAAATCAAAGCCACAATTAGAAACCATCTCAAAAAAGTCAGAATCTGTTATTCTTTAAAGTCAAAACATAACAGATGCTGATGAGGTTGCTGAGAAAAGAGAACACTTGTACACTGTTGGTAGGAGTTTAAATTATTTCCATTATTGTCAAAAGCAGTATGATGATTTTTCAAAGAGCTAAAACCAGAATTACCATTTGACCCAGTAATCCCATTACTCAGTACATACCCAAAGAAATATAAATCATTCCACCATAATGCACATGCACACAATGTTTATTGCAGCACTATTCACAATAGCGAAGACATGGATTCAACCTAAATGCCCATAAATGACAGAATGGATTAAAAAAATGTGGTACATATACACCATGGAACACTATACAGCCATACAAAGAAAAAGATTATGTCTTTTGTAGGAACATGGATGGAGCTGAAGGCTATTATCCTCAGCAAACTAATGCAGGAACAGAAAACCAAATGCTCCTTGTTCTCACTTATAGGTGGGAGCTAAATGATGATAACTTATGAACACGATAAGGAAACAACATACACTGGAGTCTACTTGAGGATAGAGGGTGGGAGGAGGGAGAGAAGCAGAAAAAATAACTATTGGGTACTGCAATTAATTCCTGTGTGGTGAAATAACCTGTACAACAAACGCCTGTGACATGAGTTTACCTATGTAACAAACCTTCATATATACCCCCAAACCTTAAATAAACAAAATAAATAAATATAAATTCTAGAGATAAAGAATACAATAATTGAAGAAAAAAATAATAAAAAGCTTTAACATCAGACTTGATCAAGTAGAACAAAGAGTCAATGAACTAAAGATATGACATTTGAAGTTATCTAATCAGAAAAGGAAAAAGAAAAAATAATGAAGAAGGACTACATCAATGATGAAGCACCATCAAGAAAACAAACATTGCATAGTAGAAGTTCCAGGAGAAGCAAGAGACAAAGAACTACAAAGCAAATGTAAAAATAAATAAATAAGGCTAAAAATTTTCCAGACCTGGGAAAAGATGACATTATTTGACTTCAGAAATAAGATTACCTCCTGGTTACCTCTGCTATCAATGTTCCATGCCACCCTGGTGACTCAGGAGATTATGAGCCTGCTCAACTACACAGTATACCTCTACTACAAATGGACTTTAACACTAAGTTTACTTATAACCAATAAAACCATGCAGTATCTTCACTACTTCAAACATAGCCAAAAGCAAAGCCAAATGCCTTATTCAGTAAACAGCATAGTCATATCCTCATGAAATAAAATGTCTTGCCCCAATAAAAGTAAATTTAAAAATAAGAAGTTACTGTTTTTTGAGGTATGAACAAATAAGTGTAATACAAAAAATATGAAAATGTCAGGTATTATGACCCACCAAAAGAAACACAGTATTTCTTCAGAAAAAAAAAAATCTAACCAAAAAGAAAATCCTCAAAATTCCAAATAGTTCAAAATTTTAATTTTAAGAAAGCTTGATGAGATGCAAGTGAAAACTGAAGTCAATAAAAAAAATAAAATCAATGACAGATGTAAATGAGAAATTTACCAATGAGTTAAGTATCTTTTAAAAAATGAAACTTCTGGGAAATAAAAAATTATAGTGGAATTACAAAATACATGAAAAACATCGATAATAGACTGCACCAAGAAGAAAGAGAATATCAGAACTGGAAGAAAGGTCTAGCTTAATTAATTGAATTAATTCAGTTAGACAAAAATAAAGAAAAAAGAATTAAAAGAAATTAACAAAGCCTTCAAGAAGTGTGGGACTACGTAAAATGACCAAAGGTATAAATCATCAGTATTCCAGATGGAGAAGAAAAATAAAGTTTAGAAAACCTATTTAAGTAAATAATGAAAATTCTCTTACTCTAGGAAGAGACTTAGATATCCAGAAACAGGAGGCCCAACAAAAATCAGAAAAAAATACAATTTAAGATGAAATTCACCATGACATTACACAGTCATCAAACTGTGTAATGTCAATGTGCAATTAAAAAAAAAAAAACTAAAATTAGTGAGGCAAAAGTGCCTAGTCACCTATAAAGCAAATCTCATCAGACTAACAGTGGACTTCTCAGCAGAAACCGTATAAGGCAGAAAAGGTTGAGACCCTATTTTTAAAGCAGTAAATAAAAAACAGTGCCAAGCAAGAATTCTGTTTCATGACAGAAAAAAAACTTTATAAAAGGAGAAGTAAGGTATCTCCCAGACAAGTAAATGCTGAGAAAATTTATCACCACTAATTCAGCCCTATAAGAAATGCTCAATGGAGTTATAAGCATGGAAATGAAAGATCAATATTCACCAATACTAAAACACACAGAGCATAAACCTCAAGGGTCTCATAAAACAATTATAAGGAGAAAGAGAAAGAAATTAAATGGCACCATGACAGAACTCCACCAAACCACAAAGACAGAGAGAAAGCAAAAGAAGAAACAAACAAAAAATACATAAAACAGCTAAATAATACTAACAATATAACTGGAACAAAACCCCACATATCAATATTAACCATGAACACAAATAAATTAAATGCCCACTTAAAAATATATATGGGTGGAATGAATTTTAATAATTATCCAATTATATACTTCTAACAAGAAATTCATATTACATGTAAAGACAAATATAAACGAAAGAGTTGAAAATGATAATTCATGCAAGTGGAAATCATAAGTGAGCAGGAGTAGTTAAACGTATATAAAAAAAGAGAATTTAAATAAAAAATGGTAAAAAAAAAAAACGACAGGTCATTACATAATAATAAGGTGGTTAATTCAGCAAGACAATATAACGATCTGATATATATATATGCACTTAACAATGGGGCATGCAGATTCATAAAACAAATGTTACTAGACCTAATGAAAGAGATAGAAATGTAATAAGAGTAGGGTAGGTAAGGACCTCACTCATAACATTAGAAAGATCAAGTCAGAAAACCAAAAAAGAATCCTTGGACTTAACTTGAACTTTAGGCCAAATGGACCTAAGAGACATATACAGAACATTCTACCCAACAGCGGCAGAATACACATTATTCTCATCAGCACATGAAAGATATTCCAAGATAGACTACAAGTTAGGTCACAAAACAAATCTTAATAAATTTTTGAAAAATCAAGTAATATTAAGTATTTTCTCAGACCATAGATGAATAAAAGTAGAAATCAATTCCAAGCAAAACTTTGAAAAATATACAAATACACACAAATAGAAAAACATGCTTCATGATCTTTTGGAAAAAAATAAAATTAAAATGGAAATTTAAAACTTTTTGGAAGTGAATAAAGATGAAAACACTGGTGAGTCTGGGCCAAGATGGCTGCTGCAGTCCATGACTCTCACGGAGAAGAATGAAAACTGAGTGAATTTTGCACCTTCAACTGAGGTATGCAGATTCTCGCATTGGAACTGACTAGATAGGCAGCTCAACCCACAGAGTTAGGAAAAGCAGGGGTGTGTAATGACCCCACCCACCCCCACCCTGCCAGGAGCAGCATAGAGCCAGGGAAGCTTCCATTTTCAGCCAAGGGAGACAGTGAATGGTTGTGCGACTCTGCCTGAAAAACCACGCTTTTCTCACAGATCTTTGTAACCCACAGATCAGGAGATACCCTCATGAGCCCATGCCACCAGGGCTTTGGGTTAGAAGCACAGAGCTGTGTGGAGTCTCAGTGAGGTGGCCACTTAGGATTGCATGAAGACCCAGGAGTTGTTTTGCATACTCTGGCCCTGGAAATTTCCAGCAAAATGGAAGATCCATCCATGTATTCCCCTTGGAAGGGGGCTGAATCCAGGAAGCCAAGCAACGTCATTCTGTGGGCCACACCCCCATGGCATCCCACAAGTTAAGACTCACTGGCTTCGAATTCTAGGTGGCCAGTGGCAGCAGGCAGGAGACTGCCTCAGACTGAGTTCCCAGGGGGAGGGACAGTGGCCATCTCTTCAGTTTGAGTCAGCCGTTCTACCCTGCTGGCTCCAGGAAGCCCAGTGGTTCCGGAGCAATTCCCCACAACACAGCATGGCTGATGTGCCAGATGTTGGCCAGATTGCTCCTTTATGTGGGATCCCAATTCATCCCTACTCACTGGGTAGTGCCTTCCTGTGGGACTTTCAGCAACACCAGCCAGGGTTGTACACACAGATATCTGATATCTCCCTCAAACAGAGCCCCCAGAGGGAGTAGCACCCACCATTTCTGCAGTTCAGCAGATTTAGTCTTTCCAGCCTGCTGGCTCTGGAGTGTCCAGGTAGTCTGGACAATAAGGGTTCCCCACAGCACAGTGCACCTGCTCTGCCAAGGGGCACCCAAACTGCTTCTTTAAGCAGGTCCTTGATCCTGTTCCTCCTGACTAGGTGAGACCTCCCAACAGGTGTCTCCAGACACCTCCTACAGGAGCATTTGGGCCATCATCAGGTTGGTGCCCTCCTGGGATAGAGCTCCCAGAGGAAGCAACGGGCTGCCTTACATGCTGTTTTGCAGCCTTCACTGGTGATACCTCCAGGTGCAGGAGGGTCTGAGGCAACTAGGGTCTGGAGTGGGCACCCCAGTGAACCACAGAAGCCCTACAAAAGAGTGGCCTGTTAAAAGAAAAAACAACAACATCAAAAAAGACCCCACAAAAACCCCATTCAAAGGTCAGCAATCTTGAAGAATGAAGGTAGATAAGCCCACAAAGATGAGAAAGAATAAATGCAAAAACATTGAAAACTCAGCAAGCCAGAGTGCCTCTTCACCAAATTACTGCAACACCTCTCCAGAAAGGGCATAGAACTGGGATGAGGCTAAGATGACTGAAGTGACAGAAGTAGGCTTCAGAAGGTGTGTAATAATGAAATTTGCTGGGCTAAAGGATCATGTTCTAACCCAATGCAAAGAGGGTAAGAATCATAATAAAACAATACATGAGCTGATAACTAGAATAATCAGATTAGAGAGGATCATAACTGACCTGATGGAGTTCAAAAACACAACACGAGAACTTCTCAATGCAATTACAAGTATCAATAGCAGAATCGACAAAGAAAGGAAAAATCTTAGAGCTTGAAGACTATCTTACTGAAATAAGACAGACAGACAAGAATGGAAACATTGACTAAAAAAGAATGAACAAATCCTCTGAGAAATATGAGATTATGTAACAAGACCAAACCCACAACTGACTGGTGCACCTGAAAGAGACAAGGTGAATAAAACCAAGTTGGAAAACATACTTCAGAATATCATCAAAGATAACTTCCCTAGCCTAGCAAAACAGGCCAAAATTCACATTCATAAAATACAGAGAATCCCAGTAAGATACTCCAGGAGAATACCAACCATAAGACATATATATAATCATCAGATTCTCCAAGTTTGAAATTGAAAAAAAAATGTTAAGGGCAGCCAAAGAGAAAGGCCAGGTCACCTACAAAGCGAAGTCCATCAGACTAACAGCAGACCTCTCAGTGGGAAGCCTACAAGCCAGAAAAGATTGGGGGACAAAATTCAACATTTTTAAAGAAAAGAATTTCATATTTGGCCAAACAAAGCCTCATAAACAGAGAAATAAGATCTTCTTCAGACATACAAATGCTGAGGGAATTCATCACCACTAGGCCTGCCTTGCAAGAGCTCCTGGAGGAAGCACGGAATATAGAAAAGAAAAATTGTTAATAGCTACTACAAAAGCACATTGAAATACACAGACCAATGACACTATGAAGCAACTACATAAAGAAGTCTGAAAAATAACAAGCTAGGATCAAGATGACAAAATCAAATTCACATATAACATAACCTTAAATGTAAATGGGCTAAATGTCCCAATTAAAAGACACAGAATGGCAAGCTGGTTAAAGACTCAAGACCCATTGGATGTTGTCTTGAAGAAACACATCTCATATGCAAAGACACACATAGGCTCAAAATAAAAGAACGGAGGAAAATGTACCAAGCAAATGGAAAACAGAAAAAAAAAAAAATTACAATCTTAGTTTCTTACAAAGCAGATTTTAAAGCAACAAAGATCAAAAAAGACAAAGATGGGCATTACATAATGGTAAAGGATTCAATGCAACAAGAAAAGCTAACTATCCTAAATATACATGTGCCCAATACAGGAGCACCCAGATTCATAAACCAAGTTGTTAGATACCTACAAAAAGACTTAGACTTCCACACAATAATAGTGGGAGGCTTTAACACCCCAATGAAAATATTAGACAGGTCATAGAGACAGAAAATTTAAAAAGATATTCAGGACCTGAACTTAGCTCTGAATCAAGGGAACCTGATAGACATCTATAAAACTTTCCACCAAAAAAACAACAGAATATACATTTTTTTTATCGCCACATGGCACTTACTCTAAAATTGATCACATAATTGGAAGTAAAGCACTCCTACGAAAATGCAAATTAAAAACCCGAAATCATAACAAAATATCTCTCAGACCACAGCACAATCAAATGAGAACTCAAAGTAAAGAAACTCACTCAAAACCACACAACTACATGGATATTGAAAAATATGCCTCTGAATGACTCCTGAGTTCATAATAAAATTAAGGCAGAAATCAAGAAGTTCTTTGAAATTAATGAGAACAAAAAGACAGCATACCAGAATCTCTGGGACACAGCTAAAGCAGTGTTAAAATATATATAAAGCACTAAATGCCCACATCAAAAAGCTAGAAATATGTCAAATCAACAACCTAACATCGCATATAAAAGAACTAGACAACCAAGAGCAAACGAACCCAAAGCTAGCAGCAGACAAGAAATAGCCAAGATCAGAGTGGAACTTAAAAAGATAGAATCACAAGAATACTTTCAAAAAAATCAAAGAATCCAAGAGCTGTTTTTTTTTTAAAAAAATTAATAAAATAGACCACTAACTACGCTAATAAGAAAACAGAGAAGAATCAAATAGGCACAATCAGAAATGATAAGGGGGATATTACCCCTGACCCCACAGAAATAAAAACAACCATCAGAGAATACTGTAAACACCTCTGTGCACATGAACTAGAAAATCCTGATGAAATGGATAAATTTCTGGACATATACACCCTCCCAAGACTAAACCAGGAAGAAATTCAGTCTCTAAATAGACCAGTGATATGTTCTAAAATTGAGGCAGTAGTAAATAGCCTACCAACCAAAAAGAGCTCACGACCAGGCAGATTCACCAATGAATTGTACCAGAGGTACAAAGAAGAGTTTGTGCCATTTCTACTGAAACCATTCCAAACAATTAAAAAGAAGAAACTCCTCCCCAATTAATTTTATGAAGCCAGCATCATCCTGATACCAAAACCTGGCAGAGATACAACAAAAAAGAAAACTTCCGTCCATTATTTCTGATAAACATCAATATAAAAATCCTAAGTAAAATACTGACAAACCAAATCCAGCAGCATATCAAAAAGCTTATCCACGACGATCAAGTTGCATCCCTGGGATGCGAGGTTGGTTCAACATACACAAATCGATAAATAAAATTTATCACATTTACAGAACTAAAGACAAAAATCACATGATTATCTCAATAGATGCAGAAATGGCCGTTGATAAAATTAAACATCACTTCATGTTAAA
>NW_026652282.1:69021131-69065680 GCF_009828535.3 Hylobates moloch
CACACAATAATAGTGGGAGGCTTTAACACCCCAATGAAAATATTAGACAGGTCATAGAGACAGAAAATTTAAAAAGATATTCAGGACCTGAACTTAGCTCTGAATCAAGGGAACCTGATAGACATCTATAAAACTTTCCACCAAAAAAACAACAGAATATACATTTTTTTTA
The DNA here is from genome assembly GCF_009828535.3 of Hylobates moloch. NCBI lineage: Eukaryota > Metazoa > Chordata > Mammalia > Primates > Hylobatidae > Hylobates > Hylobates moloch. Next base: position 69,021,304 of record NW_026652282.1, read on the forward strand.
TCGCCACATGGCACTTACTCTAAAATTGATCACATAATTGGAAGTAAAGCACTCCTACGAAAATGCAAATTAAAAACCCGAAATCATAACAAAATATCTCTCAGACCACAGCACAATCAAATGAGAACTCAAAGTAAAGAAACTCACTCAAAACCACACAACTACATGGATATTGAAAAATATGCCTCTGAATGACTCCTGAGTTCATAATAAAATTAAGGCAGAAATCAAGAAGTTCTTTGAAATTAATGAGAACAAAAAGACAGCATACCAGAATCTCTGGGACACAGCTAAAGCAGTGTTAAAATATATATAAAGCACTAAATGCCCACATCAAAAAGCTAGAAATATGTCAAATCAACAACCTAACATCGCATATAAAAGAACTAGACAACCAAGAGCAAACGAACCCAAAGCTAGCAGCAGACAAGAAATAGCCAAGATCAGAGTGGAACTTAAAAAGATAGAATCACAAGAATACTTTCAAAAAAATCAAAGAATCCAAGAGCTGTTTTTTTTTTAAAAAAATTAATAAAATAGACCACTAACTACGCTAATAAGAAAACAGAGAAGAATCAAATAGGCACAATCAGAAATGATAAGGGGGATATTACCCCTGACCCCACAGAAATAAAAACAACCATCAGAGAATACTGTAAACACCTCTGTGCACATGAACTAGAAAATCCTGATGAAATGGATAAATTTCTGGACATATACACCCTCCCAAGACTAAACCAGGAAGAAATTCAGTCTCTAAATAGACCAGTGATATGTTCTAAAATTGAGGCAGTAGTAAATAGCCTACCAACCAAAAAGAGCTCACGACCAGGCAGATTCACCAATGAATTGTACCAGAGGTACAAAGAAGAGTTTGTGCCATTTCTACTGAAACCATTCCAAACAATTAAAAAGAAGAAACTCCTCCCCAATTAATTTTATGAAGCCAGCATCATCCTGATACCAAAACCTGGCAGAGATACAACAAAAAAGAAAACTTCCGTCCATTATTTCTGATAAACATCAATATAAAAATCCTAAGTAAAATACTGACAAACCAAATCCAGCAGCATATCAAAAAGCTTATCCACGACGATCAAGTTGCATCCCTGGGATGCGAGGTTGGTTCAACATACACAAATCGATAAATAAAATTTATCACATTTACAGAACTAAAGACAAAAATCACATGATTATCTCAATAGATGCAGAAATGGCCGTTGATAAAATTAAACATCACTTCATGTTAAAATCTCTCAACAAATTAGGTATTCAAGAAACTTACCTCAAAATAATAAGAGCAATATATGACAAATCCACAGCCAGTATCATACTAAATAAGCAAAAGCTGGAAGCATTCCCCTTGAAAACCAGCAAAAAACAAGGATGCCTTGTATCATCACTCCTATTCAACATAGTATTGGAAGTTCTGACCAGGTGAATCAGGCAATAGTAAGAAATAAATGGTATTCAGATAGGAAGAGAGGAAGTCAAATTATCTTTGTTTGCAGGTGCAACAACCTTGTATCTAGAAAACCCCACGTTCTCAACCCAAAAGCTTCTTAAGCTGATAAGCAACTTCAGCAAAGTCTCAGTATACAAAATTGATGTGCAAAAATTGCTAACATTCCTACACACCAACAACAGGCAAGCAGAGAGCCAAATCATGAAAGAACTCCCATTCACAATTGCTACTAAGAGAATAAAATACCTCGGAATACAGCTAACAAAGGAAGCAAAGAACCTCTTCAAAGAAAACTACAGACCACTGCTCAAGGAAATCAAAGAGGACACAAATAAATACAAAAAAAATCTATGTTCTTAGATAGAAAGAATCAATATTATGAAAATGGCCATAGTGCCCAAAGTAATTTATAAATTCAATGCTTTCTCCATTAAACTACCATTGACATTCTTCACAGAGTTAGAAAAAATTATTCTAATATTCATATGTAACCAAAAATGTGCCCAAATAGCCAAGACAATCTTAAGCAAAAAGAACAAAGCTGGAAACATCATGCTACCACACTTCAAACTATACTGCAAGTCTACGTAACCAAAATAGCATAGGACAGGCACAAAAACAGACACATAGACCAATGGAACAAAATAGGGAACTCAGAAATAAGACCACACACCTACAATTATATGATCTTTGACAAACCCAACAAAAACAACGAATGAGGAAAAGATTTTCTGTTTAATAAATTGTGCTGGAAAAACTGGTTAGCCATATGCAGAAAATTGAAACTGGACTCCTTTCTTACACCGTATACAATAATTAAGATGGAGTAAAGACTTAAATGCGTAATACCAAATTAAAAAAAAATAGAAGAAAATCTAGGCAATATTTTTCAGGACATAGGTATGGGCAAAAATTTCATAATGAAAATGCTGAACACAATTACAACAAAAGCTAAAATTGACAAATGGGATCTAGTTGAACCGAAGAGCTGCTTCATGGCAAAACAAACAAACGAAAACCTATAATCAGAGTGAACAGGAAACCTATATAACGGGAGAAAATTGTAGCAATCTATTTGTCTGACAAAGGTCTAATATCCAGAGTCTACAAGGAACTTAATATACAAAACAAAACCAAATCTATTAAAAAGTGGGCAAGGGAAATGAACGAACACTTCTTAAAAAAAGACATTGATGTTGTTAACAAACACATTTAAAAAAGCTCAATATCACTGATCATTACATATACGTAAATCAAAATCACAACGAGATACTATCTCATGGCAGTCAGAATGGCAATTATTAAAATTTCAAGAAACAACAGATGCAGGTGAGGTTGCAGAGAAAGAGGAACACTTTTACACTCTCAGTTGAAATGTAAATTAGTTCAACCATTGTGGAAGAGAGTGTGGTGATTTTTCAAAGATCTAGAACAAAAAATACTATTTGACCCAGTATCCCATTATGGAGTATATACCCAAAGGAATATAAATCATTCGATTGTAAAGATACATGCACACATATGTTTATTGCAGCACTATTGACAATAGCAAAGACAGGGAATCTGCCCACATTCCCATCAATGATAGACTGCATAAAGAAAATGTAGTATATAAACACCATGGAATACTATGCAGCCATAAAAAGAAAGGAGATGATGTCCTCTGCAGGGACATGGATAAAGCTGGAAGCTGTTACCCTCAGCAAACTAACCTAGGAAGAGAAAACCAAACACCGCAAGTTCTAACTTATAAGTGGGAGCTGAATGATGAGAACACATGGACACATGGTAGGGGAACAACACACACTGGAGCCTGTCAGCAGGGTGGTGGGAGAGAGAGCCTCAGGAAGAACAGCAAATAGATAATGGGCTTAATACCTAGGTGATAAGTTGATCAGTGCAGCAAACTACCATGGCACACGTTTACTTACGTAACAAACCTACCCATCCAGCACATGTACCCCAGAACTTAAAATATAAGTTGAAGAAAAAATGAAATCATTATATAACAAAACCTTTGGGGTTTTTTTGCACTACAGTAAAAGTAGTGCTAAAAGGAAATTATATAGTCTTGAATGCCTACATCAAACACATTGAGAAAAGCCAAATTAACAACCTAACATGACACCTCAGGGAACTGAATCAACAAAGACAATCAAGCCCAAAGCTAGAAGAGGAAAATAATAATAAAGATAAGAGCAGAACTAAATAATATTGAGTCCAACAAAGTGATAGAAAACATAAATAAAGACAAATGAGAAAGAGGTGGAGTAAGATAGCAGAATTGAAAGCCCCACTGATCATCCCCTCCACAAGGACACCAAGTTAACAACCTACACAGAAAAAAACAAACAAAAAACACCTTTATAATAAACAAAAGTCAGGTGAGTACTCATAGTACCTAGATTTAACTTTGTTTTCCTGAAAGGGGCACTGAAGCATATTAAAAGAAAAACTTTAGACAAATTCAGTTTAATTGAATTTAATTGAGCAAGGAAAGAAATGAATTTGCAAATCAGCCAGCCTCCAGAATCACAGCAGATTCAGAAAGACTCCAGGGATGCCTCATGAACAGAGCAAATTTATAGACAGAAAAAGAAAAGTTACATACAGAAAATGGAGGTGAGTTTCAGAAACAGCTGGATTGGTTACAGTTTGGTGTTTGTCTTATTTGAACACAGTTTGAGCAGTCAGTGACCTATGAGTGGTTGAAATATGGCAACTAGGATTGGCTGAGACTCAGGTATTGCCACAAAAGCATACTCCTAAGTTAAGTTACAGTTTGTCCAAAACGACTCAAGTATGGACGTCTCAGGCCATATTTAGTTCAGTTTAACAATATCCCATTTGGTCAACCTCTCAATTTACAGAGATTGAACAAAACTTTAATCATTGATGCCACTCTCTGTCACCATCCTAAAATAATTAGTTGGTCTCAGTATGGAATTCGCAAGTCTTTAGCTGCAGTATATAGTTTACAAGTCTTGTTTTGTGTCATTATGGAATCACAAATCACAGCTTTGTACCAACTGAATGATTCTTTATATTCTTGCCGACCTAAAGAAGTGGGTAGAATGGAGTGAGACCATTCAATTCACAATGGATGGCTGCATGCAAAACATTTAAGACTTGAAAGAATACAGTGCATCAGGAGGACTATTATGATTATCAAGAGTAGAATATAAAAACACCAAGGTGTATTCCATAACAAGAGTTATGAAAATTAACTGAACCAAATTAAACAAGACAAGATTCAGACAATATAGGCAACTCAACAATACTAGGGTCTAATTGGTCATAGTCCTTGTTTGGAATGTGATAGTGATTAAGGACCGTAGTTCACTGTAAAGTGACCTGATTTAAAGAAGTACTCATCTTCATCGTTACTCTGGTAACACAAATCATAATAACCTGGAAACCTACTAAAAGAAATATAATGATTAGAAACACTTGAAAAACCCGAGCTTACCATCCACCACTCAGGATGCCTGCCAACCAACCGTTAGTTGCTCCTGTAAACATATCATGTGTTCCTTTCTCCTGAGCAATTTCTTTAATGTGTTTGGTGGCAGTGTCTAAGAAAACAGCAGTATTAACCACCTTTTTAATTAAGCATTTTGTAGTAACAAAATCAGAAGAGAGATAAGTACAACATTTAATTTTGTTTAACACCAAACATGAGCCCCCAGCTTGGGCTAAAAGAAGATCTAAAAGCTGCATGATGTTCTATTATGTGTTTTTGTTGAATATATGTGTTATCATCTACATTTTGGGGAGTAGTTTCTACCAGCCTGAAACCCTGGGAGGTCTGACTTGCTACAAAATCCAAAATTTTTCCCAATTTGTAAATTAGCTTTAAATTCCATACAGCTGGCACCCCACTACCACCAAAAATGAGCTCCAAAGGAACCCATTGAGGAAATATTCCTCAGTGAAAACAAGCTTATCCTCATCTATTTCAAGGCTAGTGCTAATTTCAGTTATTGATCATTTTGACTTCCAATTATAAGGGCTATTATGGGAATATTCAGGGGAAGCTATTCAAAAGGCAGGAGTGAGCCAGGCCAAATAACAAGATCCGAAACAAAGAAAAGGCAGAATAAAATAAACAGATTCTCCACAGACTCAATATAGGCCCTCAGGGGTTGAAAAAGAGGGCCACCTAGTTACATTTGAGCAAGAGTCAGTCAGGTTTGTTCATCCATAAATCTGTAGCTCCTGAACAAGATCAAGTAGGAAATTTACTTGTTTGTGGCCCCTTTATAGCATGTTGTAAGGGTGTATAACAACATCTATTAAAAAAAAAGACCAATGGATCTAATCTGGTGACAATATACAAGCAATTACTTGTACCAACATAGGTAATACTCAAATCTTGAGTGTATGATGCCTGAAAGCAAAATATATCTTTTGCAGGCATCACTTAAATTGGTATTTTATATTTGGTAATAATTGAGTTATCAAGTACAAAAGAGTGTTGTTCTTAGTGAGTATAGGAAAGCAAGTAGCAGTGATGTTTAGAATATCAAGAATAGCTTCCTATTATTTCCTTGGAGTTTAGGGTGACTTTTATTGGGAATACAGAGAGGCATTTGCATCAGTGGAATTGTTTCCTTATTTTTTGGCATTAAGCTATAAACTCAACAATTACTCTGGTTTTGTGCTACAGCATAAGCTTAGGCTAAAGCCATCCACTGATTATGGTCCCATGGATTTTCCTGTAGGGAAAAGGAAAGAATTGGGGTGATAAAAAAATGAGAAAAAAATAAAGCTTTTATGATGATAGAGAAGTCTTGATCTATGATCTTGGGAAAGCTGTCCACCACTAAGATGCCATCTCCTTCTGGGAAGAGATTTCCCTGGTCATCTTTACCTTAAAGTATCTAACAGGTGTACAGATTCAGGAGTCAGAAGGGGCCCTGCTGAGTTGTGAAATGTGGATCCAAGGTTCAAGGACCTAAGAAATGCTCTGTTTGGTTGGAATTTAATAGATTTTTCACAACATTTGGGGCTTGCAAATTAAGTTCATTTTCTAAGATCTGATCTGATGAAGGTTCTACCAGCTTGGCTGCTGCTGCTACTGCTTTTAAACAATTTATATGCCTTAGCTACTGAGCCTAATTTAATGATGTAGTATGCACTGGGCCTATGATTACTACCATGATCTTGGGTAAGGACTCCTTATGCCTAATTGTTACATTCATGAACCAACAAAGTAAAAGGTTTTGTGTAATTTGGAAGTCCTAAAGCTGGGGGCTGTTGTAATGTCAATTTTATTTGGATAAAAGCCTGATCATGACTATCTTCCTTAGGTAAAGTCTCTGGTAAAACATTTTTAGTGAGCTCATACAATGATGAAGCCATTAAGCAAAAAATTTGGAACCAAGGATTTGCAATATCCTGCAAGACCAAAGAAACCTCTTAAACATCTTCTGGTTGCAGGCCAAGGAAAACTTTGAACAGTTTTTATTCTCTCATTTGAGAGGGAAACTCCTTCAGTAGTCAAGTCATGTTTCTAATACTGGACTTTTTCTCTTGAAAACTGAAGTTTTTCCCGTGAAGCCTTGTGACTTTTATATGCAAGTTGCTGTGAAAAGTAAACGGAGTCAATTTCGGGGTGCTCTTTAGTGGGAGAACATAACAATAACTCATCTACATACTAAATGATAGTAAAATTTTGAGAAAACTGTAGTGTGATTAAGTCCTAATTCAATGCCTGTGAAAAATATAAAACGGCTTCAGTAAACCCCTGTGCCATCACAGTCCAGATGTACCGCTGACATTTCCAAGTAAAGGTAAACAACTATTTACCTCTTCATAAACTGGAATGCTAAAGGAGGCTAAGTAGAGATATATTACAGTACAAGTATGCTTGAAATTAGTGGGTACATTAAACAATAAAGTATTAGAATTTGGGACTACAGGAAACCTTGGTATTATAATTATATTAATTTTACATAAATCTTGGACAAATATCTAACCTTGTCTATTTGGTTTTTTAACTGATAGGTTTTTTAACTGGTAGGGAGTGCTATAAGGCTAGTGTATAAAATAATGAGTCCCTGTTTAATTAAATTATTATTCTACAATTGGTGACAGCCTTTGAATTCATTTGGGTGTTAGTGAGTATTGGGGTAATTTATGCAAAGGTTTAGAATAATCTATTTGGACTCTCACAAGTTCCACACTTTTAATTTTTCCTATATCAGTTGAGGAAGAGGCTCATAAACTTTTAGGTATTTTTGAAAGATTAGGGGTATTACAGGCCTGAGTTTTGATCTTATCAATTTCTGCCTGTAGACAGCATAAAAATTTTGGTTCAAGAGTATCAGAAACTCTAAGATTATTTCTCCCTTTGAGGAAAATTGTATGTGCCCTTTTAGCTTTGAAAGTAAACCTCACCCTAGAAAATTTACTGGAGCAGTATTACATAGAAAAAAAAAAGGATATTTTTCTGAAAAGATCCCCAAAGTTAATTGGATGGTTTCAGTTATGGGAACCTTTTGAACTTGATTTGAAATCCCCATCACAGAAATGACCTTTTTACTCTGAGGGATTCGCTGGCTCATTAAAGTGGAGTTTATGGTAGATAGGGTAGAGCCGGTATCCACCAGGACTGTACATGACTCCACATTTAACTTCTGTTTCTTCATGTTAATATAAAAGTATTACAGAATGCAATTTACCAGAGAATCCCTCAGAGTCCTCAATGTTGATTGTTATCAGAATGGCTAAGTTCTCTTGGGCTCTCTAGTGGTAAAACAGCTCAGCCTGAAGGGAGGCTTATTGGTGGACTGAAATAAAAGTGGACAATTCTAAACTTATATGCTCTTATCACTGGAGCTCCAAAATTTATAAAACAATTACTACTAGACCTAAGAAATGAGATAGACAGCAACAAAATAATAGTGGGGGACTTTAGTACTCTACTGATAACACTAGACACGTAATCAAGACAGAAGTCAAAAAAGAAGCAATGGACTTAAACCATAAATTAGAACAAATGTACTTAACAGATATTTATAGAACATTGTTCTCAAATACTACAGAATATACATTCATTTCACCAGCACATAGAATATTCTCCAAGATAGACCATACAATAGGGCACAAAACAATTATTAATAACTTTTTAAAATATTATATTTAGTATTATCTAAGATGACAGTGGAATAAAACTAGCAATTAACTCCAAAAGGAACCCTCAAAACTGTACAAATACATGGAAATTAAATAACCTGCTCTTGAATGATCTTTGGGCCAACAACAATGAAATCAAAAGGAAAATTTAAAAATTATGTGAACTGAATGAAAATGGTGACAGAACTCACCAAAACCTCTGATACAGCAGAAGTGGTGATAAGAGAAAAAGTTCATAGCTTTAAATTCCTACATCCAAAAGTCTGAAAAAGCACAAAGAGACAACCCAATGTCACACCTCAAGGAACCAGAGAAATAAGAAAAAGAAAAATCCCAGCAGAAAAAAAATAACAAAGATCAGAGCAGAACTAAATGAAATTGAAGCAAAATAAAAAAAAAATCAATAAAAGCTGGTTCTTTGAAAAGATAAACAAGATTAATAGATTACTAGTGAGATTAACCAAGAAGAAGGAAAATAAAAATAAGCTCAATAAAAAGGGAGATATTACAACTGATACCACAGAAATATGAAAAATTATTCAAGACAACTATAAGCACCTTCATGCACACAAACTAGAAAATCTAGAGATGTATAAATTCCTAGAAATATACGACTTTCCTAGATTAAATAAGAAATAGAAACTCTGAACAAACCAATAACAAGTAGTGACATTGCAACAGTAATAAATAATAATAAATAAAGTAATAAAATATTGCCAAAAAAGTACAAGAGTGGATGGATTCACGGCTAAATTCCATTAGACATTTAAAAAAGAATTGGTACCAATTCTACTGAAATTATTCCAAAAGACAGAGAAAGAAGGAATCCTCCCTAAATCATTCTCTGAAGCCAGCATTACCCTAATACCAAAACCAGGAAAATACATAAAAAAGTGAACTACAGACCAATATTTCTGATGCAAAAATTCTCAACAAAATACACACTAGCTGAATCAAACAGCATATCAAAAAGATAATACGTCACGAGCAAGTGGGTTTCATACCAGGGGTGCAATGATGTTTTAACATACGCAAGTCGATAAATGAGATACATTATAAAAACATAATTGAAAACCAAAATTATATAATCATCTTAATAGACACAGAGAAGGAATTTGACAAAATCCAACATTGCTTTATGGTTAAAACCATCAGCAAAATAGGCATAAAAGGGACATACTTCAAAGTAGTAAAAGCCATATATGACAAACCCACAGGAACTACCATACTGAATGAGAAAAAGTTGAAAGCTTTCCTCCTGAGAACTGGAAAAAGACAAGGATGCCTACTTTCACTGTTTCTATTCTACATAGTACTGGAAGTCCTAGCCAGAGAAATCAGACAAGAAAAAGAAATACAAGCATTCAAATTGGAAAAAAAAAAAAAAAGTCAAACTATTGCTAATCACCAATGATACAATTGAATACCTAGAAAATCCTACAGATTCATTCAAAAAGCTCTTAGATCTGATAAATAAGTTTAGTGAAGTCTCAGGATACAAAATCAATGTACACAAATAGGTAGCATAGATATACACCAACAACAACCAAGCTGAGATTAAAATCAAGAATTCAATCCCTTTTACCACAGCTGCAAGAAAATTAAAATACTTAGATATATGCCTAACCAAAAAGGTGAAAGATATCTACAAGGAAACCTACAAAACACTGCTCAAAGAAATCAGAGATGATACAAATGGAAACACATACCATGCTCATGATGAATAGAGTCAATATTGTTAAAATAATCACATTGTCAAAAGCAATCTACAAATTCAGTGCAATTTCCAAAAAAAAACCATCATCATTCTTTACAGAACTAGAAAAAAAAATTAAAATTCTTATGAAACCGCCCCCCCCCCACCAAAAAAAATCAGGCATAACCAGAGCAATGCTAAGTTAAAAGAACAAATCTGGAGGCATTGCATTACCCAACTTCAAGCTATACTACAAGGATATAGTTACCAAAATGGCTTGCTACTGTTATAAAGACTGGCACATAGACCAATGGAACACAATAGAGAACCCAGAGGTAAAGCCAAATACTTATACAGCCATCTGATCTTTGACAAAGCATACAAAAACATAAAGTGAGGAAAAGATACCTTATTCAATAAATGGTGCTGGGATAATTGGCGAACCACATGTAGAAGAATGAGGCTAGATTTTCATCCCTCCTCCTATACAACAATCAACTCAAGATGGAACGAACTCAAATCTAAGACCTGAAACCATAAAAATTCTTAAAGATAGCATTAAGAAAAACTCTTCTAGACATTGGCTTAGGCAAAGAATTTATTACTTAGGACCCAAAAGCAAATAAAACAAAAATAAAAATAAATAAATGGGGCCTAATTGAACTAAAAAGCTTCTGCACAGCAAAAGAAATATTTAGGAGAGTAAATAGAATACCCACAGAGCAGAAGAAAACAGTCACAAACTATCCATCTGACAAAGGACTAACATCCAGAATCTACAAAGAACACAAACAAATCAAGAAAAAAAAAACCTATAAAAAAGTAGGCAATGGACGTGAAAAGACAGTTCACAAAAGAAGATATACAAACAGCCCAAAAACATATTTAAAAAATACTCAACATCACTAATTATCAGGGAAATGCAAATTGAAACCACAATGAGATACCACCTTACTCCTGTAAGAATGGCCATAATTAAAATGCCAAAAAACAATACATGTTGGCATGGATGTGGTGAAAAGAGAACACTTTTACACTGCTGGTTGAAATGCAAACTAGTACAACCACTATGGAAAACAGTATGAAGAGTCCGTAAAGAACTAAAAGTAGAACTACCATTCAATCCAGCAATTTATGTACCGGGTAACTATCCAAAGGAAAATAATTTATTATATGACTAGGACATAAGCATATGCATGTTTATAGCAGCACAATGTGCAATTACAGAGATATGGAACCAACCTAAGTGCCCATTAACCATCAAGTGGGTAAAGAAAATGTATATATACACCATGGAATACTACTCAGGCATAAAAAAGAACAAAATAATGGCATTTGCAGCAATCCGGATGGAGTTGGAGATAATTATTCTAAGTGAAGTAATGCAGGAATGGAAAATCAAATATCATATGTTCTCAATTATAAGTGAGAGCTAAGCTATGAAGATGCAAAAGCATAAGAATAATATAATGGATTTTGGGGACTCGGGGGAACGTGTAAGAGAGGAGTGAGGAATAAAAAACTACCCATTGGAGACAGTGTACACTGCTTCGGTGACGGGTGCACCAAAATCTCAGAAATAATCACTAAAGAACATATCTGTGTAACCAAAATCCACCTATTCCCCAAAAACTATTGAAGTAAAAATTTAAACAAAAAGAAAAACATCTGTGGAAAACTCTTCTGGAGTTTTCATTGGCCTACACAAGGAAATCATAATTAAGACCTCAGAAGCACAAGCACCAAAACCAAAACACAGATAAATGAGATGTAATTAAAATAAAATGCTTCAGCATAGCAAAGGAAATAATCAATAGAGTGAACGGACAACCTGCATAATGAGAGAAAATATTTGTAAACTATGCATTCAACAGGAGACTAACATCCAGAATTTATAAGGAATTCAAACAACAACCATAGCAACAACAAAACAATTAACTCCAAATAAATGGTTGAAAGACATGAACAGATATCTTTAAAAAGACATAAAAATAGCCAAAAAGCAGCTGAAAAACTGCTCAATATCACCACACCAGAGAAATGCAAATCAAAACCACAATAGGATATTGTCTTAAACCTGTCAAAATTGTATTATTAAATAGTCAAAAAGTAGCAGATGTTGGAAAGGATGTGAAGAAAAGGGAATGCGTATATACTGTTGATGGGAATATAAACTACTATGACTTCTATGGAAAACAGTATGGCAATTTCTCAAAGAGCTAAAAATATAACTATCATTAATTTTAGCAATCCCACTATGGGGTAACCACCCCTCAAAAAATGAAATGTTATATCAAAAAGATACCTTGGCTAGAAACAGTGGCTTGTGCCTCTGATTCCAGAAATTTGGGAGAGGCTTGGTGAGGGAATATTGTCTGAGCCAGGATTTTGAGACCAGCCTTGGAAACTTATATGGGTTGGACATTTGTCTCCTCCCAATCCCATGTTGAAATGTAATTCCCAATGTTGAAGTTGGGGCCTGGTGGGAAGTGATTGGATTATGGGGACGGATTCCTCAAGAATGTCTTAGCACCATCCCCTTGGTGATAAGTGAGTTCTCAATCAGTTAGTTTACATAAGATTTGGTTGTTTAAAATGTTTTGAAACCTCCCTCTTCTCTCTCTCATACTTCCACTCTCGCTATGTGATACAACTACTCTCCCTTTACCTTTCACCATGACTGTAAGCTTCCTGAGGCCCTCAACAGAAACCGAGCATATGTTGGTGCCATGCTTCCTCTACAGCCTGCAAAATCGTGAACCAATTAAACCTCTTTTTTAATATAAATTACCAGTCTCAAGTATTTATTTATATCAATGAAAACAAACACAGAAAGATAGCAAGACCTCATCTCTACATGTTGGGCATGTTATTTCACTCCTGTAGTCTTAGTTACTTGGGAGTCTGAGGTGGGAAGATTGATTGAGTGCAATTGTTTGAGGTTAACAATGATCTATAATCACATTACTGTCTTGCAGCCTGGGTGACAGAGAAAGACCCTGAGAGAGAGAGAGAGAGAGAAAGAAAAGAAAGAAAGAAATCTGCACTTGTATGTTTATCACAGTACTGTTAACAATAGCACAGATATGGAACCAACCTAAATTTCCATCAATGTTTAATTGGATAAAAAAGTGATCAATCTTTCTATCTATCAAACAAAATACACACACACTTGCACACACACACACACAGAGACATCTATGTATCTATCTATCCAAACACACAAACACACACACACACACATGCACACACAGGAATACTATTCAGCCACAAAAAATAAAATCATTTATTTTGCAGAAACATGAATGGAACTGGAGGCCACTATCTTAGGTAAAAAACTTAGAACAAAATATCAAATATATATTCCTACTTATAAGTAGTAGGTAAATAACACACACATATGGACATAGAGTGTGGAATAATAGACATTGGAGACTCAAAAGTGTTCAGGAGTGGAAGAGAGTAAAGAATGACCTTAAAACTTAAAGTACAATAAAAAAAATGAGAAATTTCTTAGTGAGTAAAATATACATGATTTGAGTGATGATTACACAAAAAGCCCAGATTGTACCACTATGCAATGAATCCATGTGACAAAACTATACTTGTACTCCTTAAATTTCTACACAAAAAACTTTTTAAAAGCCAATTTGTTTTCAGTCTTTTATTTTTTATTCAAAAGTAGGTCACCATATAAATAGTCTTGACCTGTCTCATCCTTGACAATTTAAGTCAAATAAAGTCACTCAAGTACCTTACAACATCTGATACATAAAAGAAAGCTACAAATACCAAGTAACTCATGCAATTTGTTCAGTCTCATTTCTACCTTAAAAAAGAGCCTTAGCACCCTGATAGTGACTCGTGTGAGAAATCCACACAATTCAGTAACCGAATCATCTCCCACTTAACTCTCAGCAATGGGGACACTACCACTAGTTCTCTACTGGAGCAGTAAAAGTTACCTTGTGCACAAACTTGCTGAAAATGGGAGATCCAGCCAACACCCATTCTCTACCATCATTGCTCTGGAACACCCAACTGCAGGATATTTTCAGCCAGACATCCTGAATCCAAAAAGAACTAAATGTAACTAATATCTATATTAAAATTTAAATTCTGATAGATTTAAGAGCAATGGGTCATTTTATGGACTGGGTTTTGGTCCAGTGTTGCCACAAATTTATTCATGCTGTATTCATTCCCACTTAAAATGTAATCTTCGTGAAGTAGTACATTTGTCTTTTTCTATTATTTAACCCATGGCATTTAGAAGAGTGCCTAAAGTACTCAATAGCCTCTATTTAGTGGGAATGGTAAAATGCAATGATCAGCTAAATAGCTCCAGTTGAGCTGGGCATGACTGTCTACCCCTCTCCAACCTGTATGCTCTATGATCTTCCACCCCATTTCCTGGAAACTCACACTTTACACTTTACCTGGAAGTACTACCATCAGCACCGTGTGCAGGCCCAAACAAGCCTCCACTTTATTTTACTTCCTTCTTGTCCCTTTTCGTTATTTAAATTATAAACAAACTTGTACCTACTAAATAATTTTTTAAACCAGAAAACAGAGGCCATTACCTCATGCAGTGAGTGTGAATACACAGTGAGCCCTACATCCGGAACATTTGAAACTACCAAAAGGTGCATATTGCAAGTTCAAAGCCAAAGCTTTCAAGATTCTATAAATATAAACAGATAATATAAGCTAATTTACTACCCTGCTCATCTTGTGCTCTCCATTACCCCTAAACAATCCTGGGGATCTACATTGATACTACTGCAGATTAAATCCAGTCACTTTTTAAGGCTTTGGGGATCACTACCTCTCCGGTTGATCCCCAATTAATTCTATAGATCCCAATATTCTGAAAACAAAACTGGAGACATTTACAAGCTTGTATTCAAATAGGGTAGAACAAAGCAGATGCCCTTGCCAAAACATCTTGCAGATTTTAAGTACAAAAATAACAATGTTACTACATATTATAATTGTACTAGTTCATTCTCACACTGCTATGAAGTAATATCCAAGACTGGGTAATTACATAAAGGAAAGAGGTTTAATTGACTCACAGTTCCACATTGCTAGGGAGGCTTCAGGAAACTTACAATCATGGCAGAAGGCAAAAGAGAAGCAGGCACCTCTTCACAGGGTGGCAGGATGGAGTGAATACAAGCAGTAGAAATTCCAAATGCTTACAAAACCATTAGATCATGTGAGACTCACTTATTACCACGAGAACAGCACGGGGGAAACTGCCCCCATGATCCAATACTTCCACCTGGTTCTGCCCTTGATATGTGCAGATTATGGAGATTGCAATTTAATGTGAGATTTTTGGTGGGGACACAGCTAAACCATATCAATTATTATTATATAAAAAGAGTTAAAATTTATTAAACCTTGACTATGCTAGGAACACTTTTGAGCACTTAATATAAATTATTTTTTAAACTTTTAATTGTGCCAAAATATCCATACTATAAAACTGATCACTTTAAGCATGTGGAAAATTTTAAAGATGTAGGTCAAAAGGTATGAAATTGTAGTTATGTAGGATAAATAAGTCCAGAAATCTAATGTGCATCGTAGAAATTATAGTTAATATTACATTTTATACTGATATGCTAAGAGAGTAGATTTTATATACTCTTACCCCCCTCACACACAAAAAAATAACTTTTTGAGATGATGAATTTGTTAATTGACTTGATAGTAATAATCATTTTACTATGTATATGTATATCAAAATATCATACTATACACTTTAAATATATACAGTTACAAATAAAAATGGGGAGGGAACAGCAAAATGGTAGACTAGATGCAGCCAGGAAAAATATCTACCACCAAGAGACTGGGAAATTGTGAAGACTGCATGGCAAGCAGATCTTGAGAAGAAAGACATTGAGAGTGGACAGAAGAAGTAAACAGATACTGGGCTAAAGATGGAGGAAGCTAGAAACTTTGCCAGGACTACAACACACTGGCCCCCAGTGATTCCTGGGAAAGCAATTAGTGGTACAGGTGTGGAGTGATCCACTCTTGGCATGGACTTCTGATATCCTAGCAACAGAAGTAGCCATAATCTCCACAAACACTTGGGCTGGCAGGGAGGGCTCCTTAGAGACATGGTACTGCAGGACTTCAGCCTGTGAAGAACAGACAGGGTTTGGTGTAGGAACATCTGCAGTGGAGCAGTCTGGAAAACCCATTCCCCAAAGCTTGCCATGCTTTCCTAGAAAACTTTTGCCTTAGGGGAACTGTTGGACCTCAACAGAGCAGGGCAGTCTTGCTCATGAAATGTGTCCAGTCAGATCTACGCACCCCTCTACCCGAGGACCTCTCCCGTGGCCCCATTGTGGCCACGCCCACTTGAAATGGAGCCCTGGGTGCTCAACTGGCGTTCTCCCACAGCCTGCATCAGTTTCTTCACCAGCAGATTGCACCCGACTATAAGAGAGCATCAGCAAAGTGGCCCTCGTCAACATGTACAAGCCTACCAACACATATTTCCCACCACAGCCTGCCCCACACCACTTTGCCCACATGCACTCATCCATAGCCACCTCCTTCACCACTTTCTCCTTTTATGGGCACACAGACTTTTCCTCTCCTTCCACACTGGCATGCATGTGTGCATGCACTGTACTGCACCACTGATGTTGGCATGAGCACAGACCTCCTCAATGCACAAACATTGCCAAACAAATGTTCACAGAGAGGCCAGCGGCCCTGCTCTCTGCCCACCAAGCCCCTCCCTGCTGCCACCACCAGCACAAATGCATGCACAGAGGCTGACGGCCCTGAGCTCACCAGCTCTCCATCCGCATGCCAATGCCACCACTGGTGTAAACACAACATGGAGATTGCCAGCCCTGCCCCACATTCCATGCCACTAAGGTTACTCATATGAATTTGTACATGGAGGCCAGCAGCCCTGGACCCACTGGCGGCCCACCGCAGCTGGTGGGTGTGCATCCTGCCACACTGCTGCCATAGCTGGCACATACCAACAAGCATAGATTCCATTGGCACTGCCCTGACAAAGCACTTTGGCTAGTGCCACCCTTCGGAGTGTTGTGGCTAGCTTTCTGGGAAACCTTGGATCAACCAGTGCAGTAAGTTGCTAACCTTGAAGGGCCAGACAACAAACATGGGAGCCCAACACCAGCACCACAGAGTTAGAGTTCAAAGCCAGAAGTGCTGACCTGTGCCTTGCCCTCTAAAATATTTAAGAAATGAAGCCAGTTGACTGAACTAACCTTGTACTGCAATTAAACTCCCAAGGGAATCAAAGAAGATAAAAGCAAAAGAACCCATCCAAAGTACAGCATCTTCAAGACTGAAGGAACATCAGCTCATACAGGTGAGAAAAAAATAGAGCAAGAACTCTGGCAACAAAAAAAAAGCCAAGGTGTCTTCTTACCTGCAAACAACCACACTAATTCCCCAGCAAGAGTGTTTAACAAGGTTGAGATTGCTGAAATGACAGAAATAGAATTCAGAATATAGACAGGAACAAAGATGATTGAGATTCAGAAAAGGTCAAAATCTAATCAAAGAATTCTAAGGACTATAATAAAAATATACAGAAGATGAAAGATGAAATGACCATTTTAGAAATAACCAAACTGATCTGATAAAGCTAAAGAACTTACTTTAAGAATTTCAGAATACAATCACAGGTATTAACAGCAGAATCAACCAAGCTTAGGAAAAAAATCAGAGTTTCAAAGCCCAGTTCTCCAAAATAACGCTGTCAGAAAAAAAAAAAGAATAAAAAATTAAAGAAGAATGAACAAAACCTATGAGAAATATTAAATTATGTAGAGATACCAAATCTATATCACATTGGGATTCCTGAAGGAGAGAGAGAGAAAGCAAGCAACTTGGAAAACATTTGAGACTATTATACATGAAAATTTATTCAACCTTGCTAAAGAAGCCAACAATTTAAAAATTCAGAAAATGCACAAAACTCCTCCAAGATACTACATAAGGTGACCATTCCCAAGGAACATAGCTATTAGATTCTCCAAAATTGAAATAAAAGAAAAAAGTTGTTAAAGGCAGCTATAGAGAAGGGAAAGATCAGCTACAAAGGGACCCCACCAGGCTAACGGGGAATCTTTTAACAGAAACCCTCCAAGCCAGAAGAGATTGAGGGATTATATTCAGTACTCTTAAAGAAAACAAATTCCAACCAAA
Organism: Hylobates moloch; assembly: GCF_009828535.3. Lineage (NCBI taxonomy): Eukaryota > Metazoa > Chordata > Mammalia > Primates > Hylobatidae > Hylobates > Hylobates moloch. The sequence goes on from NW_026652282.1 coordinate 69,039,825, forward strand.
TAATTAATATCCATCTAAACTAAGCTTTCTTACTAAAGAAGAAAAAAAAGATCATTTTCAGCAAGCAAATGCTGAGAGATTTTGCTACCACCAGACCTGCATTACAAGAGATCCTGAAGAAAATGCTAACTATGGAAAGATTATTCCCAGCCATCTCAAAACACAATTAAATACATAGACCATTGACACTACAAAGCAACCATAAAAACAAGTCTGCATAATGAGCAGCTAACAAGATGAGGACAGGTTGAAATCCATATATATCAATATTAGCCTTGAGTGTAAATGGGCTAAGCACCTCAATTAAAAGGCACGGAGTTGCAAGTTGGATAACGAAGCAAGACCCAGAGGTATACTGTCTTTGAGAGACCCATCTTACATGCAGTGACACACATAGACTCAAAGTAATGAGATGGAGAAAAATCTACCAAGTAAACAGAAAACAAATAAACAAAGAAAGGCAGGGATTGCTCTTCTAATTTTAGACGAAACAAACTTTAAATGATCAATGATGAAAAAAACAAAAAGGGGCATTACATGATTGTAAATTGTTTAATTCAACATAAGATCTAAGTATCCTAAATATATATGCACCCAATATTCATAAGAGCACCCAGATTCATAAAGCAAGTTCTTAGAAATCTACAAAAATACTTATATAACCAAATAATAATAGTGAAAGTCTTCAACACACCACAGAGAGTATTAGTCAGATCATCAAGGCAAAAAGCTAACATAAAGAAATTCAGGACCTGAACCAAATTGACCTAATAGACATCTCCACAATTCATTACCCAAAAACAACACAATGCACATTCTTCTCATCTGTACATGGCATATATTCTAGAATCTATCACACAATCAGCCATAAAACAATCCTGAGAAAATTCAAAGAAACCAAAATCAAACCAACCAAATTATCGGATCATAGCACAATAAAAATAGAAATCAATGCTTACAAGACTGCTTGAAACCACAGAATTACATACAAATTAAGCAACTTGCTCCTGAATTATTTTTGGGTAAACAATAAAATTAAAGCGGAAATCAAGAAATTCATTGAAGTTAATTAGAACAGGGATAAAATATATCAGAATCTTTGGGACACAGCTAAAGCAGTGTTAAAAAGGAAGTTTATAGGACTAAGCACCCAAATCAAAAGTTAGAAAGATCTCAGATTAACAACCTAATATCATACCTGAAGTAACTATAGAAACAAGAGCCAATCAAACCCATAGATAGCAGAAGACAAATAATAACCATAATCAGCATTGAACTGAAGAAAATTAAGACAAAGAAAACCATAGAGAATATTAATGAATCTAGGATTTGGTTATTTGAAAAAATAAATAAGACCACTAACTATACTAATTTAAAAAGAGAGAAGATTCTAATAACACAATCAGAAATTACAAAGGAGGCAATACCGCCAAAGCCCCAAGAATACAAAAAGACCCTCCGATACTACTATAAACACCTCTAGGTTTATTTGCTAGAAAACCTAGAAGAAATTCGTAAATTCATGAAAACATTACCTCCTAAGATTCAACCAGGAAGAAATTAATGAGTTGCAAAATTAAATTAGTAATAAAAAGCTCACCAAAAGACAAAATCCCAGGACCAGACAAATTTACAGCCCAATTCTACAACGTGTGTAAAGAAGAGCTGCTACCATTCCCACTGCAACTATTCCAAAAAATTAGAAAAATATTGTAATAGTTTCAAAAGGAATTGGACACTTACCTAATGCATTCTATGAGGCCAGCATCATCCTAGTACCAAAACCTGGCAGGGACACAACAAAAAAAGACAACCTCATGCCAATATCCTTCATGAACATAGATGCAAAACACTCAACATATGCAACATATGCAAATCAATAAACATAATCCATCACATAAACAGGAACAATGATATAAACCACATGATTATCTCAATAGATGCAGAAAAGACATTCAATAAAATTCAACACCTCTTCATTCTAAAAACGCTCAATAAATTAGGTATTGATGAAACATGTCTCGAAATAGTAAGAGCTATTTATGACAAACCCATAGCCAATATCATACTGAATGGGAAAAAGCTGGAAACATTCCCTTTGAATACTGGCACAAGACAAGGATGCCCTCTCTCACCACTCCTATTCAACACAATATTGGAAGCTCTGGCCAGAGCAATCAGGCAAGAGAAAGAAATAAAGGTATTCAAATAGGAAGGCAGGAAGTCAAATTGTCTCTGCTCACAAATGACATAATTGTATATTTAGAAAATCCCACGGTCCCAGCCTAAAAACATCTTAAGCTGATAAGCAACTTCAAAAAAAGTCTCAAGATACAAAATCAATGTGCAAAAATCACAAGCATTCCTATACACCAACAACAGACAAGCAGAGAGACAAATCATGAGTGAACTCCCATTCATAATTGCTACAAAGAGAATAAGATACCAAGGAATACAACTTAGAAAGGTCGTGAAGGACCTCTTCAAGGAAAACTACAAACCACTGCTCAAGGAAATAAGAGAGGACACAAACAAATGGAAAAATATTCCATGTTTATGGATAGGAAGAATCAGTATTGTAAAAATGGCAATACTGCCCAGAGTAATTTATAGATTCAATGTTATTCCCATCAAGCTACCAGTGACTTTCTTTGCAGAATTAGAAAAATCTACTTTACATTTCATATGGAACCAAAAAGAGCCCACATAGCCAAGACAGTCCTAAGCAAAGAGAACAAAGCTGGAGACCTCATGCTACTTGACTTCAAACTATGCTACAAGCCTACAGTAACAAAAACAGCATAGTACTGGTACCAAAACAGATATACAGACTAATGGAACAGAACAGAGGTCTCAGAAATAACACCACACATCTACAACCATCTGATCTTTGACAAACCTGACAAAAACAAGCAATGGGGAAGTAGCCCCTATTTAATAAATGGTGTTGGGAAAATTGGCTAGCCATATGCAGAAAACTGGAACTGGACAACTTCCTTACACTTTATACAAAAGTTAATTCAAGATGGATTAAAGACTTAAACGTTAAGACCTAAAACCATAAAAACCCTAGAAGAAAACTGAGGCAATACAATTCACCATCCAGGACATAGGCATGTGCAAAGATGTCATGACTAAAACACCAAAAACGATGACAACAGAAGCCAAAATTGACAAATGGGATCTAATTAAAGTAAAGAGTTTCTGCACAGCAAAAGAAACTATCATCAAAGTGAACAGGCAACCTACAGAATGGGAGAAAATTTTTGCAATCTACCCATCTGACAAACGGCTAATATCCCGAATCTACAAGAACCTTAAACAAATTTACAAGAAAAAACAAACAACTCCATGTAAAAGTGGATGAAGGATATGAACAGACACTTCTCAAAGGAAGGCATTTATGCGGCCAACAAATGTATGAAAAATAGCTCATCATCACTGGTGATTAGAGAAATGCAAATCAAAACCACATTGAGATACCATCTCATGCCAGTTAGAATGGCAATCATTAAAACGTCAGGAAACAACAGATGCTGGAGAGGATGTGGAGAAATAGGAACGCTTTTACACTGTTGGTGGAAGTGTAAATTAGTTCAACCATTGTGGAAAACAGTGTGGCAATTCCTCAAGGATCTAGAACCAGAAATACCATTTGACCCAGCAATACCTTTACTGGGTATATACCCAAAGGATTATAAATCATTCTACTATAAAGACATATGCACAAGTATGTTTATTGCAGCACTATTCACAATAGCAAAGGCTTGGAACCAACCCAAATGCCCTTCAATGATAGACTGGATAAAGAAAATGTGGCACATATACAACATGGAATACTATGTAGCTATAAAAAAGGATGAGTTCATGTCCTTTGCAGGGACGTGGACGAAGATGGAAACCATCATTCTCAGCAAACTAATACAGGAACAAAAAACCAAACACTGCATGTTCTCACTCATAAGTGGGAGTTGAACAGTGAGAACACATGGACACAGGGAGGGGAACATCACACACCAGGGTCTGTCGGGGAGTTAGGGGCTAGGGGAGGGATAGCATTAGGAGAAACAGCTAATATAGATGACAGGTTGATGGGTGAAGCAAACCAGCATGGCACATATGTACCTATGTAACGAAACTGCCTGTTCTGCACATGTATCCCAGAACTTAAAGTATAATAATTTTTTTAAAAAAACACAGTGAGATACCATCTCATACTAGTCAGAATAGCTGTTATTAAAAAGTCAAAAAATAACATATGCTAATGAGTTTGCATAGAAAAGGGAACACATATCTTGCTGATGGGAATATAAACTATTTCAGCCATTGTAGAAAGCAGTTTGATAATTTTTTGAGTAATTTAAAACAGATTCCCCTTTCAACCCAGCAATCTCATTATTGGGTATTTACCCAAAGGAATATAAATTTTTCTATATAAATACACATGCACTCATATGTTTATTGCAGCACTGTTCACAATAGCAAAGACATAGAATCAACCTAAAGGCCCATCAATGGTAGACTGAATAAACAATGTGGTACATATACACCATACTACACAGTCATAAGAAAGAACAAGATCAATTCTTTTGCAGCAACATAGATGGAGCTGGAGGCAATTATCCCATGTGAACTAATACAGGAACAGAAAACTAAATACCACATGTTCTCACATACAAGTTGGAGCTAAACCCAAAGAATAGAAAAACAGATGCCGGGGCCTACTCGAGGCCAAAGGTGGGAGAAGGGTGTGGATAGAAAAACTACCTATTAGATTCTATGTTTATTATCTGTGTGACAAAATAATCTGCTTACCATTTCCCCATGGCATACACTTTACCTATGTAATGAACCTGCCCATGTACCTCTGAACCTAAAATAAAACTTAAAAATAATAATAATAATAAATAAACATAAAAACAACCTTCACAGCAACATCCAGACATGTTTAAACAAATATCTGGATGCTGTTTCCTAGCCAAGGTGATACATGAAATCAAACATCACAAGTTCATCCCTTGTTTACCTGGCACTTGCATACATCGTATTAAACTATATTTAACATCAAATAATGATAATTGCAAGATCATGCTACCACCTCACGTGATTCAACCATTATATACACAACTGAACATACACTAGCCCCTTCTCCAGGAAAGGATGAAAAGTCCTTTAGTTACATTCATTCTTCTATTTCACGGTCTATAAATTATATACTGTGATGTAAAGTTAACAATACTTAAATACTATAGTATAAACTCAAAAATCTTCTAATACACATGCACATGTATTCACAACAAATTAAGAAAGAAATACTCATAACAATTACAGTTCTTTCTGTAACTAATGACATAGATGTAACTGATGTTTATAATTTCCTTCTTCCACTAAACAATCCAAATTCCCTTTTTACTCAGCAAGCACCCCAGCTGGCCATGGCTCTTTACCTGATGGGGTGACACAAACTTTCACTTCTGAAAAACCTTCATTCCTGAAAGAAACGTTTAACAAAATTATAAATCAACATGCCCTTTGACAAACCCAACTTATAAAAATATATTCTATAGATATAGTCATGATATTAATTACAAATTTATAAGATTTTTATTATAGCATTTTTATAGTAAAGAAAACCTAAATTACCATGAATGGGGAACTGGTTAATATGGTGGTACCAAATGCCAATAAAATTAATGGAGTAAAGACCTCTAAAAAGTCTCCGCTCAATAAAACCTATAAGAAACTGGCAAAATTTGTCAGGATAAACTTTTTCCAAATTCTAAAAATTAATCAGAGGCCTGCAGCAATTTTGGGAGTGTTTGTTCAAGAAATAACTTTAAATTAGCCATTGTAAGTACTTCTAAAGGACTAAAGAAAACTGTGTCTACAAATCTAGTTAAAATGGCATCAGTCCCCAAATTAATCTATATGTTCAAGGCAATCCCTATCTAAATTCCAATGGCAGAGATGTGGAGAAATAGCAAACCTCATACATTGCAGATAGGAACATGAAATAGCACAGTTACTTTGGGAAAAGAGTTTGGCAGCTCCTCAAAGTATTAAACATAGAGTTACCATATTCCACACCTAGTTATATACCCACAATAATTTAACACACATGTCTACACAGAAATATTTACACATTGATGCTTATTATAGCATTATTCATAATAGCCAGGAAAATAAAATAACCTAAATGTTAAAACACTAATAAGTGGGTAAGCAAAAAGTAGTATATCCATACAAAGGAATAATATTCAGCAATAAAAATAAATGAGGTATGATATGTATTTCAACATGGATAAACCTCAAAAACATTACACCAAGGGATAAATAAAAATAGCCATTTATGTATGAATTCATTTACATAAAATGTCCAAAATAGGTAACATCATAAATACAAAAAGTAGACTGGTGGTTTCCAGGGACTGCGGGGGCAGGGGAAAAATTACTGAGCATGAAGATTCTATTTGGGGTGATAAAATGTTCTGAAATTAGTGGTAATGCTTGGATAATTTCATAAATACACTAAAACCACTGAATAATACCACTCTAATGGATTTTTTTGATGTATGAATTATATCACAATGAAAATATTCAGAGGAAAAATTAATAAATTATTGTACAGCCATACAGTGAAATACTGAGCATCCATAAAAATGAATGACATCATATTCATTATATTGACATCATATCCAAAATGCAGTAAGTGTAAAACTTAAAGTGCAGAGGATTTTTACAGAAAAAGTGGGCTGGAGAACATGTACATACATGTATTTATTATATGGATACATGTATATGTACAATGTATGTAAAAGGAATTATGAGAAACTTAACATTGGATGCCTGTGGGAAGGGGAACTGAATAATTTGAGACATATTTGCCATGGGGACTTTTCAATAGACACACTTTTGTTCTTTTTGAAATTTAAATATGTTAATACTTTAGCCTACGCAATACTAACAATTAAAATTCAAATGATCAATTTTATTGTCAAAATATATGCAGTTAAAAGCCAATTATAAACAGAAAAATATTTGAGCAGTTTATACAAACCAATAGTAATAACATTAAGACACCAGATAAAAATATATAAAAGATAACAGATAATTTTTAGAAGAGAAAATACAAAAGAGATACAAATACATTAAAAACTTAAACATTATTAGTAATCCAAAATCAATAAAACAACTTATTTTTATCTTTCATGTTTGCAAAGTTTTTAAAAATACTGCCAATACTACAATATCAATACCACCAATGTATTTACCAATACAATAAGGAGTATGAAATCTCGCATACTACTTGATATGGTTTGGATCTGTGTCCCTGCCAAAATCTCATGTTGAATTGTAATATTCAGTGTTGGAGCTGATGCCTGGTGAGAGGTGATTGGATCATGGAAATGGTTTCTCATAGTTAAACACCATCCCGCTTGGTGCTGTTATCATGATAGTGAGTTTTTGTAAGATCTGTTTTTTTTGTTTTGTTTGTTTGTTTTTGAGATGGGTTCTCACTCTGTCACCCAGGCTGGAGTGCAGTGCCTTGATCTTGGCTCATTGCAACCTCTGCCTCCTGGGTTCCAGCGATTCTCCTGCCTCAGCCTCCCGAGTAGCTGGGATAACAGGCATACACCACCATGCCCAGCTAATTTTTGTATTTTTAGTAGAGACGTGGTTTCTCCATGTTGACCAGGCTGGTCTGGAACTCCTGACCTCAGGTGATCCACCTGCCTCAGCCTCCCAAAGTGCTGGGATTACAGGTGGGAGCCACCATGCCTGTTTTTGGTTTTTTTTTTTTTTTTTTTTTTTTTTTAGACAGAGTCTTGCTCCATCACCCAGGCTGGAGTGCAATGGCGCGACCTCAGATCACTGCAACCTCCATCTCCCGTATTCAAGCAATTCTCGTGCCTCAGCCTCCTGAGTAGCTGGGATTACAGGCGCACGCCAGTTTGTAACATTTTTTACATTTTTTTCTTAGAGTTTTTATCTCTCTGCTTACATTACCTATCTGTTTTTTCGTTTTGTCTACTTTTTCTATTAGAGGCCTTAGCATGTTAATCACAGTTATTTGAAATTTCCAATGTAATGCTTTCAAAATTTCAGCCATATCTGAGTCTGGTTCTGATGCTTACTTTCTCTCTTCAAACTATTTTTTCCTGGTAAAGCAGTTTGTAATTTCATTGTTGTTGAAAGCTAGACATAATGCATTGGGTAAAAGGAACTGAGTTAAATAATATTTAAGTGTGAGATTTTATGTTTATCTGTCTAAGAGTAAAGCTGTGTTTAATATTTTCTTTACCTGGAAGGGTCAGATGCTAAAATTTCCTCTGGTATTCTAGTTTTTGCACACACTCTCTTTTTTGTCTTTGGATTTGTCTAAAGATTCCTTCTTAAATAGCATCTGAGCCTTACAGTTCTTTTCATTTATAATTCCCTGTTGTTATATGGGAGGCTTATTGGTATGATGATAAAGTGTAGGGGAGAGAAAGTAGTCTATAATCCTATGATTAGGTCTCCATCTTTCCATCTTTTAGTAAGCCTGTGCTTCTGGACTGTTTCCTTCACAAGTTCTTCTTGACTGTTCCCCAACATCCAGCCTCGAGTTAAGGAAAAGGCTAGAAGGAATTAGAGTTATTTTCTTTCTCCCATGTTGGCTATACTCTGGCAAAACCCACCTTGGTTAGGCGCTGATAAAATACTTTTTTTTGAGGGCAGGCTTTTTCAAGAAAAACAGATTGCATTTTTAAAAAATGCTTACTTTTCCCCTTCTTCTGACCAAAGCATAAAAGGCTTTTATTCTAATCTTCATGCTGAGCACCAGGTGGGGACCTCCTAAGACCCATTAACTAGAAGTTTTTATCTCTCAAGGTGGTCCATGCTCAATTTCCAGCAATTAGTCAATTATGCCTTAAAAGCTCCTACCAGGATCCAGCAGCAACTTTTTATTCCAGGAAGCCAGTATTCTTTGTATACACTAAATTCTCCAGTTTTAGGGGTCATGACTTGCTCTATAACTTCAATTCTCTGACAAATCTAAGAAGAGTTGCTGACGTCTGGTTTTTTCAGCTGTTTGCTTGTTGTGAGAAGAGGAATGACAACTTTCAAGCACTTTGCATTTCAGACCTTACCCATTGTACATTTTATCAGTTTTATTTTTCTATTTTAAAAATAATGTTTTTTTCAAAAAAAAATTGGAAAAAACAGGGCTCAAACACCCAACACAAAATAACTGTAAACCTTTCCTTATTTGATAAACGTTTCAAGGGTGCTTTATTTATTTACTTACTTACTTACTTACTTACTTACTTACTAGAGATGAGGTGTGTGTTGCCCAGGATGGAGTCCAATGACTATTCATAGTGTGATCATAGTGCACTACAGCCTCAAACTTCTGGGTTCAAGTGATGCTACTACCTCAGCCTCCTGAGTGGCTGGGACTACAGGGATCCATCACCATTCCTGGCCAGATATTTTACTTTTTAAGTACAAAAGAAATATGCTCATAGAAAAATTTCAAATGGTAGAGAAAATGAAATGTGAAAAGTTAATATCTTCCTCAATTTTCTTTTTTCAGAGATAATTACTATGAGCATTGTATTATGTGTCCTTCAAAAATTGGTCTGTGCATACATAAGCATATTTATCATGTTTTATATCAAATGGATTATTCTATATTTAGTCTTCTACAATTTGTCTTTTTTTTTAAAATTATAGTTGAGATTATAGCATACATACAGATTTATATTTTGCTTTTTAAATTTTGTATTATAAATATTCCTCTTCGTATTTTAACCCTTAATAGGTATCATAATAGTAGTCTTCATTATATAAATATACTGCAATATACTTAAGCTGTCTCGTTGAGCATTCAGTTTTCTCTTAATGTTTGCTCTTCAAACATTAATTTAACAAATATTTATTGAGTATCAGGTGCCAGTTCCTGTACATGTCACTGCAAATACAACAGATATATATATATCTGTACAAGTACATGTGTGTTTGTGTGTGTGTTTGCGCATGTATATGGACTTCATGAAGCTTAAATTCAAGCTATTATAAATAACGCTGCAACAAACAACTTTGGGAATAAGTATGCCTCTGCCATGTCTTTCCTTTGCATAGCTACTTAAAAGTGGAATTCCCAAGTTAGAGGATACGAATATTTTAAGGTTTGAATATAAATTGCCAAATATCTCATTACAAAAGCTGCATCATTTTATGAGCTTGTGCAAGTTACACAGGCAGATATCATGTCATTCTTACTATATCACTATATTTCCACCACCTGAGATAGTGCCTGTCACATATTAGGTTGTTAATACTTGTTTGTTTAATAAATGAACAAAATCTCATTAGCAGTCCATAAGAAAGTGGCTATCTCATTTTTCTTTCCAATGATATGGCTGAATAGTTGAAGGTGTATTTTGGAGACAGTCTACCTGGATGGTATTTCCCCTCTGCTTGATATTAGCTGATAACCTTAGACAAGTTACTTGGCCTTTCTCTGTCTTAGTTTTCTTATCTATAAAGTGGAGCTAATAATAATAATATAACGTTATGGGGTAATTGTAAGGATTAATAGATTAGAATTTTTATTAATCTATTAATACATATTAATGCATGTGTGTATGTATACGTTCACCAATGTATATTTCCAATATATATTTTGTGAATAATCTATTTATGCCTATATCTTTTTTCCTGTTAAAAAAAAACAGTATCTTAGGGTTTCTCTTAGTGATTTGTATAAATTCTTCATTTTAAAAAATCAAGCAAACAAACCTTGGGGTCTGATGTCAGAGAATCTGAGTTTGAATTCTGACTGTACCACTAACTTTGCGAGTTTGAGAGAGTTGACTAAACACTCTGTGTCTTCATTATGTCATCTCTATCATGAAGATTATAAGAATGTCTACCTCAAAGGGTTTTTATGTTTTTATAATTGTTAAATTACTCATACTTAAAAAGCACTTTTAGAAGTTCCAAATATGCATTAATGGCTTAATCAATGGTAATTATTCTCACCTCTTACCAAGATAACTGTGATCTTCCTTCTGTTTCCAAATCACTCTCCGTCCATATTTCATCTTCTATACTGCTTTGAGACTCATATTCCGAAAGACAGATTTGCTCATTCTCTTTCTCCATCTCTACTAAATAATCTTCTGTATCTCCTCATCGCTACTAAATTAAGTCTAAATTCAGCATAGCATTTTAAGACTTTCCACTATCTCATTACAAATTACCTTTTCAGCCTTGTCTACATGAATGCCTACTCCTCCAACTTGGGCTCCTTGCTGTTTTGTGAATGTGCATGTCACTTTCCCTTTTGTACACCCTTACTTAAGCTATTCTTTCTTGCTTGAAATACTTCTCATTTTATCTCTACCTAGCAAAATGTATGCAAGTCTGGCTCAAATGCCATCTGTTTCAAGCAAAGTTTCTTGGTTCCCCCAAATGGATGGATGTGCTTAGTGCCTCCCCTAAAGTAAAACTGCAGCATTTGCATATGTGGGCTATCCTTTATGAGACAATAAGTTGCTTAAGGCAGGAACATTGTCTTTTTTTTCTCTACAGTGCTAAGCACTCAATAGGTGATCAATATCAACTTGTTAAATTGAAGCCCTGATATTTACAACTAGAATACTAGACTAATTCCTAAGCTTATTTCTTAGAATTCTATTGTTAAGATACTTTGATTGAAGGCAGGGGACTGTTGAATGTGTCCTAGAACAAAGAAGATAGAAAGCTTGCTGAAAATATTTTTAGACATGTATTTCTTTGATCAAAAATGTTTATGGAGAACCTACGATGTATGTATAAGGTGGTTCTTTCATAAGCATAGTCTTTTGTCCTAGGAGCTTAAAGGTTTCCAGTCTAATATGTTTCTTTTCATTTGACAGACAAGAGAGAAAGAACAGGTAAGCAGACAAGAAAGAATTAAAAATTGCCAAAAGTTTTATAAAAATGCAATAGAGCTGGAGTAAAACAAACAAAAAACAAAAATGTTACTGAGATGCCCAGATACGGAGAAAACCATAAACTTTCTCCTTTTTCTCCACCGTGGTAGCCTAGCCTGAATCACTCATTCATCTATTATTTATTCATTTGTGCTATTCGACAAACCTTTACTGGGTGACTATTATGTGGAGAGCTGTGCTTAGTGGGTAGGAAAGACAGGGAGCTCATAGTCTGTGAGCTTAGGTAGCTACATTAATAACAATCATACAAGGTAGAGAGCATAAAGAGTGTGTATTCTGGGAGGTCAAGAGAAGCAGGAGTCACTGGGCTATAGCAAAATCACAGGGAAAAGTAAATCATAAAGGTCCTTTTTGCTACCACACGGCTCACTGTGGGAGTTCCAGAATTTATTAGAGGCACCTCCAATTGGCATTTGGGCAGTTTCTGATCCTTTTGGCCATCTATTGTCCTGTTAATTGTTCTCCAAAATGGTGTAAAAAGCACTGGAGATAGCATTTTAGTTTTGTTGTTGTTTTCATTCGTAAATTTGAATTCAGTATATTTTTTGGCCATGTTTTTCCTGATTCTCTGATTTTCCCAATTTTAAAATGGTAATCAGTCAGAAAAATATATTTGTATATACTGCACAGCTTTTTTTGCTTCATTGTTGGTGTTTTTGTCATTTATTAGCTCTGTGGCCTTGGATAATTTACTTTACTCTCCCAATCTGCAAAATGGAGAGAGTAATAACACCTGCTTCATAAGATTGTTTTGAAAATTTAATGGCATGACTATAAAGTGCATGGAAGAGTGTGTACCCAATAAGCATGAGTTATCTTCCTTCTAACTCTTTTCATAAGATTCAAAGAAGACAGCGTTTAGGAGTTGGAAGATGTCAACTACTTATGTGATGCTAGTCAAGTCATCAAACCACTTCAGGTCTCAGTTTTCTCATCTTACAATGTTGTTGGGAAGGCTCCAGGGCAAAATGGATGAGAATTAAAAAGCACTCTGCAAAACCACAGTGCACATGGAAATGTAAGGTGTTATTATTTGAATGCTGAGCAGTGCTTCTGGAATTACAAGGAAGCTATCTGGTAATTGTGATTCTGAAAGTGCCCTTAGTCAGGCTTCTCCCCTACTAAATTTATTTCCTACTAGAATGAGTCAGATCTGCTGTCTTTGCTAATTAAAATGCTCTTATAGCTTAAAGAAGATATCAGCTGCCCTGTATATGTGTTGGGGAGGATAATTGAGGGGTCTGAGTGAGTGTCTAGAATGTCAATCCACTGTTTTAAACACTTCATTTATTGGAAAAGTTTGAATTTCAGGCCATTTTTTTCCTCTAAGTTATGAACCCAAAATATCTGAAACAGAGCTCAATCAATTTAGAGAGTTTATTATGCCAAGGTTAAGGATATGCCCATGACACAGTGTCAGGAGGTCCTGATGACATGTGCCCAGTGTGGTCAGGGTGCAGCTTGCTGTTATACATTTTAGGGAGACATGAGACATTAAACAATACATGATGTATATTGGTTCAGTTTAGAAAGACAGGACAACTTGAGGTGGGGCTTCCAGGTCATATGTAGATAAGAGAAAAAAGTTGCATTCTTTTCAGTCCCTGATCAGCCTTTCACTGAGTACACAACTTAGTCTAGTTCAACAAATCTGTATTTTTACATAAACAATAGGGCAGAAGAAGCAATCAGATATGCATTTGTCTCAGGTGGGCTGAGTGATGACTTTCTGTCTCACACCTGTGAAGATAAGCGATCAGTTTACATTGCCAGGGTAAAATTCAACAGAATTGTTTTAGGGTAAAGATTTTGAGGCCCACAAGATATTTCCTGTGGGAAAATTGTGAAAGAGTCACGTAGCTTTTTAAAATCTTTGTAGCTATCTTATTTAGAAATAGAGTGGGAGGCAGGTTGGCCCAACCTCGCAGTTCCCAGTTTGACATTTCCTTTTGCTTAGTAATTTATTTTCCTTCTATACCCTAAAATTAACAGCCATTCAGGAAACTTTCTGTGTTTTGTCATTCTGTCCCTTTCTCCTGGGGCAAAGTTTCTCATATGCTCCATGCATTTCTTACAAAATTGCCTCTCAAAATGTAGTCTTAACATTACCTGTATCAAAATCACCTAAGAGCATGTTAAAATGACAATGCACAGGCCCCACCCCAGACCTACTGAATGAAACCCCCTAGCACTAGTACTGTCAAAACTGCATTTTAAAGCCTGCCCATTTGATTCTATATATGATAGCACTGATGACTGCCTTAAACTAATTTAATAGAAATAATTTCTTAAAATACACAAACATGGTAAAAAAAAAAAAAAAAAAGAATTAAACAGTTCAAAAGAGTTTACCCTGAAAGATAAACCTCCCATATTTTCCCTGCTCTTCTGTCCAGATACAACTGTGAACCCTGAATATCTGAGACAGGTTAATTGAGAAAGTTTATTTTGCCAAGGTTGAGGACACACACACCCATGAAAGCTTCAGGAGATTCTAATGACATGTGCCCAAGGTGGTCAGGGCACACCCTGGTTTTATTCATTTTAGAGAGAAATGAGACACCAATAAATATATGTAAGATGTACATCGGTTGCCTCCAGAAAGGCAGGAAAAGCAGAAAGGGGGCTTTCAGGTCACAGGTACCTGAGAGACAAATGGTTGCATTCTTTTGAGTTTCTGATTAGCCTTTCCAAATGAGGCAATTAGATACACATTTGTCTCAGTAAGCAGAGGGATGACTTTGAATGGAATGGGAGACAGGTATTCCCTAAGCAGTTCCAAGCTTGACTTTACCCTTTAGCTTAGTGTTTTGGGGGACCCAAGATTTATTTTCCTTTCACATTTTCCCCATTAAAAAAAAATCTTTTGGAAAAAGTATTTTAAAAGAAAATGAGTCACTGGTCTCAGGTTTTGTCTGATCTCTCAAGTCTAGAAAGGTTTATTCCTAGATGGTGTGAAAGAAAATTAAATTTTGGGACCCCAAACTCATTTAGCCAAAGGGAAAAGTCAAGCTGGGAACTGGGTCACACAAACCTGCCTCCATCATTTGGTTCCTAAATAAGATGGCTACAAGATAAAAAGCTACCCGTCTCCCCCATATTTTGCCCACAAGGAAATTCCTGGTGAGATGTTGTAACTTCACCAGGACAATGCAAACTGGTAGCTTATCTTTACAAACACCCTGGCCTGTTAGACACAAATGCATATCTGATTGTTCCGATGCCCCATTTTGTCTGTTATCTTACATAAAATGCAGATTTCACACATTTTTCCTTTGCCCCTTTTGTTTATGTGAAAACTCTTTGCTTTCCAATATCCTGCCCTTTCCCCTTTAAATTTGGAGCCCTCAAAATCATCTTCAAAGAAAGGTATCGATCTGTCTCCCAGGTGTGTCCTTAACCTTGGCAAATAAACCTCCAAAGATGACTGAGACTTGTCTTGACATTTTCTTTGATTGACATCTAGTAACCACGGAGGGATCCTGAGTGAAACTGACCTGGCCTGCAGCAATTAGCCTCTTGGTGCTTCGTACTGGCTTGGGCACCTTATAGCTCAAACCAACAGGATGAATTTGAAAAGTTTGGGACCTATTTCCTCCAGGGGTTCCTGATCTTCCAACGGTTTTTGGTTGGGGGTCTGAAGTTTATTGGCTGTTAAAAAAAAGATCCTTTTTTTGTGGGAGTTTTTCCACCCGCTTCCACCAAGAAAGGCAAGCTCATCTGCTTCTGCATCGACAGAGAGTGGTCTCCAGATTGGAAGCCATCACTAGGTAAGAAACTGGTTTGAGATTCTGTCTTGCAAATTCTCTAAATGACTAAAATTAGCATTAACAACCAGCTGGTGTCAATTTCCTGCTTACACTTAGAGTGCTCAGAAATCATACACTTTGTGTGATTATTATAAGTTTTGCTTAACTGCTTTGTTGTTTTTTCCTGTTTTTGTGTATGTGTCTATTTGTATGTTTCGGTCCTTTCCCCTGTCAGATTTGAACAACTCAGAACCCTCTAGCTCATGGGTGTGGAGTCTTCCACTCCAAAGAAATAGAGCATCTTACTCCCTTCAGCCTTTCGGGGCATTCTCAAGCAACTGAGAATCTCATGAGGGTGTCTAGGAGAAATGCTCCCTAAGACATGCAGCAGCTCTAAATAAGTTTCCCCTTTCAGAAGAACATATTTAGTGTCTAATCTCAGCCAGCAGGTGCATATAAGGAGCTGACCCCTCTCACACCTTGAGCTCCTGGCACAAATTTGCCAGGTAGCCACGACACGGGTGGACCAAACCGGTTCAGAGGGGAACGACCTTGAACAGCTAAGTTTGCAAGCAGCACATTTTGGGTTTGACACATGTACTGCCTTGGTCAAATCCAAAGAGGAGCTCTAAATTATGGGGAACAAGGGCTCTAAGACCCCAGCAGCTGTGGAACATAAAGTTTCCCCTTTAGTACCTCTGGCCGAGTATATGCAAAATACTTAGGTGAACTGTCAAGCAGATATTTAACCAGTGGACCACTATAACTAAAGCAGATTCTAAGTTACAATGGCCTAAATAGAGATCTTTTGAGATGCCCAAATTAGTGTACCTGTGAACCAGTATGGATAACGCAGGCACAAAAACTAAGCAATCAGAATGGGAGAGTTATTTTCAGTGGTATTTGGAGAGTAGTAAGAGGCAAAGGCCGCCTCATCTCCCTGCAGGAGGTAAACAAGCAACTTGGAAATGCTAATCAAGAACTCTCTAATTTTTCTTCTCTCTTAAAGAAATCCTCAGAGTCCCTTACTTCCCCCTTGGCACCCCTCCCGCCTCCACCTATACTCGCACTCTACCATGACCTCTCTGAACTTCTGGGGCAAGATTTGTTTTCCCCTTCTGCATGTTTCACACTTGCTCAACAGGAGGCAGTTGGGAATCGGACTTCAAAGACTCCATCTGCTGACAATTCCCTGACAGCCCCAATGGCCAGTTTTATCCCGGAGATGTGGAAAAGGGGGATTCCACAGGGATTTCTCTCATGATTGCCCCTTTTTGAGAACAACCAGTAACAGATAGGGGAACCCCAGTGATTGTTTACCAACCCTGGTCAAAGGCTGAATTACATGGCATAGTTAAAGCATTTCCTGACCCCCATAAAGATCCAATTAGGTTTGCCCGAGAATTTGAGCTTATTAGAACCTATGACCCAGGTCATTCTGACCTTTATCAGCTAGTCCACATGTTGGTCTTAGAAGCCAAAGCTAAGGAATGGCTGGAGAAAGCAGAATGGTCAGACCGTATAGCAGACTTGACTCCTGAAGGTCCAATAGAGCCCCCAACAACCAGCCCCCACCAAAATCCAGGAGACAGGCATAAAGATGCATAGGAACGAGCAGCCACTCTGGTAAATATTATTCCTTCAGTGTTCCAAAGGGTTGTGGATTGGAATAAAATCCAAAAATGCCACCAGAACACAAACGAATCAATTTTAGATTATTTCACTTTTTGATAAAACTTTAAGACAGTATTGCGGGGTGTCAACTGATTGCTTTGAAAACAACAAAAATATACGTTATCAAATGCAAATTTCTTACATGGACTAAATGATGATTTAGCCACCCTTATAAAATGCAACATGACAAATTGGGCCACAGCCAGAACTAATTAACTAGTTAACTTAGCTGACCAATTATCCTGCACTACAATAAAAAAGAAAAAACAGAAGATTGCCTGAGTTATGCATTTAGAGCTAAACCAATTAACTTCTCAAACCGCTCAGCCTCAGATAGATTTTAGGCTCCCTTGGTCTGAGAACCCTTCCCTCCCAGTCTGCTACTACTGTAACAGACCAGGACACCTTAAAACAGATGGCCTTAGGTTGAAACAAAAGAAAAGGCAGGAGAATGAAACTCAGGGAGACTAGGCATGCTCTGGGGAAGTACAGGGGTTTCACCTCTCCAAATATTCCACCCTGACAAACAAACTGGGAGAGGTTAATATAATAATAAACCATGAGCTTACAAATGCCTTAATTGACACAGGCGTGACTATATCTCTGATAAATTCCACTTTATTTAGAAACCCCATTCCTCGGAGTAATAAAAGAATTAACATGGTTGGTGTGTCTAATAAAACAATTTCATGTTTTAAGTCAAAACCTAGACCTTACTATTTCATCAGGTTCAGCCCCCCCACCACAGGCTCTAAGTGTGACAGGCTCAGTAGGTACCATATCTTTTTTTTTTTTTTTTTTTGAGACTGAGTTTCACTCTTGTTGCCCAGGCTGGAGTGCAATGGCACAGTCTTGGCTCACCACAATCTCCACCTCCCGGGTGGAAGCAATACTCCTGCCTCAGCCTCCCAAGTAGCTGGGATTACAGGCATCCACCACCATGCCTGGCTAATTTTTGTATTTTCGGTAGAGACGGGGTTTCACCATGTTGGCCAGGCTGGTCTCGAGCTCCTGACCTCAGGTGATCTGCCTGCCTGGCCTCCCAAAGTACTGGTATTACAGGCGTAAGCCACCATGCCAGGCCTCCATATCTTTCTTATATGCCCTGTGGCCCCTGTCAATTTTTTGGGCCATGATCTCCTCAAAATCCATAATGCCTTTGTCTCTTTTTCATCAGAAGGTGAACTTTTATTAGAATTTGAGCCAGGGGACCAAAAATACCAAATTCAAAAACGTCCTGACATTGTTCCACAGTTTAGCACTAGTAATGTTAAAACATCATCGTGTGACCAGGAAAATAAAATGGAGACAGAGGAGGAAATTTTAGGGGAGAATAAGAAACGCTGGAATAAACATCAGAAAACAATAAAACTCCTTTTAGCTTCCCCAATTTTCCTATTAACACCAGAAGTGGGATACTTGCTCAAGGATGTCCCCTCCCACTTACGGTCTCAGTCAAATACAGATATAGGAAAAATATTCTCACCCACTCCAGTAAAGGTAGAGATAAACCCAAAGAAATCCCTGCCCAACCTTAAACAATACCTTCTATGAAGGACGCCATAGCTGGAATTACCCCTATTGTACAAGATTATCTGAAAAAGCTGCTGGCTCATTATTCCCTGCACAAGCCCCCGCAACAGCCCTATATTCCCCGCAAAGAAACAAAGTGGGAGAGGATGGAGGTTTTTGCAGGACTTGCGTGCAATAAGCTATATCGTAATACCCAGGCTCCCAGTAGTCCCCAACCCACACACCCTTCTATCAGCTATACCCACTACCAGCCAGTATTTCTCAGTTGTGGATCTCTGCGGTGCCTTTTTAAATATTCCTGTAGATCCAGAGAGTCAGTATTTGTTTGCCTTTACTTGGAAAGAATGGCAATATATGTGGACTGTAATGCCCCAAGGGTATACAGAAAGTCCCACTTATTTTTCCAAATATTAAAAGCTGATTTAGATAATATAATTTTTCCCCAGGGCTCAACAATCATTCAGTACATGGATGACCTTCTTCTTTGTTCAGACACACCATCTTCCTCCCAGGAAGATAGCCTATATTTACTCAGCCACCAAGGGACACAAGGTGTTAAAAGACAAACTTCAGCTATGCTTACCTTGATTTAAGTATTTGGGTCATATTATCTCAGTCAAAGGACTGAGTATTAACCCTGACAGAGGGAGAGAAATTGTAGCTCTCCCAGTGCCTGTCACTAGAAAACAACTTAGAGGAATTTTGGGCCTGGCAGGCTATTGTAGAAACTGGATACCAAATTTCTCCCTGATGGCTCAACCTCTGTCTGCATACCTAAAATATGAACAATCTGATCCCATCATGTGGACTCCAGAGAGACAATCAGCTGTACAACAAATAAAGGAAATTCTAACTAATGCCCTAGCCTTAGGGCACCCAAACTACAAATTGCCTTTCTCTTTTTTTGTACACAAAATTGGAGGTACTGCATCTAGGGTGCCGACCCAGAAACACGGTGATCAGCAGAGACCTATAGGCTATTATAGCCAACAGCTGGACCCTGTGGCTTGAGGGCTGCCTCCTTGTGTGAGAGCAATAGCAGCCACAGACCTTCTGTACAAGTCTGTTGAAGAAATAATTACGGGTTCCCCCCTCACCATTTTTGTGCCACATTCTCTTGAGACCCTTTTAACTCTCATCGTACTAACATCTGTCTGTCGAACAGTTAGCCTCCTGTGAAATTTTGCTTTTATCATCTCCCAATAGTACTATTTCCTGCTGTAATAATATTAACCTGGTCACTCTGTTGCTGGGTCCTGCCGACAAAACCCCTCATGACTGTGTTCTGATGACTGACAGACTTCTCACCCCAGGACAGACCTACAAGAGACACCACTGGATAATGCTGAGATAGAACGGTATACAGATGGGTCTTATATAAGAGGAGAGGATGGAAATTTTACAGCAGGATATGCTGTGGTTTTATTACTAGAGGTAGTTGAAGCCAGTCCTCTTCCCCAAGCCAGATCAGCTCAAGCGGCCAAAGTGATTGCCCTGACCCGAGCTTGTCAATTGGCAAAAGACAAGACTGCAAACATTTACACTGACAGCCACTATGGGGTTGCTCATGACTTTGGGATGCTATGAAAAGAGAGAGTATATTTAACCTCCTCAGGGCAACCCATAAAAATGGACAACAAGTATCACAGCTGTTAGAAGCTATTCTAAAACCAAAATGTTTGGCAATTATAAAAATTCCAGGTCACTCAAAATTAGACACCACAGAAAGTTATGGTAACAAATTAGGTGATGCCCCTGCTAAAAGAGCAGCATCCAAGCCACCAGACCCAATCCAAGAAATGGCCATAAAACCCGAAACGCTTAGAAACATGTTGAAAGAAACCAAGAACATAGCTCCTACAAAAGAGAATTCTACTTGGAAACAGGCAGTGGCAGTGGGATACTTGTCTCCTGAAACAAATATGGTGTGGACCTAATAATAAACCCATTATTTCAATGGGATTTCAGGTGCCCCTTATGGAATATGTCCATAATCTAAACCGCTGGAATCCAGATAAAATGATATCCTGGTGTAAACAATATTACTGGAAACCATCCTTCACAGTGGCACAAAAAGTTTACTCTCAATGTGTTATTTGTCCCAAATGTAACCCAGGAAATCCCCTCCATGGGGCCCAGGGTCATTTTTCCCTCCTGGCTGAAACTTTCGAGGTATGGAAGCTTGATTTTATCCAGCTGCCATCATCTCAAGTTTACAAGTATGTTTTAGTAATAATGGTCTACATGTTTTCCCATTGGGTTGAACCTTTTCCCTGCAGGCAAACAACAGCCATGGCAGTTGAAAAAATCCTACTAGAAAAAAAGTACCCCACTGTCGGGAGTCCTCTGTGAACTTCACAGTGACAGGAGAACTCACTTTACTGGCCAGGTTTTTCAAAATACTTATAAAATGTGACCCCTATTTCAACATCTCTATTGTGCCTACCATCCCCAATCTTCAGGCCTGCTGGAGAGGACCAATGGAATAATTAAGACACAATTGGCTAAGTTCACAGAGACATTTTACCTCTCCTGGCCCAAAGCTCCCTGCCTAGTGCTGCTTACACTCCAATCCACCCCTTTCAGAAAACATCAGCTGTCCCATTTTGAATTATAACAGGAAGGCCCATGTGTGTGAGAACAAACATAACCAATCAACTTTTCTCAAGAGAGATATATTGCAATATTGTGAGGGATTTATTTATCACCTTAAAAAAAAGCCAATATTTGGTAAAGAATTTATTTCAGTGTGCTTCCTGAAGATAAGGTACCTGGTCACAATCTGCAACCCAGAAATTTTGTCTATTGGAAAAGACATCTAATAAAGGATTCCCTTCAACCCTGATGGAAGGGCCCATACCAGGTACTATTGACTAATCCCTGTGCTGCAAAATTAGAGGGTATATACTCATGGATTCACATCTCTCATCTTATAAAGGCACAACCTCCTGAATGGACTGTAACTCCCACCAAAGACCTTTGCCTCCAGTCCACTAAACATCGACCTTCAACCCAGAATTAGAAGCAGATGACAGCTGATGTGGACTGCTTAAACCCAAGACACAGGACCAGGCCTGTATATAAATAAATGCTTATGTTTATTATACAATAACTATTATAATTATTGTTCTAGATATACTGTCTACTGCTTTCTCGTAAGGAACAGGGTAATCCGGTTGTCTGATTTAACACCCTTTAGTAACTAAGATGAAGTTCACAACCTTGCTATTATTAATCATGTATTTCTACACCTTCTTGCCAGTGTCACCCACTGATGCCCATGAAACAAACCTGTTTCTACCATGGGCTCAGGATTATGCAGACAGCTTACAAAAGGACACCTGCTAAATACGCAGAATCATGCCTCTTTCCAGGGGCTCCTGGATAGAATACCAAAAATTTATTACATCACAGAAATGGTCTGAGGCTCTGTTCCAAGATGGCAGAATAGGAACAGCTCCAGTCTGCAGCTCTCAGCATGATCAATGCAGAAGACAGGTGATTTCTGCATTTCCAACTGAGGTACCTGGTTCATCTCATTGGGTCGGATTGGAAAGTGGGTGCAGCCCGCAGAGGGTGAGCTGAAGCAGGGCAAGGCATCACCTCACCTGGGAGGCACAGGGGGTAGGGGGATTTCCTTTACTAGCCAAGGGAAGTCATGACAAACTGTACCTGGAAAAACAGGACACTCCCACCCAAATATTCTGCTTTTCCCAAGGTCTTAGCAACCAGCAGACAAGGAGATTCTCTCCCGTGCCTGGCTCAGTGGGTCCCACGCCCACAGAGCCTTGCTCACTACTAGGGCAGCAGTCTGAGATTGAACTGCGAGGCGGCAGCCTGGCTGGGGGAGGGGCGTCTGCCATTGTTGAGGCCTGCATAGGTAAACAAAGCAGCCAGGAAGCTCAAACTGGGTGGAGACCACTGCAGCTCAGCAAGGCCTACTGCCTCTATAGACTGCACCTCTGTGGGCAGGGCATAGCTGTACAAAAGGCAGCAGACAACTTCTGCAGACTTAAACGTCCCTGTCTGACAGCTCTGAAGAGAGCCATGGTTCTCCCAGCATGGCATTTGAGCTCTGAGAATGGACAGACTGCCTCCTCAAGTGGGTCCCTGACCCCCATGTAGCCTAACTGGGAGAAACCTCCCAGCAGGGGTCTACAACACCTAATATAGACAGGTGCCCCTCTGGGAAGAAGCTCCCAGAGGAAGTATCAGGCAGCAATATTTGCTGTTCTGCAACATTTGCTGTTCTGCAGCCTCCGTTGGTGATACCCAGGCAAACAGGGTCTGGAGTGGACCTCCAGCAAACTCCAACAGACCTGCAGCTGAGGGACCTGAATGTTAGAAGGAAATCTAACAAACAGAAAGGAATAGCATCAACATCAACAAAAAGGACATCCACACCAAAACCCCATCTGTAGGTCACCATCATCAAAGGCCAAAGGTTGATAAAACCACAAAGATGGGGAGAAAGCAGAGCAGAAAAGCTGAAAATTCTAAAAACCAGAGTGCATCTTCTCCTCCAAAGGATCGCAGCTCCTCTCCAGCAATGGAACAAAGCTGGATGGAGAATGACTCTGAGGAGCTGACAGAAGTAGGCTTCAGAAGATTGGTAACAACAAACTTCTCCAAGCTAAAGGAGGGTGTTCGAACCCATCACAAGGAAGCTAAAAAACCTTGAAAAAAGATTAAACAAATGGCTAACTAGAATAAACAGTGTAGAGAAGACCTTAAATGACCTGATGGAGCTGAAAACCATGGCATGAGAACTATGTGATGCATGCACAAGTTTCAATAGCCGATTTGACCAAGTGGAAGAATGGGTACCAGTGACTGAAGATCAAATTAATGAAATAAAGTGAGAAGAGAAGGTTAGAGAAAAAAAGAGTAAAAAGAAACGAACAAAGCCTCCAAGAAATATGGGACTATGTGAAAAGACCAAATTTACGTCTGATTGGTGTACCTGAAAGTGACGGGGAGAATGGAAACAAGTTGGAAAACACTCTTCAGAATATTATCCAGGAGAACTTCCCAACCTAGCAAGGCAGGCTAACATTCAAATTCAAGAAATACAGAGAACACCACAAAGATACTCCTTAAGAAGAGCAACCCCAAGACACTTAATTGTCAGATGCACCAAGGTTGAAATGAAGGAAAAGATGTTAACAGCAGCCAGAAAGTTCAGGTTACCCGCAAAGGGCAGCCCATTAGACTAACAGCGGATCTCTTGGCAGAAACCCTATAAGCCAGAAGAGAGTGGGAGCCAATATTCAACATACATAAAGAAAATAATTTTCAAACCAGAATTTCATATCCAGCCAAACTAAGCTTCATAAGTGAAGGAGAAATAAAATCCTTTACAGACAAGCAAATGCTGAGAGATTTTGTCACCACAAGGCCTGCCTTACAAGAGCTACTGAAGGAAGCACTAAACATGGAAAGGAACAACCGGTACCAGCCACTGCAAAAACATGCCAAATTGTAAAGATCATCAATGTTATGAAGAAAGTGCATCAATTAATGGGCAAAATAATCAGCTAACATCATAATGACAGGATCAAATTCATACATAACAATATCAGCCTTAAATGTAAATGGGCTAAATGCCCCAATTAAAAGACATAGACTGGCAAATTGGATAAAGACTCAAGATCCATCAGTGTGCTGTATTCAGGAGACCCATCTCATGTGCAGAGATACATATAGGATCAAAATAAAGGGATGGAGGAAGATGTACAAAGCAAATGTAAAGCAAAACAGAAAAAAAAGCAGGGGTTACAATCCTAGTCTCTGATAAAACAGATTTTAAACCAACAAAGATCAAAAGAGACAAAGAAGGCCATTACATAATGGTAAAGGGATCAATTCAACAAGAAGAGCTAACTATCCTAAATATATATGCACTCAATACAGGAGCACCCAGATTCATAAAGCAAGTCCTTAGAGACCTGCAAAGTGACTTAACTTAGACTCCCCACAATAATAATGGGAGACTTTAACAACCCACTGTCAATATTAGACAGATCAAAGAGACAGAAGGTTAACAAGGATATACAGGACTTGAACTCAGCTCTGCACCAAGCAGACCTAATAGACATCTACAGAATTCTCCACACCAAATCAACAGAACATACGTTCTTCTCAGCACCACATCACAATTATTCTAAAATTGACCACATAATTGGAAGAAAGTACTCCTCAGCAAATGTAAAAGAACAGAAACCACAACAAACTGTCTCTCAGACCACAGTGCAATCAAATTAGAACTCAGGATTAAGAGTTCTAACTCAAAACCACTCAACTACATGGAAACTGAACAACCTGCTCCTGAATGACTATGGGGTAAATAATGAAATGAAGGCAGAAATAAAGATGTTCTTTGAAACCAACGAGAACAAAGACACAATGTACCAGAATCTCTGGGACACATTCAAACCAGTGTGCAGAGGGAAATTTATAGCACTAAATGCCCACAAGAGAAAGCAGGAAAGATCTAAAATTGGCACCCTAACATCACAATTAAAAGAACTAGAGAAGCAAGAGCAAACACATTCAAAAGCTAGCAGAAGGCAAGAAATAACTAAGATCAGAGCAGAACTGAAAGAGACAGAGACACAAAAGCCCTTCCAGAAATCAAAGAATCCAGGAGCTGGTTTTTTGAAAAGATCAACAAAATTGATAGACTGCTAGCAAGACTAATAAAGAAGAAAAGAGAGAAGAATCAAATAGATGCAATAAAAAATGATAAAGGGAATATCACTACCAATCCCACAGAAATGCAAACTACCATCAGAGAATACTACAAACACCTCTACACAAATAAACTAGAAAATCTAGAAGAAATTGATAAATTTCTGGACCCATACACTCTCCCAAGACTAAACCAGGAAGAAGTTGAATCTCTGAATAGACCAAT
>NW_026652282.1:69065780-69072128 GCF_009828535.3 Hylobates moloch
TATGAGGCCAGCATCATCCTGATACCAAAGCCTGGCAGAGACACAACAAAAAAGATAATTTTAGACCAATATCCCTGATAAACATTGATGCAAAAATCCTCGATAAAATACAGACAAACCTAATCCAGAAGCACATCAAAGAGCTTATCCACCACCATCAAGTTGGCTTCATCCCTGGGATGCAAGGCTGGTTCAATATAAACAACTAAATAAGTGTAATCCATCACATAAACAGAACCAACAACAAAAAACCACATGATTATTTCAATAGATGCAGAGAAGGCCTTTGACCAAATTCAACAACTCTTCATGCTAAATACTCTCAATAAACGAGGTATTGATGGAACATATCTCAAAATAATAAGAGCTGTTTATGACAAACCCATAGCCAATATCGTACTGAATGGGCAAAAACTGGAAGCATTCTTTTGAAAACCGGCACAAGACAATAATGCCCTCTCTCACCACTCCTGTTCAACATAGTGTTGGAAGTTCTAGCCAGGGCAATCAGGCAAGAGAAAGAAATAAAGAGTATTTAATTAGGAAAAGAGGAAGTCAAATTTTCCCCTTTTGCAGATGACATGATTGTATATTTAGAAAACCCCATTGTCTCAGCCCAAAATCCCCCAGCAATCCCATTACTGCATATATACCCAAAGGATTATAAATCATGCTGCTATAAAAACACATGCACCCGTATGTTTATTGTGGCACTATTCACAATAGCAAAGACTTGGAATGAACCCAAATGTCCATCAATGATAGACTGGATTAAGAAAATATGGCACATATACACCATGGAATACTATGCAGCCATAAAAAAGGATGAGTTCATGTCTTTTGCCAGGACATGGATGAAGCTGGAAACCATCATTCTCAGCAAACTATCACAAGGACAGAAAACCAAACCCTGCATGTTCTCACTCACAGGTGGGAATTGAACAGTGAGAACACTTGGTCACAGTGTAGGGAACATCACACACCAGAGCCGGTCAGCGGGTGGAGGCCTGGGGGAGGGATGGCATTAGGACAAATACCTAATTCATATGGGACTTAGAACCTAGATGATGGGTTGATAGGTACAGCAAACCACCATGGCACATGTATACCTGTATATCAAACCTGCACGTTGTGCACATGTACCCTAGAACTTAAGGTATAAAAAAAATGGTCTGGTATTCTTAGTGCTGGCATAACAAAAGGCAATATTTGTAGTTGGCTCATAAAAAACACTCTTAAGGAGAAGGGACATGGGAAAAGATTTTCAATGCAATCGACCATCTCATTAGCTCTCACTTTAGCATTCTCCCAAATGAAACAGAAGGTGGTAGCCACGCCCCAAACAATGGCCCATTTTCAAAATGAAATATTGCAAATTTGGGGTGGATTTATCTGGCTCACCCCTTTGTTGGGCCAACTCAGCCAAAATGCTTCTTTGTGCTGGGATCAAAGAAATCACACCAAGGGCCTACGCCCAAACACTACGTGAGAGATGGGGTGGATATCTAAAAGACATTGTGACCACATTATCATATTACAAGACACTGACTGGCATGCCATCAATTGGGTGCAGTGACTAGGTATTTATTGGCTAGCTCTAAATGAAACATGTTGGTTTTGTGGCACTAATTTATGGCTGTGGTTACCTCCAGGGTGGCTAGGATAATGTTCCCTAGGTTATGCTTGGGCACAAGAATGAGTAATTCAGACCCTGCCAAAACCAGCAAACCTTTTTCATTTAAAAGTCTTGTTGGACACGTTTGGTATTCCAATGGTATAATCATTTAGCTTCAATCTTTATACCACAGATAGGTATTTAAGATGTTATATGGCATATAGAGGCCTTAATGAATTACACTCAAAAGGCCCTGAATGATAGCCACATGAGTATCTATCTCTTTGCTAAATGATGAGGTCATGCTTATGAGGAAAGCTGAGCTACAAAACTGTATGGCTTTAGATATACTAATGGCAACACAAGGGGGGAATTGTGCCATCATAAAAACTGAATGTTGTGTGTATATTCCAGATGAATCGAAGAACATAACCCGACTTACGACTGATATGAAAACCCAGATAACCAAACTGCTAGATTAAAAACCGTTACGAATTGTTTGGTTGAGCAGTTGGTTTGAACCCAGGGGAACTCGGTGACAGAAACTCTTGCTTATAATATGAATAATAATAATGATTTGTGTTCTGTCCTGTTTTTACTTACAATGTTGTTATTGTATGTGCTTGCAAATAAGTCGATGTGCAACTGGAAGGGCTAGGGTAATAATTGCCCAGAAAATAAATTTCTCTAATTGAGGAGGCAGTGATATAGCCTAACCCAACTTCTAGGTTTGCTTTCCTCTTGTTGCCATAAATCTGACCTAGGTTCATATATATATATGTATATTTTATATATACTTTCTTTCTTCTTTCCTTTCTTTTTCCCTTTTTTTTTCCCAATTTTTTTTTTTTTTTACCTTCATGGGACAAGACTTCCTAGAAATAAGCCCTCATAGTGATGTGGGACCTGAACTTCTAGGAATGAGCCTTCCTAGTGACATGAGACCTGAACTTCTAGGAATAAGCCTTCCTAGCAATGAGAAACTAGCAAAAAAGGAGAAAAAAAACAACCTGAGGCCAAGAATCCATATTCCTTTTAAAATGCTTTTCTCCAAAAGATTCTAAAGAAAAAGATGGGGGGGAATGTGAAAGGAAAATACATTTTGGGACCCCAAATTCATTTATTAAAAGGGAAAAGCCAAGCTGGGAACTGGGTCATGGAAACTTGCCTCCACCTTTTGGTTCCTAAATAAGATGGCTGCCAGATGAAAAGCTACCTGCCTCTCCCATATTTTGCCCACAAGGAAATTCCTGGTGAGCTGTTTAAAACTTCACCAGGACAATGCAGACTGATAGCTTATCTTTACAGGTGCAGTCACCCTGGCCTGCCAGACATAAATGCATGTCTGATTGTTCCCTACCCCATTTTGTATGTGTTATCTTATGTAAAATGCAGATTCCACACATTTTTCCTTTGCCCCTTTTGTTTATATGAAAGCTCTGTGCTTCCCAATATCCTTCCCTTTCCCCTTTAAATTTGGAGCCCTCAAAATCATCTTCAAAGAAAGGCCATAGACCTGTCTCCCAGATGCGTCCTTACCTTTGGCAAATAAATCTCCAAAAGTGATTGAGACTTGTCATGTTATTTTCTTGATTGACAATGGGTATGTCACAAGTTATCAGAAAAGCTCATTTTAGCAGGATGTGAAGTCTTATGTCCTATGAAAAGAAATTAGGGGAAGAGAGAAAAACAACAACAAACAAAAGAACAACTCTGGAAAATTGATATAGGCCACATTACTCTGGAGTCCATACACAAGTAGGCAGGTATAAAAGTGGCTTATGTATGTAAATAGGTTGCTGTTATTTTCTTCTGAAGTTTAATTTGTCTAGCTTCAGTTTGCAGGGCTTTAAGAAAGCACAGCTTAGTTTCCACTGGTTTAATATTAGAATAAATGAGGGAAAAAAAAAGAAGAAAAAATGAAAACATTATTTTGGATACTTGTAGCCATTTGAAGTTAGAATGACGTCCAAATTGTAGAAAATAATAAAAATTGAAAAACATTAGAAGAGACTAGAATCTAACAACAGATGTACTATAATTTTTGAAACATTTTTTTCTCTCTCCAGTTTTTTATTTTAACTGAAGACAAGTCATAGTAGGACTGATTTGCTGTATTATACTTGGCCAAATTATTTATATAAATTGCAGCAAGAATAATTATTATTCACATGGGCTTTTTAAATTGGCTTTGATGGAACTTTGTTCCATAGAAGGAATCTCAGATAAGACTTTTTAAAGTTAAGCCCAGCCATGGATTTGTACCATCAAATATCTATGAGTTGGGTAAATTCCTCTTCTCTTGGGGTCCCAAGAAAACTTGGAGCTCCTGGGCCTGTCAGAAAGTGATATTTTTTACTAACCACAGATCAGGAACCCTGTACAGGAACTGTGTAGACAAGGTGTGAGGCCAGTTTTCCCAATGGGCTTTTATTGGCTCTAAAAATCAAATTTGATTCCATAAAGGAAAGCACACCATTCCAGTCAAAACCTTAGTAAAATAACGAGTTCTTCCAATTGTGTCCTGTTACAAATAAAAACAGATTCTTATTGCACTTATACAAATAACTATATTGCCATAAGTTAAGAATACTCAGATAGTTTCCAAATTCTGGAGAAATCAGGTAGAGAGAAATATGCTCCAAATTTCGTTCATAGGAGTATACTTTACTTAATTGTTGAAAACTGTCAACAACTCAAAAGTTTTCTTGACTCTGAAAAACAAAACAAAAGATGAGCAACATTTAAGACAAAAGTAAAAAAGACTACTTCAGTCTTCTATTAGTTCAATCCATGAAGTTAATTCCTGTTCTGCTTGATATTCATAAACATTTCAACTCTCCATGAGTCCTGAAAGTTTCTCCTCTATTCTGATGTCACAATCTCCAAAATTATCAGAAACCACATTCAAGAACACTTGTTAGAGTTTTATAGCTAATTATAAAACCAACTTCTAAAGAGGACCAAAACAAGACAAGAACTGTCTGTGGATGACAAAAGGTTTTAGGGCAGCCATAGTCAAAGGCACAACTTGCAAGAAAATTTGTTACCTCTGTGGCACACAATAATTTAATGTAACGATTATAATTATTACTGATATCATACAGTAAGTTATATTAGAATTACAAGAGTTTCCCATAATTGTGGAACACATAGCAATAACTTATTTATACAAATATAGCCCAAAGGAAACAAAACACCATTTCATATTTGACACTGCTTCCTGTCTGATTTTTAAACCAAATAAGCCAAATATGTCATTTTTGGATTAATTAGGTCAGAAAATACATAATTTATAATTTGATTTTGGAAAGTTTGTCAAATATCAAAGGTTTAAAACACTTGATATCACAAAATAGGATCACAGGTCATTGTAAAATAAGTCATTTATTTAACCAAAGAGATAACTCAAAGATCTCAATGAAAAGGCAAAAAACTTCATTCTTTAGAGAGCAGACATACTTTTCCAAACAATAAGCCCTATTTAAAACAGCATGAAGCAAATTAAATTTGTTTTTCAAAATTTTATAAATAATCTATAAAATTTTAATCTATATAAGCCTTTTATAACCTTTATAATCTTTATTAAGGAGTCACTTAATGCTTCAAGAAAAGCTTTTTAATCTGACACTGGGGATCAAATACTGATCTTGCATCAGTGTGCCTTTGATATTAATAGTTCATCTATAGAAAAACTGAATTTATTGTATTCCTATAGATCAGCCCTTACAGTCGCACATGCCGACCTCTTCCACAATAGTCTCTTGTTCTCGGGGTGTTGAATAGCTCTAATTTCTGGCCCTGTGTCTCAGTTTATTTTGATTTCCATCTTCTACTGGGCCTGAAGATGAGGCTTTAATTGCTGTCAGTGTTTAAGATTTAGCAGTACTTAATGTCCTTTTGAGACCCATGAGTCAAATCCCTGTAACTCACTGTCGCAAGGATTTAAAAGCACCTACAGATATACTGATGTAATAACCTTAATTAATTTTTGTTTAATCTCAGTTATTTTCTAAGCAAACAAAAACATAATAATAATGGCATAGGAATTATTTTGATAAAACATGAAATCTGTTAGGCCAGTTACCAAAAGGCAAAAGAAAAGACCTTCTGCAGTGTACAGAGTATGATGTTGCACCTTCAGATCTTTAAAAAAACATTGTTAGCATCAGGCAACAAAAAAAAGAACCTGAGGCAAAAAAAAAAAAAAACCTTATATGAACTGAAAATGAGTTGAAGGAGAGTGTTAGTATTTCATACCTTTAAAATGGGAGAGAAAACTAAAAACAGTGAGATACAATGAAACTTGAACTTTACGTTAAAAAAATTAAAATCTCTTATAATTCATTACGAGTAAATAAATCCCTTAAGAAAATTTTATTGTTCTAACAAATTCTTTAGTATATAAGTGCTTTTTTACATCAAACTCAATCTCTAGAAAGACCATTATAATTTCCCTTTAGTTATAGACAACTTGATCATATAAATGATGGAGATGGAGTTTCACTCTTGTTGCCCAGGCTAGAGTGCAATGGCATGATTTCTGCTTACTGCAACCTTCACCTCCTGGGTTCAAGTGATTCTCCTGCCTCAGCCTCCTGAGTAGCTGGGATTACAGGTGCACAGCATCACACCCAGCTATTTTTTTATTTTTTATTTTTCAGTATAGATGGGGTTTTGCCATGCTGGCCAGGCTAGTCTCAAACTCCTGACCACAGGTGATCCACCAGGCT
>NW_026652282.1:69072296-69109263 GCF_009828535.3 Hylobates moloch
TTATATCTCCCTTATTTCCTGGTTCCTTTTACATTGTTTTATACATAACCTTTAAATAAGCTTTGAATTACACAAAAATAATTCACCTTTTTAAAAAGGACACATTTTGTTTTAGAAAAAAAATTTCCCTATAATATATACTTTATCAGAAAATACCCCAAAAATAAAATATCTTTTATTTTATTTAAATTACTTTAGATTCTAAATTACGACAAGTTTGTCTATAAGTATTTATCCCATTACATTTACCTAATTATTTCATTTTAATCATTTACCTAGATTATTTATGAAAACTGTGATAGTCATAATTTAAAGTTATAAAAGCACCATTGCAAAATTATAACTCAGACAGTAAAAAAGATCTGACCTAACTGACTCCATCTTGTTTCTAACCTCCAAGCTGTCTTTATTCATTCCTGGGCATAGGCTGAATCAACTTTGGGAGGAACTTAGTTTATAGTTTAGCTTTGAAAAAAGACAATAACAGTCCTTTCTCAAAACAAACCTCCTTCCTGCCTGTGGATTAGGCTGCCTAAAGCCAAAAGTTATAGTAATTTATTAAATAATTCAAGATGTAGTTATTTCCGTTAAACCAATATCAATGTCTTATTTATTAAAAATTACACAAGCGAAGATCATTCTGTTAGGGGCTGGGTTTATAGTTTTGTAACCCTTATGCCAAAATTTGACACCTCATAGTATTTGGCAAGGATAAGAATAAAATTGCTTGATCAATAAAGGCAAACAAAAATATATGCTGGCAATTTTTAAGACATTTCTAATATTACTTTACCAATAATTTTAAAGATAGCTCATTTATTAAAGATTTTACTTAAGTTACATCAACTTGAAAAAGCATTTGACTAGTCTTTCCATTTTACTGATAAAGCATTTGACTTAAGAGCTTTTATTTTTTCTTAAGCAAATTAATTAGAGCTCTTTTATATATTTTGGGTAGTGAAACATTCTGTACACAACACATAAATACATAGACATATTAGGCATGCCAATAGAAGTACATCTTATAGGTTCATAAGACCTCCTTTATTTTATTTTATTTTATTTTATTTTATTTTATTTATTTATTTTATTTTATTTTATTTTATTTTTTGAGACAGAGTCTTGCTCTGTCACCCAGGCTGGATTGCAATGGTGTGATCTAGGCTCACTGCAACCTCTGCCTCCCAAGTTCAAGCAATTCTCCTGTCTCAGCCTCCCAAGTAGGCTGGGATTACAGGCATTTGCCACCAAGCCCAGCTAATGTTTTTTTTAATTTTAGTTGAGACAGGGTTTTGCCATGTTGGCCAGGCTGGTCTCAAACACCTGACCTCAGGTGATCCACCTACCTTGGCCTCCCAAAATGCCGGGATTACAGGCATGAGCCACTGCGTCCAGCCTTTTGTTTTTTTCTATCTTAGACTTGTAAACTCTTGATAACCTGTTTCATTACCCTAACAGTTGTTAGCTAAATAGCCTTAAATCTTCATATTGAATGAAAGAACTCTTAGGTGAAAAATCAGATAGCAAAAGTTGCATCTCAAGGTACAGGGGAAAAAAGTCTGGTAGTGCTGGAGAGATTAATGGTGGATACCAAATCAAATATACAATTATAGAAATCTATCATAGGATTATATAAGGAGCCCAATTTTATTTAGATAGGGACTACCTATCTTTCAACTGAATATCTGAGCTCTGGGAAGAGCCCACACTGAAACCATCAGTCTTCGAAAAGGGAGAATTAATATGAGCCTAGACCACGTGTGCTAGCATAAAGGTGGACTTCTTATATAAGTAAAACCCTTTAAGTAGTCCAAATAAAAAATCTTTCTTATTTTTTCTTTTGCTAGCTGTTTTTCTCCCCCTACCACACCACCTTTGTGTGTGGGGAGAAGGTGGAATTTAGCCACTTCAGAGGCCTTCTTCCCCATAATTTGGAACTTTCCTTTGGATTTGATTAAATCATATAGAGTTGGTCAAAACCAATAGAAAAAAAGACTGAAACAACAACAACAAAAAAGAAACAAACGAAGCAGTTAAGCAAAACAAACAAAAATCACACAACTTATATGATTACTGAGTGTTGTAACAGTAAGGTGAAATTAAGACTAGCAGGTTGTTAATCTTAACTTTAGCCAAGAAAAATCCCAATTCAATCACTTACCTAGGGATGAGTCTCAGGCTGAAGACTGCTCCCTACCATCCTAGAAGGAGGAAAAAACACACTCTTCTTTATTGGGAGTGAGCTCAAATTCCATAAAGGAGTTACCTGCCTTCCATTATCATGGAAGCAGGAAAAACTTGCCTTCCTTGTATTGAAAGCAAGAAATATTGCAAAGAAAGGAGTTGTACAGCAAAATAAACTTTAGATCTCGACCAAATTTGGGGAGATCATGGATTCTCTGAAGGCGAAATCTTCAGGCCTTAGCAAATTGTCCTGTTGATTTGAGCCACAAAGATGGCTCAACCTCATACCAAGCACTGATAGGAGATTTGTGAAAGGTCAGGGGCACCTCCATTCAGAACCCCTTTGTGGTTACCAAAATGTGAACCCCAAATATCTGAGACCCATCTCAGCCAATCATCCTAGGCTAAGTTTAGTACAATGTCTGTCATAAAGTAGATGCCCAAAATGCTTTTTTTTATTGACATATGATTCTCATATTATATAATTTGCACATTTGAACTGTAAAATTCAGTGGTTTTTAGTATATTCACAATATATAATCACATTATGTAATTCACATTACATATTCATAACCATTATCTAATTTGAGAACATTTTTTATTATTTCCAAAAGAAACCCCATACCATTAGCAGCACACTTCATTCTTTCCTACCCCCATTCTCTGGCAAACACCAATCTACATTCTGCTTCTACAGAGTTGTCTATTTTGAACATTTCACAAAAATAAAACCAAATAATGTGTGGCCTTTTGTGTTTGCCTATGTTCACTTAGCGTGTTTCTATGGTTCATCTTTCTTGTACCATGTATTAGTACTTCATATCCACTTGCTGCAGCACCATTTATTGAAAGACTATTCTTTCCTCCATTGAACTGTTTGAGCATCCTTGTTTCAAATTGATTACAAATATATGAATTAAATTTTGGGCTTTCAGTTCTATTGCATTCATCTGTATGTCTATTCTTATGCCAGTACCACACTGTCTTCATTACTATAGCTTTGTATTAAGTTCTGAAGCTAGAAAGTGTGAATGCTACAATTTTATTCTTACTTTTCAAGATTGCTTTGGCTATTCTGGCTTTCATTTTTATATAAATTTTAGAATCAGATTTCAGTTTATGAATAAAAGTCAGCTGGGGATTTAATCGGCCTTGTGTTGACTTTGCAGATGAATTTGGGGGAAGATTGCCATCTTAACAATATTAAGTCTTTCAATACATGAACATGGGTTGCTTTTCCACTTTTGTAGGTCTTATTTATTTCAACAAAATCTGTACTATTCAGTGTTCCTATCTTGCACTTCTTTTGTTAAATTTATGATTAAGTATGTTGTTCTTTTCGAAGACTTTTTAAATTTTTATTTTAGGTTTGGGGTACATGTGAGGGTTTCTTACATAGGTAAACTCATGTCAGAAAGGTTTGTTACATAGATTTTTTCACACAGATATTAAGCCTAGTACAGAAAAGTTGTCTTTTCTGCTCCTCTGTTTTCTCCCACACTTCACCCTTAAGTAGGCCCAAGTGTCTGTTGTTCCCTTCTTTGTGCTCATGAGTTCTCATTATTTAGCTCCCACTTATAAGTTAAAACATGTGGTATTTGGATTTCTTTTCCTGCATTAGTTTGTTAAGGATAATAGCCTTCAGCTTCATTCATGTTGCTACAAAAGACACAACATCATTCTTTTTTATGACTGCAAAGTATTCCCTGGTGATCAAGTACCACATTTCCTTCATTTTATCTGTCATATATGGGCATTTAGGTTGATTCATGTCTTTGCAATTGTGAATTGTGCTGTAATGAACATTCACATGCATAGGTCTTTTTGGTAGAATGATTTATATTCCTCTGGGTATATACCTCGGGATTGCTGGACCAAATGTTAGTTCTGTCTTTAGGTCTTTGAGAAATCACCATACTGTTTTCCACAATGGTTGAACTAATTTATACACTCGCCAAGAGTATATGAGTGTTCCTTCATCTCTATAATCTAACTAGCATCTGTTTTCATTTGTTTGTTTGTTTGTTTGTTTTTACTTTTAGTAATAGCCATTCTGACTGGTGTGAGATTGTATCTCATTGTGGTTTTGATTTGCAGTTCTCCAATAATCAGTGATATTAATGTTTTTTCATATGCTTGTTGCCTGCGTGTATGTCTTCTTTTGAAAAGTGTCTGTTCATGTCCTTTGCCCACTTTGATGGGGCTGTTTATTTTTCTCTTGCAAATTTAAGTAGCTTATAGATGCTAGATACTAGACCTTTCTTCAGATGCATAGTTTGCAAATATTTCCTCCCAATATGTAGATTGTCTGTTTAGTCTATTCATAGTTTCTTTTGCTGTGGAGAAGCTTTTAAGTTTACTTAGATCTCATTTGTCATTTTTTGGTTTTAGTTGTGATTGCTTATGCTGTCTTTGTCAAGAAATCTTTGCCCATTCCTATATAAAGGATGGTAACTCCTAAGTTGTCTCCCAGGGATTTTATAGTTTTGTGTTTTACATTTAAGTCTTTAATCCATGTTGAGTTGATTTTTTTTATATCATGTAAGAAAGGAGTCCAGCTTTAATCTTCTTCATATGGCTAGCCAGTTATTTTACCACCATTTATTGAATAGGAACGCTTTTCTCCATTGCTTTTTTTTTTTTTGGTCAAATTTGTCACATTATTTTTGGGCTCTCTATTGTGTTCCATAGGTCTATGTGCCTATTTTTGTATCGGTACCATGCTGTTTTGGTTACTAAAGCACTGTAGTATAGTTTGAAGTTGGGTAACATAATGGCTTCAGCTTTGATGTTTTTGCTTAGGATTGCCTTGACTATTCAGGTTCTTTTTTTGGTTGCATAAGAATTTTGAAATAGTTGTTTTCTAGTCCTGTGAATAATGTTGCTGGTAGTTTCATAGTAATAGCATAAAATCTGTAAATTGCTTTTGGCAGTATGACTATTTTAATAATATTGATTCTTTTTTATCTATGAGCATAATTTTTTTATTTGTTTGTGCCTTCTCTAATTTCTTTAAGCAGTGCTTCGTAATTCTCATTGTAGAGATTGTTTACCTCCCTGGTTAGCTGTATTCCTAGGTATATTATTCCTTTGTGGCAGTTGTGAATGGGATTGTCTTCCGGATTTGGCTCTTGGCTTGGCTGTTTTTGATGTACAAGAATGCTAGTAATTTTTCTGCATTGGTTTTGTATCTTTGCATCCTGAAACTGCTGAAGTTGTTTATCAGCTGAAGAATCTTTTGAGCCAAGATTATGAGGTTTTCTAGATATAGAATCATGTTGTCTGCAAACAGGGATAGTTTGACTTCCTCTTTTTCTATTTGGATGCCCTTTTTTTTCTTTCTCTTGCCTGATTGCTCTGGCCAGGAATTCCAATATGATACTGAAAAGAAGCGGTGAGAGAGGGCATCATTGTCTTCTCCCAGTTTTCAAATGGAATGCTTCTAGCATCTGCACCTTCAGTATGTTGGCTATGGGTTTGTCATAGATGGCTCTTATTTTTCAATGTATGTTTCCTCAATACATAGTTTATTAAGAGTTTTTAATATAAAATGGTGTTAGATTTTATAAAAAGCTTTTTCTGCATTTATTGAGATAATCATTTGATTTTGTCTTTAGTTCTATGTGATAAATCACATTATTATAATTGATTTATGTATGCTGAATCTACCTTTTATCCCAGGGATGAAGTGTTCTTGGTCACGGTGGATTAGATTTTTTGTGTACTGCTGAATTTTTTTGCAAGATTTTGTTGAGAACTTTTTATTAATGATTCAATTTTGGAGACTGTTATTTGTTATTGGTCTGTTTGGGAAATCGATTTCTTTATGGTTCAGTCTTGGGATGGTATATGTGTCCAGGAATTTTTCCATCTCCTCTAGGTTTTCCAGTTTGTGTGCATAGAGGTGTTCATAGTAGTTTCTGGTGGTTATTTTTATTTCTGTGGGGTCAGTGGTAACATTCCTTCCTAATTTCTAATTGTGTTTATTTAGATCTTCTCTCTTTTCTTCTTCATTACTCTAGCTGGCAGCCTATCTTGTTAATTTTTTCAAAAAACCAACTCCTGGATTCATTGATCTTTTGAATCATTTGTGTGTGTCTGTGTGTGTGTGTGTGTGTGTGTCTTGAATTCCTTAAATCCAGCTCTGATTTTGGTTATCTCTTGTTTTCTGCTAGGTTTAGTAGCTATGAATTTCACTCCTTAACACTGTCTTAGCTGTGTCCCAGAAATTCTCATTTGTTATATCTTTGTTCTCAATAGTTTCAAAGAACTTCTTAATTTTTGCCTTAATTTCTTTATTTTCCTGAAAGTTATTCAAGAGCAGATTGTTTAATTTTCATGTAATTGCATGGTTTTGAGTGATTTTCTTAGTATTAATGTCTATTTTTATTTTGCTGTTGTCTGAGAGTGTGTTTGGCATGATTTTGATTCTCTTGCATTTGCTGAGTATTTTTGTATGTCTAATTATGTAGACAATTTTTTAGAGTATGTGTCATATGGTGATGAGAAGAATGTACATTTTGTTGTTTTGGGATGGAGAGTTCCATAGAGGTGTAGCAGATCCATTTGTCCAGTGTTGAGTTGAGGTCCTGAATATCTTTGTTAATTTTCTGCCACAGTGACTTGTCTAATGCTGTCAGTGGATGGTTGAAGTCTCCCACTATTATTTTGTGGAAGTCTGTGTCTCTGTGTAAGTCTCTAAGAACTTGCATTATAAATCTGGGTGCTCTTGTGTTGGGTACATATAAATTTAGGAAAGTTACATTTTCTTGTTGAATTGAACCCTTTACCCTTTCTTGTTGAATTATGTAATACTCTTCTTTGTCTTTTTTTTTATTTTTGTTCACTTAAAGTCTGTTTTGTCTGCCATTAGGATTGCAACCACAGCTTTTTCCTGTTTTCCATTTGCTTGATAGATGTTCTTCATTCCCTTAATTTTGAGCATATGGGCATCATTGCGTGGGAGATGGGTCTTCTGAAGATAACATACAATTGGTTCTTGCTTTTTTATCCAGCTTACCACTCTGTGTCTTTTAAGTGGGGGCATTTAGCCCATTTACATTCAACATTATTATTCATATGTGTGGATTTGATCCTGTCATTGTGTTGTTAGCTTGTTATTGGGTAGGCTTATTTGTGTGGTTGTTTTATAGTGTCACTGGTCTGTGTATTTAAGTGTGCTTTTGTATTAGCTGGTAGTGGTCTTTCTATATTTAGTACTTCTTTCAAGATCTCTTGTAAAGCAGGTCTGATGGTAACAAAGTTCCTCAGCATTTAGTTATCTGAAAAGAATCTTACTTCTCCTTCACTGAGAAAGCTTAGTGTGGCTGGATTTAAAATTCTTGGCTGAAGATTTTTTTTCTTTAAGAATGTTGAATATAGGCCCCCAATCTCTTCTGGCTTGTATGATTTCTGTTTATGCTATTGCAAATAAAATTGTTTTTTAAGAATTTTTTGGAGTGTTCATATATAGAAATGAAATTAACTTTTGTATCTTGATCTATTGAGGAATGTTGGTGAACTCACTTGTTAGCACTAAGAGTTTCTTAGTTGATCCTATAATCTTTTCTATATACAAGATCACATGATCTGCAAATAGAGGTAGTTTTTCTTCTTCATTACCAATCTTGAATTATTTGTATTTCATTTTACTTTATAATTGGTCTAGCCAGAATCTCCAGTACAATGTTTAATAAACATGATGAGAGTGTACATCTTGTCTTGTTCAGGAAATTATTTTGAAAGCATTCAGACTTTCATTGTTAAATATAATGTTAGCTATGGCTTTTTTGTACATGCTATTAATATCAGATTGATAAAGTTTTTTTCTATTCCTAGTGTGTTGAGGTTTGTGTTTTGGCTTTTTTTTTTTTTTTTTTTTACCATTAAAGCATGTTGGATTATGCCAAATGCTTTTTCTGTGTCTATTGAGATGATCATAATATGTTATGTAACATTAATTGATTTGCATATGTTGAACCGACCTTGCAAACCAGGAACAAATACCACATGGTAATAGTGTACAATCTTTTATATGTGTGTTTTTGGATTTGTTTGCTATAATTTTGTTTATGATTTTTATGTAGGTATACATAAGGAATATTGGTTTGTAGCTTTTTTTTTTTTCTTATCTGGCTCTAGCATCTGGATAATACTAAATGAGTCAAGTAGTGCTCCTTTCTCTTCTATTATTTGGAAGCGTTTGTAAAGAATTTATATGAAGTATCATTAAAATGTTTGGTAGAATTCACCAGTGAAGTCATTCAGGCCTACAGATTCTGTGGGGGGAGGTGAAATTTTTTAAATTACTAATTTAATCTCTATATTTTTTATTGTTCTATTCAGAATTTTTTCTCTTGAGCCAGTTTTAGTGGTTTATGTATCTCAAGGAATTTGTTCATTCTATCTAAATTATCTAATTTTTCATCAGGCAAAAATATTCTCTTATAATTATTTTATTTCAGTAAGATCAGAGGTAAGAGCCCCTCTTTCACTCCTGATATTAATAATTTAAGCTTTCTTTCTCTTGGTCAATCTAGCTAAAAGTTTTCTCATCTTAAAGTCTTTTCCAACAATTAAATTTTGGGTTCATTGATTTTCCTCCTTTTTCTGAAACAAAATCTTTCTCTGTTGCTCAGGCTGAAGTGCAGTGGTGTGATAAGAAGTCACTGCAGCCTTAAACTGCTGGGCTCAAGTGATCCTCCTGCCTCAGCCACCTAAGTAGCTGAAACTATACGTATAGGCCACCACACTTGGCTAATTTCTTTTTAATTTGGTAGAGATGGGGTCTCACTATGTTATACAGGCCAGTTTCAAACTCCTAGACCCAAGGCATTCTCCTGCGTTGGCATCCCCGAACACTGGAATTACAGCATGAGACACAGCACCTGACCTTTTCTAAATTCTCTATGTCATTTAAGCTGCTCTCATTTATTATTTCCTTCTTTCTGTTTGCTTTGGGATTTGTAGTTTGCTTTTTTTGTTGTTCCATGTCATACAAATGGAGGACTAGGTTACTGATTTGAGGTCTTTCTTCTTTTTTATGTAGATGTTTTGAAGCTATCCATTTCTTTCATTTCTTTTTAAGCATTGTTTTCACTGTATCCCCTAAGTTTTGAATGTGCTGTTTTTACTTTAATTGAGTTCAAAGTATATTTTAATTTCCATTGTGATTTATTTTTTAACTCATTGATTATCTAGGTGCACATTTACACATACTTGTAAATTCTCCAACTTTCCTTCTAATTTATTCTACTGTGATCCAAAAATATACTTTGTATGGCTTCTATACGTATAACTTTATTTATTTATTTATTCATTCATTCATTCATTCATTTTAATATTTTCACAATGGTAACATTTAGCATGAGATATACCCTCTAAACACATTTTTTTATTATTATACTTTAGGTTTTAGGGTACATGTGCACAATGTGCAGGTTTGTTACATATGTATCCATGTGCCATGTTGGTTTGCTACACCGATTAACTCATCATTTAGCATTAGGTATATCTCCTAATGCTGTCCCTCCCCCCTCTCCCCACCCCACAACAGTCCCCGGAGTGTGATGTTCCCCTTCCTGTGTCCATGAGTTCTCATTGTTCAATTCCTACCGATGAGTGAGAGCATGCGGTGTTTGGTTTTTTGTCCTTGCGATAGTTTACTGAGAATGATGATTTCCAGTTTCATCCATGTCCCTACAAAGGACATGAACTCATCATTTTTTGTGGCTGCATAGTATTCCATGGTGTATATGTGCCACATTTTCTTAATCCAGTCTATCGTTGTTGGACATTTGGGTTGGTTCCAAGTCTTTGCTATTGTGAATAGTGCCACAATAAACATACGTGTGCATGTGTCTTTATAGCAGCATGATTTATACTCCTTTGGGTATATACCCAGTAATGGGATGGCTGGGTCAAATGGTATTTCTAGTTCTAGATCCCTGAGGAATCGCCACACTGACTTCCACAATGGTTGAACTAGTTTACAGTCCCACCAACAGTGTAAAAGTGTTCCTATTTCTCCACATCCTCTCCAGCACCTATTGTTTCCTGACTTTTTAATGATTGCCATTCTAACTGGTGTGAGATGGTATCTCATTGTGGTTTTGATTTGCATTTCTCTGATGGCCAGTGATGATGAGCATTTTTTCATGTGTCTTTTGGCTGCATAAATGTCTTCTTTTGAGAAGTGTCTTTTCATGTCCTTCACCCACTTTTTGATGGGGTTGTTTGTTTTTTTCTTGTAAATTTGTTTGAGTTCATTGTAGATTCTGGATATTAGCCCTTTGTCAGATGAGTAGGTTGCAAAAATTTTCTCCCATTCTGTAGGTTGCCTGTTCACTCTGATGGTAGTTTCTTTTGCTGTGCAGAAGCTCTTTAGTTTAATTAGATCCCATTTGTCAATTTTGGCTTTTGTTGCCATTGCTTTTGGTGTTTTAGACATGAAGTCCTTGCCCATGCCTATGTCCTGAATGGTATTGCCTAGGTTTTCTTCTAGGGTTTTT
Organism: Hylobates moloch; assembly: GCF_009828535.3. Lineage (NCBI taxonomy): Eukaryota > Metazoa > Chordata > Mammalia > Primates > Hylobatidae > Hylobates > Hylobates moloch. The sequence continues at coordinate 69,082,991 of NW_026652282.1, forward strand.
ATCGTTTTAGGTCTAACATTTAAGTCTTTAATCCATCTTGAATTAATTTTTGTATAAGGTGTAAGGAAGGGATCCAGTTTCAACTTTCTACATATGGCTAGCCAGTTTATCCAGCACCATTTATTAAATAGGTAATCCTTTCCCCATTTCTTGTTTCTGTCAGGTTTGTCAGAGATCAGATGGTTGTAGATCTGTGGTATTATTTCTGAGGGCTCTTTTCTGTTCCATTGGTCTATATCTCTGTTTTGGTACCAGTACCATGCTGTTTTGGTTACTGTAGCCTTGTAGTATTGTTTGAAGTCAGGTAGTGTGATGCCTCCAGCTTTGTTCTGTTGACTTAGGATTGACTTGGCAATGCATTGCCCATTCTTTTATTAGATTGTTTTGGTTAAGTTTTTAGAGATTTTTAAAAAACATATTCTACTTAATAGACCTTTTGTGAAACAGGAGGTTTGCAAAATATTAGTTTCCAAAATATAGCTTCTCATTTCATCCTATTATCAGGGTCTTTTGTAAACTAAAGCTTTATTTTTTATTTTGATGAAGTTCAATTTATGTGTATTTATTTCTCTTAAAGACAGTGCTTTTGGTGAAAACACTAAGAAACCTTTACTTAGTCTTAGATTCTAAAAATTTTCTATTTTTTTCAAAAAGTTTTATATTTGTATATTTTTTATTTAAATCTACTATGTATTTTGATTTAATTTTGTATAATGTGTGAGATGTAGGTTGAGGTTCTTTTTATTTTTTTCTCTTCTTTATTTATTTCTTATTTTTACATATATGTATATTTTTTTGCCTATACATGTCTAGTTGTTCTGGCTCCATTTGTTGAAAAGGCTATCATGCCCCCATTGAATTGTTTTTACACCTTTGTCAAAAGTCAGTTGAACATATATGTGTGGTTCTATTTCCGGATTCTCTATTCTATTCCATTCATCTGTTTGTCTATCCCTCCACCAATACCAACAGTCTTTGGTACTGCAGCTATATAAGTCTTGAAATCAGGTGAGTGGGTCCTTCTTACTTTATTCTTTCTTTTTGAATTGTTCTTGCTATACTAGTTCCTTTGATTTCCCACATAAATATTAGAATAATTTTATCTATACTATGAAGATTTTGCTGGAGTTTTGATAGGCATGTCATTAGACCTATAAGTAAACTTGGGGCGAATTAACGTCTTTATTATTTTTGTTTTTAAATCCATAAACACCATATTTCTCTTAATTTATTTGATCTTTTTTCTTTTATTGGTCTTTTGTAGTTTTCAGCATACACACTTGCACATGTTGTTAGACTTCCAACTCAGTATTTCAACTTTTGAAAGATTATAAGTGGTTTTATACTTTTAATTATGATGTGCATATGTTTATTGGTTGTATATAGAAATGCAATGGATTTTTATATGTTGATCTTGTATCTGCCATAGTGCTACTCATTTACTAGTTCCAAGAGGAGTATTTTTTTTTTTGCAGATTCCTTAGGATTTTCCATGAAAACAATAACGTCACCTTCAAATTGACACTTTTATGTTCTTTTTCTTGTTTTATTTCACTGATTAAAACTTCCTTCATTATGTTGAATAATAACAGAGAGAGTGAACACATAGAAATCCTTGTCTTGATCCCAATCTTAGGAAGTATGTTACAGTTTTTGTGGATACTCTTTATCAGATGAAGAAAGTTCTCCTCTATTCCTATTTTCTGATAATTTTATTCATAAAAATGTATTAAATTTTGTCAAATTTTTCTTTGCATCAATTTATATTATCATGTGATTTTTCTTCTTTTGCTTGTTAAAATGGTGAATTACACTGATTGGTTTTTGAACATTGAACCAGCCTGGCACTCACAAGATAATCCTCACTGGGTCATGGTGTATAATTATTTGTATACGTTGCCAAATTTGGTTAATATTTTGGTAAGGAATTTTGCTTCAATCTTCATGTAGTTTTGGTATTTTGGATCTTATTTTCAACTATAAATTTTATAGTTTTCTCTTTTTTTGTATTACCTTTGTCTACTTTTGGTAGCAAAGTAATTCTACCTTCATAAAAGGAACTGAGTAGTGTTTTTTAAATTATGTGATTAATTCACTGAATAGTTATAAAACTGTTGAGATTATCTATTACATATTGAGTGGGTTATGGTAGTTTGTGCTCTTCAAGAACTTCATCCATTTCATCAAAATTGTCAAGTTTGTGTGTGTAGAGTTGTTTTTAGCAGTCCTTATTATTCTGATGCCTGCAGGGTGTGTATGTATATTCCCTCTATCACTGTTAATGTTGATAATTTGTGTTTTCACTCTTTTCTCTTTGGTAGCCTTGCTAGAAGTGAATCAATTTTATTCGTCATTTCAAAAAATATACTATTCGTTTCATTGATTTTATCTATTGTTTCCCTGATCCAATTTTATTGATTTCTACACTTATTTTTATTATTTTTCTGTCTGCTTGGTTTTATCTAATTATGTTTTTCTTTCTACAGGTTATTTGGGTGGAAGCTTATTGATTTGAGACTTTCTCTATTTTAAGGTATGCATTCAATGCTATTCATTCCTCTCTAAATATTGCTTTGTGTCCCACAAATTTTGTGCTACATTTTTAAAAATTAAATTTACCGAATTTTTGTATTACATTTGAGACTTTTGTTGGGCCCATAAACTGCTTAGAAATGTGCTGTTTTCTTTGCAAGTGTTTGTATATTTTTCTGTTATGTTGCTTTTGTTGAGTTCTGGTTTGATTTCATTGTGGTCAGAGAACACTCTCTGTATGATTTAATTTTTTAAAATGTGTTGAGGTTTGTTTCATAGATCAATATATAATCCATTTTGGTATATGTTATGTGAACACTTGAAAAGAATGTTGTATAAATGTAGATTAGATCATGTTGGTTGATGGTGTTTGTGAGTTCTTTTATAATGCTGCAAATTTTCTTTTTAGTTGTTTTCTTAATTATTGAGAGATATGTTGAAATATCCAACTAAAATCATACTATAATTATGAACTTTTCTATTTCACTATTGAATTCTATTAATTTTTGCTCCACATATTTTTTATCTCTGTTACTAGGTGTGTACACATTTAGGATTGCTATGTCTTCTTGGTGGATTTCTTAATTGTGGTGTAATGTCCTTTCTATTTCTTTGCTCTGGAGTCTATTTTACCTGATATTAATATAGCCATTCCTGCTTTCATTACTTTATACGTAATATATCTTTTTTTCTATCATTTTACTTTCAATCAGTCTACATTATTCCCATTTGGAATGGCTGTATTCACCCAATGCCTGTACCCTCATTGTATCTAGGAAGTAACTAACTTGCTTTTGATTTTACAGGCTCATAGGTGGAAGGGACCTTCCTTGTCTCAGGTGAGACTTTGGACTGTCGACTTTTGAGTTAATGCTGAAATGAGTTAAGACTTTGTGGGACTATTGGGAACTTGTGATTGGTTTTGAAATGTGAGGACATGAGATTTGGGAGGAACCAGAGGTGGAATGATATGGTTTGGCTATGTCCCCACCTAAATCTCATCTTGAATTGTAACTCCCACAATTCCCATGTTCCATGGGAGGAACCCAGTTGGAGGTAATTGAATCATGGGGGCGGTTCTTTCCTATGCTACTCTCCTGATAGTGAATAAGTCTCACGAGATCTGATGGTTTTAAAAATGGGAGTTTCCCTGCACAAGCTTCTCTCTGCCTGCTGCCATCCATGTAAGATATGACTTGCTTCTCCTTGCCTTCTGCCACCCCAGCCACATGGAACTGTAAGTCCATTAAAGCTTTTTCTTTTGCAAATTGCCCAGTTGAGTGTGTCTTTATCAGCAGCATGAAAATGGACTAATACAATGACTTAACAAACTTTCTTGGTTGGGTTACTAATTCATGGTGTTTGTCAAATAAAACTAAACAAAGTAAGGTGAAACTTTTAAAGCTGCTATATTATCAGAGAATTCTCAAACTTGGCAAGTAACCTGTACTTATTCAATCTCTAAACCAGTAGATTTCAGATTTGAGCATGCATCAAAATTACCTTGTTAAACTGCGGATCCCTAGATACCAGAGTTTCTGATTCAGTAGATCTGATGTAGGCTCAAGAATCTGCATTTCTAACAAGTTCCCAGATGATACTGGTGCTGCTTGTCCAGGGGCCACACTTCGAGAACCACTGGCCTAAGTCAATCTCTAGTTCCTAGAGGCACTGAGACAAAGCAGGCTGCTAATGAGAGCAGCTTTATTAAGATAATCCAAATGCCTATCTCAGATGTGGCCATGGAGGACAATGAACATACTCTAAGGGAGCAAAACCAGAGGCACACAGGTTGGGTGACTGAGGGTCTCATTCCTGTTGCTAGGGCAATGCATCCTATTCCAGTCCAGAAGTGTGTCATGTTTTATGGACTGAGGACCATAGAGTATTATTTCCCATTGTCTCATAATCCGAATGAGAAATTTTATTGCAAAAATTTTGTTCTCTCTCCACCACTGCATGTTGAGGTAGTTAAAATTTCGCTACTTTTTTATGAGGCATAGACAAGTTGATTCTAAAGTTCATATAGAAAAACAAACAGAGAAGAATGGCTAGGAAAACACTGAAAAGGAAGGTCTTGACGCAGGAGAGAACTAGCCCTGTCAGATATTTAAACACTCTACCAGAAAGCCTCCATAAGTCAAACAGTATAGCATTGGAACATTGTACAGATAAATCAATGCGATAGAATAATAAGTTCAAGGGGGAAAAAAGCCAGCTATATATAAAAGTGTAGTGTATGAGAAGGGTAGTATTTCTCAAATCACTTTGGCTAAGTTAGTTAGTGATTTTACAACTGGTGCTGGAAAAACTAGATAGCCATTTGGAAAAGGATACAATTAGATATATTCTTAACACCACACAAGAATAAAACCAAAATAGATGATAGAACTAAATACAAAGTAAAAACTATACAAATATTAGAAGAAAGTATATTATTCTACAATTTACATATTGAGAAAAGCTTTCTATGACTAAAAATCCAGATAGAATAAAATAAAAATATAATTTTGATTACATAAAACAAGTTTGAAAAATTTGCATATAAAAGTACCATAAGTAAAGTAAAAAACAAATGACAATCTGGGAGAACAAATTTGCAACATATATGGGAGATAAATGGTTAACAGCCCTAATTTACAGAAAAGACTTTTGAAAGTTGAGGAACAGAGACCAAAATCTTTTTTTAATTTATACTTTAAGTTCTGGGTTACATGTGCAGAACGTGCAGTTTTGTTACATAGGTATACACGTGCCACGGTGATTTGCTGCACCCACCAACCCATCACCTATATTAGGTATTTCTCCTAATGTTATCGCTCCCCTAGCCCCAAAACCCCCCAACATGCTCCCTGTGTCCATGTGTTCTCACTGTTCAACTCCCACTCAGGAGTGAGAACATGCGGTGTTTGGTTTTCTGATCCTGGATAGTTTGCTGAGAATGATGGTTTCCGGCTTCATCCATGTCCCTGCAAAGGACATTAGCTCATCTCCTCTCATGGCTGCATAGTATTCCATGGTGTACATGAGCTACACCCTCAATCCATTCTATCATTGATGGATATTTGGGCTGGCTCCAACTCCTTGCTGTTGTGAACAGTGCCACATATTATAGACACAAAAATATGAAAATATATTCAACCTCTCTCATAATAAGAAAAATACAAACTAAAACTACAATGAGGTTCCATTTCTTACTCCACAACTTGGCAAAAATATCAAAGCCTGTCAATGCGCTCTGTTGGTGAGGCTAGGGAAAATAAGGTGCTCTCATATACTGCTGGGAAAAATATAAAATGGCATAATACCTATGGAGGGGATTTTGGCAATAGATAAAAAAATTACATATGTACTTATCCTCCAATAGAGCAATCTCAATTTTGGAAATTTCTCAAAATGATACATCAGCAGTATGAAAATGTATACACATAAGGTTATTTATTGCAGCATTATTTGTAATTGTGAAATATTGGAAATTACCTGTCAAAGCACAGGAGTTTGGTTGGATAAACTATAGCACATATACACAATGAAGTACTATGCAGCTGTAAAAAGGTATAAGGAAGTATACATATACATCTGCTTATCTTTGGATTAACACATAAAGCATGAACACCAAAACAATGAAGTTGGTTACCTACAAGGAATGTGGGAAAATGGGGTGGGGAAGATAAAAGAAGAAAGTGACAGTTCTCTGAGTATACCTGTCTGTATGGTTTTTACTTTTGAAAACATGTTAATATGTTGTACATATTCAAAAAAAAACCAAATCAGTAAGAATAGAAAAGTGGGGCTAAAACTGAAATCAAATGTAAACAAACCCAACTAAATTTCAAATGGAAAACACAATGATACCGAAGAGAAACTACAACAAAAACTTATCTATAAGTCAGCCATCATCCCTCCCTGAGGGAACTGTAAATCACCTAGTTCTTTGTTCTGAAGTTACATTACAAAAATGGATGATAATTCAGGTATTCTTTTCAGGTAATGGTGGTATATGCATTATATGTAGGCGTAGGCATTTAAAAATTGTACATATGAGAAGGATACTGAGTAGCCAAAAGGAGAATCGGAAATGTAGTTTGCTATCCACCATCTATTTGCCCTTATTCTGGTTACAATGCATTACTTTCCGTCAGAGGGCTCACCCCTTTTCCCACTTTCAGTTCAATTATTTCTTATGGAGTTGACTCAACCCCAAGGAGCTACACATGAGAGAGGAGGTAAAGTTTTGACCTGCTATTGCCATCTTGCCATTGTAATGCCTGAGAATGGGCCAGCATTGAAAACAGATCTGAGAGATGGAGGAAAAAAAATGTCCCCATGACTTTGACTAAGATATGAATCCCCTATGCTTTTTAAACCAGTTTATCTATGGAACTAGTACTTGCAACCAAAAAATGTACTAATGGATTTGCTGCAAAATCATGGTTAAAGACATTATGCAGTTCCATGCCCCTTGTATAAGGTTCTTCTTTGTTAAATGCTTTAAAAATCTTAGTATCAGCAAAAAGTATCTGTTGAAGAATTAGCATTCTTCCTCTCACATAATTATGTAACCTGCTAAATTTCTCTTCTTGCTTTTCCTGTCAGGAAGCTCAGAGTTAAATTAATGTTCAAGTAAATTCCTTATTATCCCTGGCTCTTGGCGTACTTTTTTTTCCTTTAATTTTCATGATTTTGTGTTTCACTTTAGCATCCTTATTGTATATATGACTGTTACCATAAACAACCTTGAATCTCTTTTAGAAAGAGAATAAAATCAGTGTCTGGCACAGAAACAGAATACACATTTGTTCAGTAAAAAAAATGCATCTATTAACAAAGTATTTCTGTCAGAAATGGAACGATCAGAGATGTTACATATGGTGGTGTACTTTACAATACTTTCTTTAAAAAAAAAACAACAAAAAAGTGTAGAACACTGTACCTACATTCAGAAAATATACCAACTGTATCTGAGAGTCTTAAAGCAAAAGGAAAGAAAAAGGCAAAACCCGGGTTCTAACCTATGCTTAGGCATGGAGGTGGGGCAGAGGGATGAGGAAATAACAGAACTAGAAATAGGTTGCTTTGTGCTTGGGTAGAGTAGGTTCTAGGTTCTAGGAGAAGCCAATAGTAAAAGAATGTAAATTCTATCTTCAGAAATATGTCCCCGGCAGTTTCAATCTGTTTGTTCAAGAGGACACATGGGGAATCATGGGAGAAGCAAATTGTGGTCTGATACTTCTATCTCTCACTTTGAGGTACTTCGAGGGTACCTCAAAGTTAACCATCCTGGCTAACATGGTGAAACCCCGTCACCACTAAAAAATACAAAAAAAAAAAAAAAAAAAATTAGCCGGGCGTGGTGGCAGGCGCCTGTAGTCCCAGCTACTCGGGAGGCTGAGGCAGGAGAATGGCGTGAACCCAGGAGGCAGAGCTTGCAGTGAGCCGAGATCACGCCACTGCACTCCAGCCTGGGTGACAGAGCGAGACTTCACCTCAAAAAAAAAAAAGAAAAGAAAGAAAGAAAACTGTATCATGTTTAGTTTGGTAAGCCTAAATTATTTAAGGGTCTCACTGACCAAAAAAATGCATTACCTATTTTGGTAGCTAATGCTTAAAATACAACTGCAGAATGTAGTAAAACTTTCATAAGAATAAGGTTTTTGCCGGGCGCGGTGGCTCACGCTTGTAATCCCAGCACTTTGGGAGGCCGAGGCGGGCGGATCACGAGGTCAGGAGATCAAGACCACGGTGAAACCCCGTCTCTACTAAAAATACAAAAAATTAGCCAGGCGCGGTGGCGGGCGCCTGTAGTCCCAGCTACTCGGAGAGGCTGAGGCAGGAGAATGGCGTGAACCCGGGAGGCGGAGCTTGCAGTGAGCCGAGATTGCGCCACTGCACTCTAGCCTGGGCAACAAAAGGGAACCCGACCTCATAAAAAAAAAAAAAAAAAAAAAGAATAAGGTTTTTAAAGTATTATGTATAAATGGTGATCAGATATTTTATTAAGGGGCTGGGAGATGGAAGACATGAAAGCAAAAGCAGAAAAGAGATTAAAAAGACGTGGCCAATATGAAAGCAATTTTTGCACACTTACCAAAGTTGGCCTAGTGTCAGTCCTGTTTACCTTTAAGAAGTTGACTGAGAGAAACAGAAGAGGTACATGGTGCTTTTGATCACCAGGCTCCAAATGCATTTTTGACCCGCATATGAAATAAAATTTCTGTGTATATGTACAGCTGTTATAAATTAACACGGCATACACGTGTGACTTCTTTTTTTCATAAATTTCTGTTACTCTACTTGATTCTGAGGTTTAAAAAATTTTGCCAATCTTTAGAGACTAAAATTTTAATTGATTTTTGCTGTAGAAAAGGTTGTCACCTTATCTAACTTGCAAACAAATGCATTTTCCTGATAAGTCCTAAAAATACTGTAAGCTTTAATGTTCATTTTATTGAATTTCCTTGCCTTATGAGAATATTAGAAGAGCAAGTTGGAAAAATACTAGTTTAGGACATATCAGGGTATATGCATGAAAAAGCAATATCCTGAAACACCTGTTACACCTGGCCCCTGAACAAGGTGTATCATTTCCAATGAATTCTGCAATTAGCTGTATGTGTTTAATAAAAGACACAAAATTTTATATCCAAAAATGATCAAGCAAAGGTCAACGGTAAAAATGTTAGAAAGTTGCAGCCTTTTTATTTAGTACCCAGAGAATGCCAGTAATTTAACATATCTTGAGAACTGTTGCTCACAGAGTTTTAACAAGAACAAAAATAAATATAACTTCTATGTCTTCTTTGGCATGTTGTAAATTCAAAATGATAGCCATTTCTTTAGCAGCATTGTGAGAGAAAAAAACATTGTTAAATGAACTACTGGATTTGGTCTTACATGCTAAAAAATTTAGTATAATAAATGAAAACTTTAATGTCAAAAAACCAATGGTTTAAAGAAAACATTAATAAAATAAATGGTAACATAAAATTCATAATATAGTCAGAAAAATAAAATAGTTTTTGAACACTGGGGATTGTTTAACTGCAGTTTTGCAGCTTTTAAGCTTTTAAGTACACGTAAATCAAATTTACACACAACTTTTATTTATGCCATTTCAGTCTTCAGAAATGCAATGAAATGTCAGTATATATATATATATATTTAATATCAGAAACAAGTTTAGGAATTCAAAAGTGCTTGGGATGTGTTGGCAAACCAATTTTAAAAATGTGGCTATAGCAAACTGTGTTCGCTTCATAAAGCCTATGTAACTCCCAACTACCAACAATACTTCCTTTTTTTTTTTTTAATCAAACAGAAAAACCACCTTCTCCCTTTTTTGTACTATGGAATTTAATGCAAGATAAATTCTAACTTACAAACCATGCTGGCATTTGGATATTTAAGGTTTCACGTGTAACTTTTTAAATGGCTTCTTTTCTTTCCTTTTTTTTTTTTTTTTTTGAGACGGAGTTTCACTCTTGTTGCCCAGGCTGGAGTGAAACTGGCACAATCTCGGCTCACCGCAACCTCTGCCTCCCAGGTTCAAGTGATTCTCCTGTCTCAGCCTCCCGAGTAGCTGGGATTACAGGCATGCGCCACCACACCCGGCTAATTTTGTATTTTTAGTAGAGACGGGTTTCTCCATGTTGGTCAGGCTGGCCTCGAATTCCTGACCTCAGGTGATCCACCGCCTCAGCCTCCCAAAGTGCTGGGATTACAGGCATGAGCCACTGTGCCTGGCTGGCTGTTTGTTGATAGACTGCTTTCCTGCTGTTAAAAATAATTTTATCATACCAAAAAACAAAACTACATATTTGTTATAAGGGGTAGCAATTTCAGAGAGAATGAATTTGGAAAGAGAAAGAAAATGTGACCGGAGCAATATTAGTTCATAGGAAAGATAAAAGTAAATAACCTAATCGGTCACATTTTGACAATTTTTTAAGAAACGAATGCAATTCGTACATTCTCTATAATTGTCCACCTAAAATTAGATGCTTAATAAATACTTTTTGAAGAATAAATTAGTTCCCATAACTAGACAGTTGGAATTACAGCAAAACAGTCATCCACAGAAGCTCTATTGCCCGGCGTTTATAAATGTGAATACAAAGCAAACCCTAACTTGGCAATTACATATATTTATTTATAAGCATTTAGCTAAAATTTATTTAGTGAATAATTGAAACATACATAATTTGCCAATATAACATAAGCTTGGATTTCCATATTCTAAAATTACTTTTGTTTTTCTAAATATTTCAAAGAAACTTATGTCTATAATTTAATATCTTCAAATATAGTTCCCTTTTCTCTTATGTATTAGCAACCAAACTGAATTTTAGGTGATCAAACATTTTATTGAAAGTATATGATGGAATTCACTATACTGTAAGAATAAAACCAGGAACAGTGCATCCATGAGTATAATGTATGTTGTGAATAATCACTATCAATGCCACTATATTCCCATATAAAAAGGCAAATAGCCCACTATTGATTTATTCTGCTAATTTCAACAGTCATTGATCTTGAGGTATATGCCAAAAATGCCTGAATAAGCTTTGAAATGTAAAACAAAAATGTTTTAAAGAAGTTTAATTGCAATTGGCCAATATATACTTGATATGGCTTGCTTTTTTTTTTTTTTTTTTTTTTGAAATAACATTGTGACTTAAAGGATTTCTAGGTCCTAAAATCTGGAAAAGGGATCTGGAAAAATTTGGACTCCATGAGTAGTTTGGATTCAATCTTTCTGTGCTTTTTTTCTTTATAACAGGAATGGGACGGGGGTTGGGGGGAATAAAACTTCTTATGCTATACAGGTCATGTACTGTGAGAAACAAGAATACAAAACTATGGGTTTAAAAACAACATATACAGAAATAATCGCCAATCTCTGTCTACCTCCACATCATTTTGTCATAGAAGTTCATTGTGATTAAAAAGCTTAAAAGTTTTTAAGAGAAAAGGTAGATTGAGAAGTAGAAAGGAAGTAGGAAGGAAATTGTGCAAAAAAAGAAACAGTTTATTAGATACTCTGACCCTGGGACACACTGTTCCTTTCCCCCAAAATGTTTTCCCTGATAAGAACTGAATTTAAAATTATTATCACCTTGTTAGATTGCCTGAAGATCCAGCAACTAGAAACTTGATTAATGCACAACTTCCTTTAAAAAATGCCAATTAACTATTAGCTACTGACAGAAAAATGTAAATTAATTTAATAAGATAGCTTTCCTTTCACCTTTTTAGCTGGAAATATCTGTTCTGACAGATTGGATATCCTGATTTGGGGAAGAGGAAGGAACAAGGAGTAAGGACCACACAGAATCCTTCTGGGGATAGGGTAAACTTCGTTGATGGAGTATTGTTGTGAGGAGCTCAAGTAAGATAGATAGCATGAAGGGGCTGGAAAGCCAGGAGAAAGAGAATGTACAGAATACCACAAATATGCTTTGCCTACTTTAAAGCCTAAGTTTTCTCGTGGGCCTTAGAGCCAAGATAAATGGTTGTTTTCCTTCTTCATATATGAAAGAGCTCTATCTAGAAAATACTAGTCAATCTGTATACAAGTTTCTCTGGGCAGTACTATTTTAACATGTTGTTCCAATGGGCAGACATTATAAATACCAAGCATCTGTTCTTAAGGTTGTGGGTTGCCTAAACATATGGAATCCCTTTGAGCCAAACAGAGGTGCTATCAAAATTGTTTTATTATATTGAATTACCAATGACAATAAATTACAAAAAACAATGTTTTAGACATTGCTGAGTCTAACAAAATAGGCTGAAGTTTGATCTTTGTGAAAGGACTTGAAACCATTGTTTTTTCCCACAAAAAATCCCCATCACCAGCACTGCATTCGAATTTTCTTGAAAATTGTTTCCTGAGTTTATTCATGGTAGTATGTGCTTAAGGACAACAGGTTGTTAGTCTATTTGAGCAAACCTGATGTTTTCTCTAAGAAAAACAAATTCAATATCCTCCCCCTTCAAGAACAATAAAACCCCAAACTGTGCTATCATTAAATACTACCAAAAACCATTAACTAGAAAAACACAATGCAAAATAATTATTCAAGAACCCATTAGAAACCACAGTATTCTAAAGTCTTATAGAAAAGATGTGTTTTTACTAGTTAAGCATAGATAGAAGCCCCATCAAAAAAATGTTCAATCCAAATCTGCATTTTTGGCTATGGAGTTCTAGCCAAACTGCACAGGATTAGGCATCCTTACCTAGGCTCCTTCTACAAAATGACAGTATATTATTTTGAAGCTTTCCCATACAATAAGGTTGCCCCCTACTACTGTTGTTAAGCTAGCATATTTGAGTTTTTCAGTAGAAAACTCTCAAACAATTATCAGGTACATCCAGTACCATACCTGTGTCTTTTATACACTGTCTGTCAGTCCTCACTGGGTGGTCAGAAATCATGCTGTTCAATGCTTAATTCTTATAGTGCTCCTTTTATGACAGGACTGTGTGGCATGACCTTTCTGAGCAAGCTAATTTAAAATTAATTAAGACTGTCTACTTTTTAAAGCCATTGATTATAGAAAACCTGAAAGTTATTTTGTAATCATTTTTCATTTTCTGATTTCACTTCCCCTAATTTTATTACTTAAAATGCATCCATGGAAATAGTATCTCTGTTCTGAAAACTTCAACACCAAAATCACACCTCGGAGTTTGACATATCAATTCTGATAGGAAGAAGGCATAACAGCACAAGATAATGACAGAAGGAAAATAAGTCAGAATATATGCATACAAACTGTTACATGCAAGTACATATATTAATAAAGCAAATGAGAAAAAAAGCCAAAATGGAACATAAAAAGCCATAAGACATGATACCTAACTACTTCTAAGTAATTATTTTTCATGTGGCATAAATTGTTCTTTAATCTCTTTCAATTATTTCCAAAAGATACCTCAAAATAAGAATACATACTTTTATATATCACACCCAGGAAACAGATATTTGTGCATGGGGTATAGATTATTTACATTACAAAGAGAATATGTATAGTTTCTTTTATTAAATACCAAAGTTACAAGTTTCCTAGCCTAAATTGTATAATTCAGCACTCAGTAATCAACTTTCTCTCTGAATGAAGCAAAGTAAAATACATAGCAAATAGTACACCTAACACGCACAAGTAGTTCACTTATATTCACTAAAGAAAACTGTGATATCCTCCAGTTTACATTCATGAATTCTTTCTGTCAGTAGTAGTAATTAATAGTAGTAGTAGTAGCTGCTGCTGTTGTTGTAGCAATGGTATTTTCTTCAACAACGTGAAATGATTCTTTAGCATTTCATCATTTAGAGAAAAGAATACATACTACACAGTGGTTCTGAATTATACGTTAAATAAGACCAATTTGGCCAGTTTTTTATAAATATGATTTTAAAATGTGCTCAAATTTTATGTAGACCATTATTATTCATATTTAAAATGTTAGTTTATCTTCATGAAGTAAAATGATTAAGTAGCATTGTCTAAAGTTTACTGTAATACAATATACTATATCATGTGTGCTATATGCACAAGTCCACTATAGCAAGATGTCAACTGTATTACCATAGGATTCAAGGTAGAATAATATGCTACAGTGTACTTCAAAGCACATCGAAGTCAGAAAAACAACAGTGTAGTTCATTTATAAAGGGGATAGATGATGATTAAATCCAATTGGTTAACTTGAAAGTCAGTTTATATAACACAGGGATAGTGTCAACACCACATACTTCATTTTCAAAGGCTTAACCATGACCTATTTATAAGATTACACCAACAGTATAAAGCCTTTGGAAAAAGAAAGTTTCACTTGTACTAAATTTCCATTTGATGTAAAATTTACAGAAGCCTTATAAAAACCTTTATTTCTAAATGAGGCCACTTATGGATAATATACAGATCTGCCTGCACACATATTATCTGAGATAATAATTCTTCTATAAAAACTTTGGCACCAACTATATCAAGAATTCATCATATATTAGCACAAATGTATTTTGCTCTGGCACCAAACCACTATGTTTACATTTTAGTAACTACAGTGAGTCAAATGAATGGAGTCCTTTGGTTTTACAGAATAACAAGCTTTTATAATAAGTTTTTGTTGTTTTTCTTTTATTAGAAAAAGCCTGTCCTTCAGGATCTGATGTTTAAAAATACTAACATTGCTTGTCATTATACTATTATATATGTATCCTGATTGTTGGTAATGACTCCCCAAACCATAATTGTATGAAACAAGAAAAAAATATTAAAGTAACTTTATTTGAAAGGAATTTTAGAAGCTAGTGTGCAGAGAAGTTGTGAGGACCTGGTGGACACCAATTATATGCTTAAATAAACACTTGAACACTACTGCAAACACATAGTATGAATATTGTGGACCTGTGAATGGTTTTTTAAATCTCACTTCCCCTAAAAATGGGGATTTAATATTACTTAATATTCAAGTAATTTAGCAGAAAACGATGCCTTTGATAAGATTAGGAAAAAAGCCACACATTTAATTTCATCTTCATCCAGTTTGGCCTAGGAACATCACAAATCTTACAGGCCAGTTGATGTTCGCTTTTTCATGCTCCGTCGCTGGGCTAAGCTTGAAGCAGCTACAGGCTCTAGGACTGGTTGAAAGGTCTTGTGAGTCAGGGCAGAGTATGTTGCAACCATTGCTCCCTAAAGTAATGAGAAAATGTCACAAACTAAGTACAAATTCTGGAGTTAAAAAAAAAAAAAACTTCCACATGATATCATGAGACATTTATCTAGAACGAAATGTTTTCCTAAGAAAATAATTCAATATATTAGATCTGTGCACTGATGAATCAATATTACTTGTATGTTTTTCATTTCAATAACTGCTTTTTACAAAAAATTGTTAAAACACTAACATTTAAAAACTTGGTTCAATGTATATGGATATAGGAATGGTTTCATGAACAGTTATAAATTAAGAACTAACAGCAATCTTTTATTTCAATATGAAACTTGCATTTAGCCCAATGCTAATTCCAGCATCTCTCGAAAGCAAGGCAGGTACAATCAAGAAATTTTATTGTTTCATCTGAAAGGCAGTAATAAAGTAAGCTAAGAAAAATACGTGGTTGTTAATTTAAAAAAATCTATCTTTAAAAAATAAAGATATTTTAAGGAATTATTTAAATGTCATCAGCAAGTGGCACACAATGGGTTTATTAGGTATCTGATATCTCGAAGGCACATAAAAGTATGTTTGTTTTACCTTAACAACATGTGACACATCATTTCTCTTTGGCTGATCACTTGGCAACTGGTCTCTGTGAGTTATCCATGAATGCTTTAATATTTGTTCAGTAGTATACCGCTGACGTGGGTCCATATGAAGCATATGGGAAAGCAAATCCTAAATTTAAAAAAAAAAGTGTGTGTGTGTGTGTATATATATATATATATACACACATACATACATAATTTCACATTTACTGAAAATGTGACAGCATCAATAGCCTTGCAATCTGTTTATTTTACCTACTTTTATGCAAAGTAAAATCTATACTTTACACAGTTAACTCTCAAGAGAATCTTGAGAGATATTTTTCAATATATACTAAATCCTTATACACCACGTTTGAATCGGAAGATGCCAAATCTGTGGAATTGGATGTGTGATTAGTGAGGGAGGAGGAAAATGTAAAATGGCAGAAGTTACCTTGGAATATGCTAAATGTTCAGTAGGAGACAGGAGCTATTGAACTTTGCTGTTAAGCTGGGCCCCAAGGTATAAGGGTATGTGTACACAGATAAAACACAGAAGGGAGGGTCCCATGTAGTTAATCCATTCAATAAATGGTGGCTTACTGTATAACATATTAAGAAAGCAAACCATAAATCCAATGTTAGCAACTGGCTTCTATCATAGTAGTGTTCAGTGCATTTTAAGTTTTTCATCAGAGTAAGTGTAAGTTTGCTTATGTTATCTCTGTTGTAATAAAAAAAAAAGTTGTAAATTTAATATAACCTCACAGGAAAAGTTTTCAATATATTAAGAGATGTAATACTTTTAAATAAACTGTCTCTCCCAAGTATCTTTTAGAGAAATGAGAAGTAAACTCCTTAACAAGCATTTTCAGAGAATCTGGCAAGATGGCCGAATAACAGCTCTGGTCTGCAGCTCCCAGTGAGACCAATGTAGAAGGTGGGTGATTTCTCCATTTACAACTGAGGTACCCAGTTCATCCCACTGGGACTGGTTAGCCAGTGGGTCCAACCCACGGAGGGTGAGCAGAAGTAGGGTGGGGCATCGCCCCACATGAGAAGTGCAAGGAGCCAGGGGACCGCGCTCCCTCAGCCAAGCAAAGCTGTGAGGGACTGTGCTACCCAGCCCAGATACTACGCTTATCCCATGGTTTTTGCAATCCACAAATCAGGAGATTCCCTGGTGTGCCTACACCACCAGGGTCCTGAGTTTCAAGGACAAAACTGGGAGACTATTTGGGCAGACACTGAGCTAGCTGCAGTTTTTTTTTTTCCATAACCCAGTGGTGCCTGGAATCCAAGCGAGACAGAACCATTCACTCCTCTGGAAGTGGGACCCAAGCCAGGGAGCCAAGTGGTCTCGCTCAGTGGGTCCCACTCCCACGGAGCCCAGCAAGCTAAGAACCACTGGCTTGAAATTCTCACTGCCAACACAGCAGTCTGAAGTCAAACTGGGACAATTGAACTTGGTGGGGCGGGGGGGGTGTCCACCATTACTGAGACTTGAGTAGGCGGTTTTCCCCTGACAATGCTAACGGGGCTGGGAGGTTTGGACTGGGCAGAATTTACCATAGCACAGCAAAGCGGCTGTGACCTGACTGCCTCTCTAGATTCCTTCTCTCTGGGCAGGGCATCTCTGAAAGGCAGCAGCCCCAGTCAGGGGCTTATAGATAAAACCCCATTTCCCTGGGACAGAGCACCTTGGCGAAGGGGCAACTGTGGGCGCAGCTTCAGCAGACTTAAACTTTCCTGCCCGCCAGCTCTGAAGAGAGCAGCTGATCCTGACAAGGATTCTCCCAGCACAGTGCTCTAGCTCTGCTAAGGGACAGACTGCCTCCTAAAGTGGGTCCCTGACCCCTGTGCCTCCTGACTGGGAGAGACCTCCCAACAGGGGTCAAAAGACACCATACAGGAGAGCACTAGCTGGCATCAGGCTGGTGCCGCTTTGGGACGGAGCTTCCAGAGGAAGGAGTAGGAAGCAATCTTTGCTGTTCTGCAGCCTCCACTGGTGATACCAAGGTGAGCAAGGGCTGGAGTGGACCTCCAGAAAGCTGCAGCAGACTTGCAGAAGAGGGGCCAGACTGTTAGAAGAAAAACTAACACACAGAAAGCAACAACTTCAACATCAACAAAAAGAACCCCCACACAAAAACTCCATACAAAAGGCATTAGCCTCAAACATCAAAGGCACATAAATCCACAAAAATGAGGAAAAACCAGCATAAAAACGCTGAAAATTCCAAAAAATAGAATGCCTATTTTCCTCCAAATGATCATAACTCCTCTCCAGCAAGGGCATAAAACTGGACAGAGAATGATATTGACGAATTGACAGAAGTAGGCTTCAGAAGGTGGGTAATAACAAACTCCTATGAGCTAAAGGAGCATGTTCTAACCCAATCCAAGGAAGGTAAGAAACTTGATAAAAGGTTACAGGAACTGCTAACTAGAATAACCAGTTTAGAGAGGAACATAAATGACCTGATGGAGCTGAAAAACAGCACGAGAACTTTGTGAAGCATACACAAGTATGGATAGTTGAATCGATCAAGTGGAAGAAATGATATCAGAGATTGAAGATCAAATTAATGAAACAAAACATGAAGATTAGAGAAAAAATAATTAAAAGGAACGAACAAAGCCTCCAATAAATATGAGACTATGTGAATCAAATCTACGATTGATTCATGTTCCTGAAAGTGATGGGGAGAATGGAACCAAGTTGGAAAACACAATTCAGGATATCATCCAGGAGAACTTCCCCAACCTAGCAAGACAGGCCAACATTCAAATTCAGGAAATACAGAGACCACCACTAAGATACTCCTTGAGAAGAGCAATCCCAGGACACATAATCATCAGATACTCCAAGTTTGAAACAAAGGAAAAAATGTTAAGGGCAGCCAGAGATAAAGGTCGGGTTAACCTACAAAGAGAAGCTCATCAGACTAACAGTGGATCTCCCTGCAGAAACCCTACAAGCCTAAAGACAGTGAGGGCCAATATTCAACATTCTTAAAGAAAAGAATTTTCAACCCAGAATTTCATATACAGCCAAACTAAACTTCATAAGCAAAGGAGAAATAAAATCCTTTCCAGACAAGCAAATGCTGTGAGATTTTTGTCACTACCAGGTCTGCTTATAAGAGCTCCTGAAGGAAGCATTAAATATGGAAAGGAAAAACTGGTACCAGCCACTGCAAAAACATGCCAAAATATAAAGACCAATGACAATATGAGGAAACTACAACAACTAATGTATAAAATAACCAGCTAGCATCATGATGACCAGATCAAATTCACACGTAACAATATTAATCTTCAATGTAAATGGGCTAAATGCTTTCCATAAACAGAGCCAAACAAAAACCACGATTATCTCAATAGATGCAGAAAAGGCCTTCAATAAAATTCAACACTACTTCATGCTAAAAACCGCCATAAACTAGGTATTGATGAAACATATCTCGAAATAGTAAGAGCTATTTATGACAAACCCATAGTCAATATCATACTGAATGGGCAAAAGCTGGAAGCATCACTATTGAATACCAGCACAAGACAAGGATGCCCTCTCTCACTATTCCTATTCAACATAGTATTGGAAGTTCCAGCCAGGGCAATCAGGCAAGAAAAAGAAATAAAGGTATTCAAATAGGAAGAGAGGAAGTCAAATTGCCTCTGTTCACAGATGACATAATTGTATATTCAGAAAACCCCATCGTCTCAGCCTAAAAACTCTTTAAGCTGATAAGCAACTTCAGCAAAGTCTCAGGATACAAAACCAATGTGCAAAAATCACAAATATTCCTACACACCAATAATACACAAACAGAGAGCCAAATCATAGGTAAACTCCCATTCACAATTGCTATAAAGAGAATAAAGGAATACAACTTACAAAGGACATGAAGGACCTCTTCAAGGAGAACCACAAACCACTGCTTAAAGAAATAAGAGAGGACACAAACAAATGGAAAAACATTCCATGCTCATGGATAGGAAGAATCAACATCATGAAAATGGCCATAGTGCCCAAAGTAATTTATAGATTCAATGCTATCCCCATCAAGCTACCACGGACTTTCTTTGCAGAATTAGAAAATACTAATTTAAGTTTCATATGGAACCAAAAAAGAGCCCATATAGCCAAAACAATCCTAAGCAAAAAGAATAAATCTGGAGGCATCATGCTACCTGACTTCAAACTATACTACAAGGCTACAGTAACCGAAACAGCATGGTGCTGGTACCAAAACCGATAATATAGACCAATGGAACAGAACAGAGCCCTCAGAAATAACACCAAACATCTACAACCATTTGATCTTTGACAAACCTGACACAAACAAGCAATGGGGAAAGGATCCCCTATTTAATAAATGGTGCTGGGAAAACTGGCTAGCCATATGTAGAAAGCTGAAACTGGACCCCTTCCTTACACCTTATATAAAAATTAACTCAAGGTGAATTAACGACTTAAATATAAAACCTAAAACCATAAAAGCCCTACAAGAAAACCTGGATTATACCATTAAGGACACAGGCATGGGCAAAGACTTTATGACTAAAACACCAAAAGCACTTGCAACAGAAGCCAAATTTGACAAATGGGATCTAATTAAACTAAAGAGCTTTTGCACAGCAAAAGAAACTATCATTGGAGTGAACAGGCAACCTACAGAAGGGGAGAAAATTTTTGCAATCTATCCATCTGACAAAGGTCTAATATCCACAATCTACAAGAAACTTAAACAAATTTAGAAGAAAGAAACAACCCCATCAAAAAGTGGGCAAAGGATATGAATAGACACTTCTCAAAAGAAAACATTTATGCGGCCAAAAACATGAAAAAAAGCTCATCATCACTGGTCATTAGAGAAATGCAAATTGAAAACACAATGAGATAACATCTCATGCCAGTTAGAGTGGTGATCATTAAAAAGTCAGGAAACAACAGATGCTGGCGAGGATGTGGAGAAATAGGAATGCTTTTACACTGTTGGTGGGAGTGTAAATTAGTTCAACCATTGTGGAAGACAGTTGGCAATTCCTCAAGGATCTAGAACCAGAAATACCATTTGACCCAGCAATCCCATTACTGGGTGTATACCCAAATATTATAAATCATTCTTGTATAAAGACACATGCACATGTATGTTTATTGCAGCGCTATTTACAATAGCACAAACTTGGGACCAACCCAAATGCCCATCGATGATAGACTGGATAAAGAATAGATGGCACATATACAACATGGAATACTATGCAGCCATCATGTCCTTTGCAGGTACATGGATGAAGATGGAAACCATCATTCTCAGCAAACTAACACAGGAACAGAAAACCAAACACCAGGTATTCTCACTCATAAGTGGGAGTTAAACAATGAGAACACATGGATACAGGGAGGGGAACATTACAAACTGCGGCCTGTCGGGGGTTGGGGCAAGGGGAGGGAGAAGGGAAGGGAGAGCATTAGGACAGATACCTAATGCTTGTGGGGCTTAAAAACTAAATGACGGGTTGCTAGGTGCAGCAAACCACCATGGCACATGTATACCTATATAACAAACCTGCACGTTCTGCACATGTTTTCCAGAACTTAAATTAAAATTAACAAAAAAAACCCTGTTCTAATATAGAAACAAAATCATCGTATGCAAACGTTTCATCAATCGCAGAAGCAGTGAAACTAAAGACTCTTAAGTAGTACTATCAGATTCTGAAGAAAAATGTAATTGGTTGAAACCATGTAAGCGACTAGGGCAACCAATCAAAAGCCATACTGGGGAAACATGTGCAAAAATAAATGGACAATTAATACTAAAAAGAAGATAACAATGATTTCAATGAAACAAACCTAAATGGTTATTGGAAAAATGATAAAATTTCAATAGTCCAAAGATTTCTTCTTGTGGTCAAGATGAAATAGCAAGGACTGGATGTACCTATCTGCCCGAAACAACCAATTAAAAAAAGAACATAAAATATATAATATGTCAACAGTTTTCAGGATATCAGATGTTAGGCAATAAAGGAAAGTGATTCCTAATAGTGGGAAACAATCAGGTTAGCATTGTGACTGCTTCAGCTTACCAACCTGAGAGAGTTTTCTAGCTGCTGTGCAGGTAAGGGAAACTCAGGTGA
Organism: Hylobates moloch; assembly: GCF_009828535.3. Taxonomy (NCBI): domain Eukaryota; kingdom Metazoa; phylum Chordata; class Mammalia; order Primates; family Hylobatidae; genus Hylobates; species Hylobates moloch. The sequence goes on from NW_026652282.1 coordinate 69,104,939, forward strand.
AGCCTTGTGGGTTTAAGCTGAGGAGACAGAACTGAGACTCAGGGGAGACCAAGGCAGACAGTTAGCAGGACAGGGTATGAGAGGGGTGTGAGGAGCAGAGAGAGAGAACTACAAGGCTCTATAAAAGGTCTCACAAAAGTATCCAGCAGATTACTACTGATAAAGACATGTGAGGAAACAACCCAAGACCTTGGAAAGAACTATCTGAAAGCACTGGATGAAAATCAGGACTCACACAGGTGGGGTGTATTGCCTGTTTCCATTCACCAAAATGGAAAACATCGTAATTCATGAAGTATATTACAGAGTATTTAGAAGCACCTTGCCTAAATAGTGAGTAGCCCTAGACTAAACACTAGTCTGATCCTGCCTAAAAAAATTTAAAAGGAGGACCCAAAAGTATGAAACTGTTTCCAGTAACTTAACTGCTGTCCAGAATAAAGTTCAAGCATACTTATAGGAAAATGAAGAGCAAACTAAACCTAAAATTAGAAGAAAATAAATAATAAACATCAGAGAAGAAATAAACAAAATAGAGAATAAAAAATGATAAATGAAAAATAGTTGGTTTTATGAAAAGATAAACACAATTGACAAACCTGTAATGGGACTACGATAAAAGAGAGATGATTGAAATAAATAAAATCCAATGGAAAAGAAGACATTACAACTGATACCATAGACATAGAATTATGAGACTATTACAAACAACTATATACCAACAAATTGGAACACCTAGAAGAAATTGATACGTTCCTGGATACATAAAATCTACCAAAATTGAATGGACAAAATAGAAAATCTGAACAGACCAATAGCAAGTAACAGGATTAAATCAGTTACAGAAAGTCTCCCATCAATGAAAATCCCATTATCTGATGCCTTCACTGCTGAATTCTTAAGAACAAATACCAATCCTTTTCAAACCATTCCAAAGAATTAAAGAGGAGAGAATCCTTCCAAACTCATTGTATGAAGCCAGAATAACCCTACTGTTCTAACCAGACAAGAACACAACAACAACAAAAACTATAGGGCAATAGCCTTAAAGAACATAGATGCAAAAATCCCCAACAAAATATCAGCAAACTGAGTTCAACAGCACATTAAAAACATCATTTAACATGATCAAGTATAAATTATCTCAGGAATAAAAGGATGGTTCAACATATGCAAATTAACACATAATACATCACATCAACAGAATCAAGGACAAACGCCATATGATAAATTTAAAATGCAGAAAAAGCATTTGATAAAATTCAACATCCATTAATGATAAAAAACATTAAACAAATTAGGTATAGAAGATACATACCTCAACATAATAAAGGTCACATATGACAAACCCACAACTAATATACTGAATAGGGGAAGGTTGAAAGTTTTTCCTGTATGATCTGGAATAAGACAAATATGCCCACTTTTACCACTTTTATTCAGCATAGTACTGGAAGTCCTAGCCAGAACAATTGGGCAAAAGAAATAAGGGGCATACAAATTGGAAAGAAGGAAATAATACTGTTACTGTTTGCAGATGACATTATCTTATTTATAGAAAACCCTAAAGATGCCACCAAAAATTGTTAGAATAAACAAAGTGCAGTAAAGTTGCAGCATACAAAAGCAACATACACAAATCACTAGCATTTCTATATGACAATAGTGAACAGTCTGAAAAAGACATCGAGAAAGCAACTCCATTTAGGAGCTGCAAAAAAATAGACAGGAATAAATTTAACCGAGGATGTGAATGATCTCTACAATGAAAACTATAAAACACTGATGGAAGAAACTGAAGAGGATACAAATAAATGGAAAAATATTCCATTTTCATGAATAGCAATAATTAATATTGTTGATATGTCTATACTACCCAATCTACAGATTCAATGCAATCTCTATCAAGGTATCAATGGCATTCTTCACGGACACAGAAAAAATTATAAAATTCATATGGAAGCACAAAAGACTCCAAATAGCCAAAGCCATTTTGAGCAAAAAGAACAAAGCTGGAGGCATAACACTGACTTCAAAGTATTCTATAAAGCTACAGTAACCAAAACAGGATGGTGTTGGCATAAAAATAAACATATAGACCAATGGAACAGAACAGACAACACAGAAATGTATTGATGCGCTTACAATCAACTGATTTTCAATAAAGGAGCCAGGAACACACATTGGGTAAAGGATGGTCTCTTCAATAGACAGTGCCAATAAAACTGGACATGTATATGCAGAATAATAAAACTAGACCACCATCTCTTACCATATATAAAAATCAACACAAAATGGATTGAACACTTAAATGTAAGACCTGAAACTATAAAACTACTAGAAGAAAACATGGGGGAAATGCTTCATGACGTTGGTCTGGATAAGAATTTTGGGGTAAGAATTCAACAATACAGGCAAGAGAAGCAAAAATAGACAAGTGGGATTACCTCAAACTAAAAAGTTACTGCCCAACAAAGGAAATAATCAACAAAGGAAAGAAACAATCTACAGAATAGTAGAAAATATTTGCAAAGTATGTATCTGAAAAGGGATTCATATCCAGAATATATAAAACATTAAAACAACTTAATAGCAAAAAAATACATAATTTGATTAAAACATGGTCAAAAAATCTAAATAGACTTTTTTTAAAAAGAATAAATACAAATATCCAATAGGTATATGGAAAAATGCTCAATATCACTAATTATCACAGAAATACAAATCAAAATCATAATGGGATATTATCTCACCCCAATTAGAATGGCTAGTACAAAAATGACAAATGCTGCCATGGATGTAAAGAAATAAGAAATGTGCTATACTATTGGTGGGAACGTAAACTAGTACAGCCACTATGGAAAACTGTATGGTATTTCCTCAAAAAATTAAAAACAGTACTAACATATGATCCAGCAGTCCCACTACTGGCTATTTACCCAAACGAAATGAGAACAGTATATTGAAAAGATATCTGTACTCCTATATTTACTGCAGCATGATTCACAATAGACAAGATATAAAAGCAACCTATGTGTTCACCAACAGATAGTGGATTATAAAATGTGGTACATATAAACAATGGAATACTATTGGCCAAAAGAAATGCTGTCATTTGTGGCACCATAGATAAACCTGGAAGACATTATGTTAAAGAAAATAAGCCAGACACAGAAATACAAATACCACCTGATCCACTCATTTGTGGAATTTACAAAAGCTGATCTCATAGAGGTACAGAGTAGAACAGTGGTTACTAGGGAATGAGGAGGTTAGGGTTGAGGGAAGGATGGGGAGAGATTAGTAAATGGGTAAAAAATTATAGACAGATAAGAGAAATAAGTTCTGGTGTTCTATTGCAGAGTAGAGTAAATATAATTAACAGTACTGTATTATATATTTCAAAACAGCTAAAAAAGAGGATTTTGAATGTTTTCATCACAAAGAAATGCTAAATGTTTAAGGTGATGGATAAGTTAATTACCCTGATTTGATCATCATACAATATACCCATGTATTGAAATATCACACTATACCTCATAAATATGTACAATTTTTATGTGTTAATTAAAAATAAATCTTAAGAAAAAAAATTTGAGATTAAGAAAATAGAATACTTACAGGAATTTAAAAGTATCTAGCACCCACCAAGGTAAAATTCACCGTATTTGGTATCTTCTCAAAAATTAGTGGCCAGGCAAAAAGCACAAAAATGAGATACATCCCATCAATACCTAATTTATTGAGAGTTTTTAGCATGAAAGGTTGTTGAATTTTGTCAAAGGCCTTTTCTGCATCTATTGAGATAATCATGTGGTTTTTGTCTTTGGTACTGTTTACATGCTGGATTACATTTATTGATAAATTAGGTATTGATGGGACGTATCTGAAAATAATAAGAGCTATCTATGACAAACCCACAGCCAATATCATACTGAATGGGCAAAAACTGGAAGCATTCCCTTTGAAAACTGGCACAAGACAGGGATGCCCTCTCTCACCACCCCTATTCAACATAGTGCTGGAAGTTCTGGCCAGGGCAATCAGGCAGGAGAAGGAAATAAAGGGTATTCAATTAGGAAAAGAGGAAGTCAAATTGTCCCTGTTTGCAGATGACATGATTGTATATCTAGAAAACCCCACTGTCTCAGCCCAAAATCTCCTTAAGCTGATTAGCAACTTCAGCAAAGTCTCAGGATACAAAATCAATGTACAAAAATCACAAGCATTCTTGTACACCAATCACAGACAAACAGAGAGCCAAATCATGAGTGAACTCCCATTCACAATTGCTTCAAAGAGAATAAAATACCTAGGAATCCAAC
>NW_026652282.1:69124263-69124642 GCF_009828535.3 Hylobates moloch
CTAGAAATACCATTTAACCCAGCCATCCCATTACTGGGTATATACACAAAGGATTATAAATCATGCTGCTATAAAGACACATGCACATGTATGTTTATTGCGGCACTATTCACAATAACAAAGACTTGGAACCAATCAAATGTCCAACAATGATAGACTAGATAAAAAAAAATGTGGCACATATACACTATGGAATACTATGCAGCCATAAAAAAAGATGAGTTCATGTCCTTCGTAGGGACATGGATGAAGCTAGAAACCATCATTCTCAGCAAACTATCATAAGGACAAAAAACCAAACAGCACATGTTCTCACTCATAAGTGGGAACTGAACAATAAGAACACATGGACACAGGAAGGGGAACATCACACACTGGG
>NW_026652282.1:69124665-69149244 GCF_009828535.3 Hylobates moloch
ATGGACACAGGAAGGGGAACATCACACACTGGGGCCTGTTGTGGGGTGGGGGGTGGGAGGAGGGATAGCATTAGGAGATATACCTAATGTTAAATGACGAGTGAATGGGTGCAGCACACCAACATGGCACATGTATACATATGTAACAAACCTGCACATGTACCCTAAAACTTAAAGTATAATAATAAAAATGTTGAAGTCATCAAATGACTTCATATCAAAAGTATCAAAATTTTGTTACTTTCTTTAATGGAGCCTAGTTTTAATAGTACATAATATATTTGTTTTTAACCTCCCTCAGTATTATATAACAAGCTCTCCTTCACAGAATGACAAGCAGAGGATGAATGACAAATGAAAGCAAAAGTGCCATTCTTAAGTATTAAATAATACTCCCTAAATTTTCTTGGTAAATAAGAGAAAAATAAGCTCACCCACATTTTTAAAAAATCTGTCACTTTCATATGAATAATTTTTCATTTTTTTGAAGTAGATATGTTAGTGCTGGCCAGTTAAAAAAGAAATATACTGAGCTATGACAAAAATGATCACTTTTACATAATTAGTTAGGCATTTAGTTAGATGACCTAATTGGAAGAAAACCATTATTACCAAAAATTATTAATTTAATCTAACTTGGACCCCAAATACTTTAAGTTGGCCCATTTCTTGATTTTATTTTTGTTCCATTGATCTATTATTTTTTTCTTCAAATTTTAAGTTCTGGGGTACATGTGCATGATGTGCAGGTTTGTTACATAGGTAAACGTCTGCCATGGTGGTTTGCTGCACAGATTAACCCAACACTTAGGTATTAAGCCCAGCATGCATTAGCTATTTATCCTCAGCCTCTGCCTCCCCTGATCCCTGTAACAGGGCCCAGTGTTTGTTGTTCTCTGACATGTGTCTATGGGTTCTCATTGTTCAGCTCCTTTATACGTGAGAATACTCAGTGTCTGGCTTTCTGTTCCTGAGTTAGTTTGCCAAAAATAATGGCTTCCAGCTACATCCATGTCCCTGCAAAGAACATCCTTTTTATGGCTGCATAGTATTCCATGATATATATGTACCACATTTTCTTTATCCAGTCTATCATTGATGGGCATGTGGGTTGATTCCATTACTTTGCTATTATAAATAGTGCTGCAGTGAACATATGTATGCATGTATCTTTATAAGAGAATTATTTATATTCCCTTGGTTATATACCCAGTAATGGGATTGCTGGGTCAAATGGTATTTCTCATTCTAGTTCACTGAGGAAACACCACACTGTCTTCCATAATGGTTGAACTAATTTACATTCCCACCAACAATGTAAAAGTGTTCCTATTTCTGCACAGCCTTGCCAGCATTTGTTGTTTCTTGACTTTTTAATAATTGCCATTCTAACTGGTGTGAAATGGTATCTCAATGTGATTTTGATTTGCATTTCTCTAATTATCAGTGATGTTGAGTTTTACCTATATTTCTGGGTACATAAATGTCTTCTTTTGAGAAGTGTCTGTTCTTGTCCTTTGCCCACTTTTGAATGTTTTCTTGTAAATTTGTTTAAGTTCCTAGTAGACTGTAAATACTAGACCTTTTTCAGATGGATAGATTGAAAAACTTTTCTCCCACTCTGTAGTCTCTCTGTTCACTGACGATAGTTTCTTTTGCTGTGAAACAGCTCTTTAATTAGATCCCATTTGTCAGTTGTTTGCTTTTGTTGCAATTGCTTTTGTCATTTTTGTCATTGAAATCTTTGCCTGTTTCTATGTCCTGAATGGTATTGCCTAGATTTTCTTCTAGGGTGTTTATAGTTTTGGGTTTAACATTTAAGTCTTTAATCCATCTAATTTTTGTATAAGGTGTATGGAAGGGGTCCAGTTTCAATTTTCTGCATATGGTTAGCCAGTTCCCCAGCACCCTTTATTAAATAAGGAATCCTTTCCCCATTGCTTGTTTTTCTCAGGTTTGTCAAAGATCAGATGGTTGTAGACGTGCAGTCTTATTTCTGAGTTCTCTATTCTGTTCCATTGGTGTATGTGTCTGTTTTTGCACAAGTATCAAGCTCTTTTGGTTACCGTAGCCTTGTAGTATAGTTTGAAGCCAAGTAGTGTGATGCCTCCAGCTTTGATCTTTTTGCTTAGGATTGTCTTAGATATTTGGGCTATTTTTGGTTCCATATAAATTTTAAAATAGTTTCTTCTAATTCCGTGAAGAATGTCAGTGGTAGTTTAGTGGGAATACCCTTTAATCTATAAATTGCTTTGGTCAGTATGGCCATTTTCATGATATCAATTCTTCCTAACAATAAGCATGGGATGTTTTTCCATTTGTGTCCTAATTTCCATGAGCAGTGGTTTGTAGTTCCCCTTGAAGAGGTCCTTCACTTCCGTTGTTAGCTGTATTCATAGGTGTTTTATTCTTTTTGTAGCAATTGTGAATGGGAGTTCATTTATGATTTGTCCCTCTGCTTGCCTGTTGTTGGGGTATAGAAATGCCAGCAATTTTTGCAAATTGATTTTGTATCCTGAGATTTGCTGAAGTTGCATCAACTTAAGAAGCTTTTGGGCTGAGACGATGGGGTTTTCTAGATATAAGATCAAGTCATCTGCAAAGAAAGAAAATTTGACTTCTCTTTCTATTTGAATACCCTTTATTTTGTTCTCTTGCCTGACTGCCCTGGCCAGAACTTCCAATTATATGCTGAATAGGAGTGGTGAGAGAGGGCATCTTTGTCTTGTGCCTGTTTTCAAGGGGAATTCTTCCAGCTTTTGCCCATTCAGTATGATTTTGGCTGTAGGTTTCTCATATTATTTTCTTGATATTTTGAGGCATGCTCCTTCAGTACCCAGTGTATTGAGCGTTTTTAACCTGAAGTGATGTTGAATTTTCTGCATCTATTGAGATAATTGTGGTTTTTGTCTTTAGTTCTGTTTATGTGATGAATCACATTTATTGATTTGCATATGCTGAACCAACCTTACATCCTGGGGATTAAACCAACTTGACTGTGGTGGATAAGCTTTTTGATGTGCTGCTGAATTCAGTTTGCCAGTTTTTACTGAGGATTTTTGTGTTGATGTTCACCAGGGATACTGAACTGGAGTTATTTGTTGTTGTTACATCTCTGTCAGGTTTTGATATCAGGATGAATCTAGCCTCATAAAATGAGTTAGGGAAGAGTCCCTCTTTTTCGATTTTTTGGAATAGTTTCAGAAGGAATGGTACCAGCTCTTCTTTGTACCTCTGGTAGAATTCAGCTGTGAATCCATCTGGTCCTGGGCTCTTTTTGGTTGGCAGGCTATTACTGCCTCAATTTCATAACTCACAATTGGTCTATTCAGGGATTCAATTTCTTCCTGGTTGTCGCGGGAGGGTGCATGTTCCAGGAATTTATCCATTATTCTAAATATTCTAGTTTATGTGCATAGAGGTGTTTATAGTATTCTCTGGTGGTTGTTTTTATTTTTGTGGGATCAGTGGTGATATCCTCCTTATCATTTCTGATTGTGTCTACTGTCTATTTGATTATTCTCTCTTCTGTCTAGCTAGTTGTCTATTTTATTAATTTTGTTTTTTTAAAAATCAGCCCCTGGTTTTGTTGACTTTTTGAGGGGTTTTTGTGTCTCTATATCCTTCAGTTCAACTCTGATTTTGGTTATTTCCTGTATTCTCATAGCTTTGTGTTTGTTTGCCCTTGGTTCTCTAGTTCTTTCTGTTGTGATGTTACGTTGTTAATTTGAGATCTTTCTAGCTTTTTGATGTGGACATTTAGTGCTATAAATTTCCCTCAACACTGTTTTAGCTGAGTTTCAGAGATTCTGGTACATTGTCTCTTTGTTCTCATTAGTTTCGAAGAACTTCTTGATTTCTGCCTTAATTTCATTATTTATCCAGGAGTCATTCAGGAGTAGTTTGTTCAATTTCCGTGTAGTTGTGTGGTTTTCAGTGAATATCTTAATCTTGAGTTCTAATTTGATTGTGCTGTGGTCAGAGGACTGTTTGTTATGATTTCAGTTTTACTTTTTTTTTTTTGCATTTGCTGAGGAATGTTTTACTTCTAATTGCGTGATCAATTTTAAAGTAAATGCCACCTGGCAATGAGAAGAATGCATATTCTGTTGTTTTTTGGTGGAGAGTTCCAAAGATACCTATCAGGTCCTCTTGATACAGAGCTGAGTTCAAGTCCTGAAGGTTTTTGTTAATTGTCTGTCTTGACAATCTGTATAATATTGTCACAGGAGTTCTAAAGTCACCTACTATTATCGTGTGGGAGTCTAAGTCTCTTTATAAGTCTCTAATAACTTGCTTTATGAATCTGGATGCTCCTGTATTGGGTGCATATATATTTACGATAGTTAGGATAGTTAGCTCTCCTTGTTGACTTGAACCCTTTACCATTATGTAATGCCCTTCTTTGTCTTTTGTTTTTTTAAAGTGTATTTTGTCAGAAACTAGTATTGCGACCCCTGCTTTTTTCTGTTTCCTATTTGCTTGGTAAATTTTCCTCCAACCTTTTATTTTGCAACTATGTGTGTCTTTGCAGGTTAGATGGGTCTCTTAAAGACTGCATACTAATGGGTCTTGACTGTTTATCCAGCTTGCATTCTGTGTCTTTTAATTGAGGAATTTAGCCTATTTACATTTAACGTTAATATTGTTATGTGTGAATTTGGTCTGTCATTATGATGCTAGTTGGTTATTTTGCATACTTGTTTATGTGGTTGTTTCATAATGTAACTGGTCTGTGTACTTCAATGTGTTTTTGTAGTGGCTGGTACCAGTTTTTCCTTTTCATATTTAGTGCTTCCTTCAGGAGCTCTTGCAAGGCAGGCCTGGTCGTGAAGAATTCTGTAAGCATTTACTCATCTGAAAGAGACCTTATTTTTCCTTTGCTTGTGAAGTTTATTTTGCCCAGGTATGAAATTCTGGGTTGGAAATTCTTTTCTTTAAGAATGTTAAATATTGGCCCCCAAGCTCTTTTGGCTTGTAAGGTTTCCACAGAGAGGTCAGCTGTTAGTCTGATGAGTTTCCTTTTGTAGGTGACCTGGCCTTTTCTCTCTGGCTACGCTTTTTTCTTTCATTTCAACCTTGGAGAATCTGACGATTATGTTCCTTATGGTTGATCTTCTGGTGGAGTATCTTACTGGGGTTCTCTGGATTTCTTGAATTTGAATGTTGGTCTTTCTTGCTAGGTTGGGGAAGTTCTCCTGGATAATATCCTGAAGTGTGTTTTCCAACTTGGTTCTGTTCTCCCCATCTCTTTCCAGTACCCCAATCAGTTGGAGGCTTGGTCTTTTTACATAGTCCCATATTTCTCTGAAGTTTTGTTTGTTTTCATTCTTTTTTCTCTATTCTTGTTTGTCTGCCTTATTTCAGAAAGATAGTCTTCAAGCTCTGAGATTTTTTCCTCTGCTTAATCTATTCTGCTATTGATACTTGTGATTACATTGTGAAGTTCTTGTGTTTTTCAGCTCCATCAGGTCACTTATGCTCCTCTCTAAACTAGCTATTCTAGTTATCAGCTCCTGTTACCAGCTATTGTGTTATCATGATTCATAGCTTCTTTGCATTGGGTTACAACATGCTCCTGTAGCTCAACAAAGCTTGTTATTACCCACCTTCTGAAGCCCACTTCTGTCAATTCAGCCATCTCAGTCATTTGAAGGGGAAGAGGTCCTCTGGCTTTTTGAGTTTTCAGCATTTTTGCATTGATTATTTCTCATCTTTGTGGGCTTATCTATCTTTGATCTTTGAGGTTGCTGACCTTTGAGTGAGGTTTTTGTGGTGTCTTTTTCATTGATGCTGTTGTTTTGTGTTGCTTTCTGTTTGTTGTTCTTTTAAAAGTCAAGCCACTTTTCCATAGAGCTGCTGCAGTTTGCTGGGGGAATGCTCCACATCCTAGCTTTCATTGATTTTCCCTTACCTGGAAGTATCACTGGTGAAGGCTGTGAAATAGCAAAGATGACAATCTGCTCCTTACTCTGGGAGTTCTGTCCCATGGGGATACTGACCTGTTGCTGACCTGTATGCTCCTGTAGGAGGTGTCTGGAGATCCCTGTTGGGAGGTCTCACCCAGTCAGGAGGGATGGGATCAGGATCCCACTTTAAGAAACAGTCTGGCTGCTTTTTGGTAGAGCAGGTGTGCTGCATTGGGGGAACCCTTCCTTGTCCTGACCGCTTGGCCTCCCCAGAGACAGCAGGCTGGAAAGACTGAGTCGAACGACCTGCAGAGATGTTGGCTACCCCTCCCCCGGGGGCCCTGTCTCAGGGAGAAATCAGAGTTCTGTTCCAATAACCTTGGCTGGAGTGGCTGAAATTCCCATAGGGAGGCTCTACCCAGTGAAGAGGGATACATCGGGGTCCCAGTTACAGAAGCAGTCTGGCTATGATCTGGCACAGCAGCTGTGCTGGGTTGTGGGGGACTCTTCCTCCTCTAGACTGCCTGGACTTCCCAGAGCAGGCAGGCTAGAATGGCTGTTGACTGAACTTCAGTAACTGGTGCCACTCCTCCCCCCAGGGGCTCCATCCTAGGGAAACATCAAATTTCTCTCTCTATAACCCTGGCTGGAAGTGCTGAAGTCCTCCGGGGAGGACCTGTCCAGTGAGGAAAGATGGATTGGGGTCCCACTCAAAGAAGCAGTCTGGCAACAATCTGGCACAGCTGCTGTGCTGCTTCATCAGGGATTCCTCCTTGTCTGGACTGCCTGGACTCCCTGGAGCTGGCAGGTTAGAATGACTGACTCAACCAAACCAGAGAGTTGGTGGTCACCCCTCCCCCCGGAACTTGGTCCATCTCAGACCATTTCCAGCCCGTTGCTGCTGGTTGGCTGGAATTCCAAGCCAGTGGGTCTCAACTTGTGAGGTGCTATGGAAGTGGGGCCCACAGAATGATGCTGCCTGTCTTCCTGGATTCAGGTCCCTTCCTAGGATGGAAGTATAGATGGGTCTTCTGCCTTGCTGGAATTCCCAGAGCCAGAGTATGCAAAACTCTTGGGTCTTGGGTCTCTGTGTGTGCCTGAGCAGCTGCCCCACTGAGACTCCTCACAGCTCTGTATATCGAACCAAAGGCCCTGGTGGCATGGGCTCATGAGGGGATCTGCTGATCCATGGGTTGCAAAGATCCATGGGAGAAGCATGGTTCTCTAGGTGGGGTCACACAATCGCTCACCACTTGCCTTGGCTCTTGGCTAGGGGTGGGGGTTCCTTTGTCTCTGTGCCACTCTGAGGTGTGTCATCACCCCACCCTGCTATTCTTTGTCCTCCATGGGTCGAGTTGTCTGCCTAGTCAGTCCCAATGCAAGAAACTATATTTCAGTTGAAGGTGCTGAATTCACACACCATTTTCACTCCTCTCCATGAAAGTTGTGGACTGCACCTACTTCTAGTTGGGCATCTTGGCCCCTCTCAATGTACTCAGGTTTCTTATTTTTAACGTCCGCTTTAAATGGATAAAAGCCAGCAAAACTCCAAATACTTTGAACATACATGAATATAGGAGCATAGCAATTTTCCTATTCTCATAGTACTCAAATTTAATTCCAAATTAAAGGTTGGAAAATACTGATTAATAATTCATCACTTCTATTTTCAATGTAATCATGTGTCTGAGGTAAAACGTTTTTATTACTCATTCTGTAAGCATGTTTAATTGGTCAAATGTGTAACAATTCATATATCCTCAGTATAAATGAATAACTTCCATATATACTTAAGCAACACCTGCTTTGATCACAAATAATAATAAATATCTCTCAGAAAAAACAAGGGTTGATTTCTGATTATTGCATTTGCTAATGTACCTTCCTAGCTTGGCTTAGATAGTATAGTCTTTCACTAGTATAATTTGGCATGAGGCATTTGAAAACTATGGTACTACTATGAGTTCTAGATGAACTTCAATGTATTATTTTAACTGTAAAACTGCTCTGTAGTACAGATCATGTAAAGGATAATGTATTAGTCCATTCTCACACTGCTATGAAGACAGACCCAAGACTGGGAAATGTATAAAGAGGTTTAATTGACTCACAGTTTTGCATGGCTGGGACAGTCTCAGGAAACTTACAATCATGGCAGAAGGAGGAGGGCAAGCAAGGAAGTCAGGAAGGGAAATGAACGCAGGGGGAACTACCAAACACTTATAAAACTATCAGATCTCATGATAACTCATTCACTATCACAAGAACAACATGGGGAAAATTGCCCCCATGATTCAGTTACCTCCACCTGTTGTCTCCCTTGACACATGGGGATTATGGGGATTACAATTCAAGATGAGATTTTGAGTTTGGACACAGTCAAAACATATCAGGTAATAAGGTTCTGTATACTTCATGTCCATTACTACAGAAACAAAGTGGGTCAACAATAATAGCTTTCCTTCGAGCCTTCGATTGTTAAAGGGTTACAGACCTCTCATTCCTCCATTTAATCTACATGAAACAAGGTAGTAAATCCTTTTTTCCTCTAGGAAGTTTTCCCTAATGTGAATGGATTGAAAAGAGTACTAAACTGAAAATCAGTTCCAACTCTGCCACTCATTAATGTGCAAGTTAAATTCTATATGCCTTGGTTTATTTATCTGCAAAATGATGAGGTGAGGGACTACTTGCCTTCTAGCTCTATAAATCTGTAACCTGTAAATACATGAAAAAAGCATCTTCTATTAAAAGCGACTTCAAGCCAAAATGAAAAATAAACATTTATGTAAAATCTCACTGCTTACTGCAAATTATAGTCACTCACAATAGGACAACATCTGTATAAAATGTAGCAAAAACACTTGCTGTGTAAATTAACAATGCAAGATATACCAGAAGAAATGATTAGCTTATAAAAATGTATCCAATTGAGTACTCATTATGCTAGATGTGATAGAAAATGCAAAAATAAGTATGTTATTTAAGGCTTCCTAAGAGTGAAGAACAAAAATGTACCCAAGTGAATATATGACCAGGCAGAATGTGGTAAGTGCTCTAATAAAGTACATACCAAATAGTAATGGGAAAACAGTAGAGGAAAAGTAGAAGAAACAACAGATGCTGGTGAGGCTGTGGAGAAACAGGAATGCTTTTACACTGTTGATGGGAACATAAATTAGTTCAACCATTGTAGAAGACAGTGTGGTGATTCCTAAAGGATCTAGAACCATAAATACCATTTGGCCCAGCAATCCCATTACGGGGTATATACCCAAAGGAATATAAATCATTCTATTATAAAGATACATGCACGTGTATGTTCACTGCAGCACTATTCACAGTAGCAAAGACATGGAATCAACCCATATGCCCATCAATGATAGACTAAAGAAAATGAGGTAAATATATACCATGGAATACTATGCAGCCATTAAAAAAAACAAAAACAAAAACAAAAAAAAACAAGATCATGTCCGTTGCAGGGACATGGATGGAGCTGGAAGCTATTATCCTCAGCAAACTAACGCAGGAACAGAAAACCAAACACTCCATGTTCTCACTCATAAGTGGGAGCTGAACAATGAGAACACATGGACACAGGGAAGGAAACCACACACAATCAAGACCTGGTCCTGTTGGGGGAGGGGCGGGAGGAGAGTGAGCACCAGGATAAATAGCTAATGCATGCAGGGCTTATTACCTAGGTGATGGGTTGATAGGTGCAGCAAACCACCATGGCACACATTTACCTATGTAACAAATCTGCACATCCTGCACATGTATCCCAGAACTTAAAATTATAAAAAAATTACACTTTTCAAAAAAAAATATTCAGGGAACCAAGACCTCACCAAACAGACAAAATAAAGCACCAGGTGCTACATGAACAGGTGCTCAAAATCACTAATCATCTGGAAAATGGAAATCAAAACTGCAGTGAGGGCTGGGCACCATGGCTCAAGAATGTAATCCCAGCACTTTGGGAGGCCGAGGTGGGTGGATCACGAGGTCAAGAGATCGAGACCATCCTAGCCAACATGGTGAAAGATCATCTCTACTAAATATGCAAAAATAAGCTGGGTGTGGCGGCACCTGCCTGTAATGCCAGCTACTCAGGAGGCTGAGGTGGGAGAATCATTGAACCTGGGAGGCAGAGGTTGCAGTGAGCCAAGATCATGCCACTGCACTGCAGCCTGGCGACAGAGTGAGACTCGGTATCAAAAAAAAAAAAAAAAAATGCAATGAGACATCACCTCACTCCAATCAGAGTGGCTACTAACAAAAAAATCAAAAGATAAGTGTTGACAAAGATGTGGAGAGATGGGAACCCTCACACACTGCTGGTGAGAATGCAAATTAGCACAGCCATTATGGAAAACAGTATAGTGGTTCCTCAAAAAATTCTACCATATTATCCAGCAATCCCACTGCTGGATATATATCCAAAGGAAATGGAATCAGTATGTAGAAGAGCTATCTGCACACTCATGTTCACTGCAGCATTATTCACAATAGCCAAGATATGGAATCAACCTAAGTGTCTATCAACACATGAATTGATAAAGAAAATATAGTGTGTACATACACAATGAAATACCATTCAGCCATAAAAAAGAATGAAATCCTGTCATTTGTGGCAACGTGGATTAACCTGGAGGACATTGCGTTAAGTGAACTAGCCAGGCACAGAAAGACAAATACCACATGATTTCACTTATATGTGGAATCTAAAACATTGTTCTCATAGAAATAGACAGTAGAATAGTGGTTACCAGAGGATGGGGAGTGGTGGGTGAGGAGATGGTGAGAGATTGTTCATTGGGTACAAGTTAATCTTTTTAAAAGAGACAAAAGAAGAGGTAATAAATAATCTATGTCTGATGGGCAGCAAATGTCACAGTTCTCACAACTAAAGGGCACTAGTTTAAGAGGTTATGGGAAACTGAACAACAGTTTACTTTCACGCCTAGTTTAAAACAAAGGTAAGCAGTAGAACTGTTAAAATGTACATAAGATAGTTTCTTAAAAGGTTCTCATAGCTCCTAGAAGTTTCAAAGACAGAACTAAAGTCACCCGATCCATAAAAAGGGATTATCTAAGAGACCTTATGAGATATGTCAACAATACCCCTAATATCTTTTGCTATGAGAAGTTTTCCAGATTACCAGGCTAAAAGAGACGTAAGAATAAAACCAAGCTTTAATATGTATTATCACTTAAACACCAGATAGGCCTAAACATAAAATACATGGAACATAGAAAACTGAAAATTTGAGCACAATTGGCATGTTAAGTCCCCATCTATTTCAGCAGATTTTTTTTTTTTGCATTTTTAAAATAGATCAGTTTTATTCTGCTAGTTCCATAAAAAAACAATGTAAACACAAGCGTTCTGTACATCTTGCTAGTGAATTCACATAACGCTTAGTTCCCTAATCCTTTGACCTCCTCAATTTCTCCAGTTATTTTCTGTTTGGACCACTGGCCACAGGAGTGGAGTGGGGTTGGGGCTTAGGAGAGAACAATGTGGCTTTTTGGTATGACTTGTTTTATTGCTTGCCCTTTCAGCACACTCCCGTTACTCCTAACACAAAGTTTGAGATTTAAGCCCTTAAACCTATAGGAATCACCATCAGTTTTTTCTTTTTCTGTTTGTTTGTTTGTTTTGCATAGGCATTACTAGGTTAGTAACAGGAGACTGGTATAGAAAGTGGTGAGGAGTCGAAGCCAACAAATTGCTTTAAACACAAGATGAAAATGCTCTGTTCTGTCCACACAAAGAATCACCTAATACTGGTGTGAGGCATCTCACTTAGCTGTGGAGAAGTCCTTGGAATTGTATCTCAGAAAGACATTTCCAGCTTTAAGTCAGTAAACCTTTTGGCAACGAGCTAACTGCCTTAAAGGGGAAAAAAAAAAAAGAGTTCTACTTTAAAGACCTTGCAAGTGGAGGCCGGGCGTGGTGGCTCACGCCTGTAATCCTAGCACTTTGGGAGGCCGAGGCAGGTGGATCACGAGGTCAGGAGATGGAGACCATCCTGGCAAACATGGTGAAACCCCGTCTCTACTAAAAAAAATACAAAACATTAGCCGGGCGTGGTGGCGGGCGCCTGTAGTCCCAGCTACTTGGAGAGGCTGAGGCAGGAGAATGGCGTGAACCCGGGAGGCAGAGCTTGCAGTGAGCCGAGATCGCACCACTGCACTCCAGCCTGGGCGACAGAGCGAGACTCTGTCTCAAAAAAAATAAAAATAAAAATAAATAAATAAATAAAATACCTTGCAAGTGGAGAACTTGTTCTACAAAGATTCTTGGAAATGTTAGCAGAGATAACTGACATGGGTAACTGTGAGCCAACCAGGAACTGTCAACAGCCCAATCTCAGCAGATATTTTTAAAAGGAACACAGGAGATTCACATGCATGGCTTTAAACATTAAAATTGATCCTTGGTAAAACGTATTTTCTGAAGCATAAACTGGATGACTATAAAATACATATTTAATGAATAATACTAGTAGTTCTAATCACATTACATGGGGAAATCTTGCAAATTACAAATAAACCAAATTGCATAGAAATGAATTTTGGAGTTATAAGGAACCAAAGAAAGATTAGCACTCAGTTTTCCTAGCTTCCATTCAAGTGTTCCTTCTACTATAGCACACAGCATACTCATACTAAGGTTAAGATCCAAGCACAATCCCTTGTCTGTTTTTCTAATGTTTAAAAGTTAGTGACAAATCCCCGGTTTATTTATGCTGACAACGATCAGGATGCTGGAATTACTTCGCAATGTATTCTACAAACTGGCTAGTGTTCTTGAGATAATTAGCACATATTAACTATAAGCAATTACTTTTGTCATAAAATGTGTTCTACTTCAAATTGTAGCTTAAAAGGTTCCAGGACCTAAAAGCCACATGGTGACAAGTGATGAGTTTTCATTTAAAACTTAAAATTTAAAAAATTATAAATGTAAGAAATTAGTTTTCAAGCCTGGATTGACTATTTTTTTCCCCCAAATAAATAAGGCCAGTTATGCTGAAACTTCACTAATATGGCAGCCACTGGCCACATGTGGCTATTAAGTACTTAAAATGTGGGTAGTCCATATTCACACGGCTATAAGTATAAAATATACAGTACATTTTGAAGACTCAGTAAGAAAAAGTATAGAATATTTAAATTTTTATATTGATTAGATGTTGAAGTAATAGTATTTTGGATATATTAGATTAAACAACATATATTACTAAATTTAATTTCACTTAAAAAAATTTAATGTGGCTACTAGAAATTTTTAAATTATGTATTTGCCTTGCATTATATTTCTACTGGACCACTCTAAGCCATCAGGAATGAATATCCAGGTGCCACAGATACATAGTCCATTCATTCTCTAAGAATAAGTTAGCATTATAAAAATTGTCTACATAATCAAGTCAATTTCTGAGCTAAAAGAAAATGATATGGAAATACATGGTAAATCTAGAAATAAGCTTTAATTGGCTTTAAATATATCCTGTTCCCAAATTTTACATTTTTGGTTTTGGTTAATACAGGAACTAGTTAATATTCCCTGCACATATGTAAATTGACCAGAAAGGAAGGTGGCCCAGAAACATGGTAAAACCAAAAGCTATCCTTTGTATATTGTTCAATTCACTCATAGATGTGTTAATTAAAAACACTTACATATGACACCATCAGATACTCTGCAAACACACACTAAGCTATGACTTAGGGATTTTAGCAATTTAACATGAATGCAACAAAACAAAACATTATAATTTATACCTTTGCTCCGTCTGAAATATTGTCCCAGTTTCCACCACTCAAAGAGAATTTTCCATTGCCTATACGCAGCAGTATCTCTTCAGGAGTATCATTGGGGCCATTAGCAAATGGAGTGTAGCTATTAATAAAATAGATTTTAATAGACGCTAGAGGGTAACATACCCAAACAATGAAAGAGATACAAATATTTACTACATGCAAATATTTACTTCAGCGAATAAAAATATCATCTCATATTTCCTTTCGCTGTTAAAGTCAAATTTTATATTTCAAACCATAAATTTAACCTTAATAAAATTTTTAATAAAATGGAGAATCTTGTTTACACCTATTATTTCTTTTGTCTTTGATCAGCTAATCAATGTAAAATAAAATAAAGGTGGCTTTTCATGTAAAGCTTCAATCTTAAAACTAGACAACACTAAAACACACATATTCCAGGCATAGGTTAGCAAACAAATATACCTAGTAAAAAGAAAATGTTAATTTCATATATTCATAATATATTTATTGTCTTGTTTCAATTTATTCATTAACATTTCATCATTATCATCAGTGGAAATGGTTATCATTACTTTTTATTAATATCTATGGAAACTTGGTTGGTTAAATATTTATATCGACACAAAACTCCATAGCCATTACATTTATTATGTAGATCAATGATGTAGATTGTGTTTGATATGCAAACTTTAGCTACCCTTAACTTCAGTATTTACTGTTGTCTATAACTAAATATTTTGCATACATTTGTAATACCTAAAAGTATGTGAAATGTACTGAGATGTGTAATTAACACCAAGCCATTAAACAATTTAGAGTCACCTTTTTTTTTTATTATTATACTTTAGGTTTTAGGGTACATGTGCACAATGTGCAGGTTTGTTACATATGTATCCATGTGCCATGTTGTTTTGCTGCACCCATTAACTCGTCATTTAGCATTAGGTATATCTCCTAATGCTGTCCCTCCCCCCTCCCCCCACCCCACAACAGTCCCCGGAGTGTGATGTTCCCCTTCCTGTGTCCATGAGTTCTCATTGAGTCACCATTTTTATAACATATTTATAGAGCTCTTGGTATGTCAAGCATATTTAAACTATACTAAATGCACTCTTTAAAATATATGTCTAAGTACATTATAATTACTTGCTAAACTTGGCCATTTTCTCTATCACAACCCTCTTAGAATAATTTCTACAGCTGTAAGTTTTCACTTCTAAATAAAAGTGCTACTCATTATTGAGAGTAAAATAGTACTTGTATTATTTGTAAAATATCAACATTAACATAGTCCAATTGTTATTACATTTGTTTTGAGCTTTTCTTTATCCTTTCAAGGGAAGGTAGTTGTGTTTCTGCAGTTTAGTATTGTCACTATTTAGATTTGCACAATCTTACTAAATCTCTAGTGCCAGAATAGTTAGAATTCAAGTGCTTAAAAAGACATCAACTCAGTATCAACAAGTTCAGTGGGCAAGTTGTTGGTGAAACATGCAATTATTTTATGATTAAATAAATATTTTCAAGATTAAAATAGAAATGCACTTTATTTTTAAAAGTTTTAGTTCTGGGTGACAACTGCCTTTTAAAATTATTATGTCATAAATTAGTAGTGCCTCATTCTACACCTTGCTTTATGTTTTTTAATTTTATGAGTAACAATCAATATTAATATTTTGAAATGTAAATGGCATTTTCCTTAAAGTTATTTTTAATCTATTCTCTTTCTAGATGAAGATATACAGATGAAATTCAAATAACAACGTTAATGCTTTTGAATATATGTTTCTTACCCAGCCAACATTGTGTAAAAAAGGACTCCTAAACTCCAGATATCACAAGCAGCATCATATCCCTGTTGCATAAGAACCTAAGAAAGAAATACTCATCATATGGTGTTACTCAATATAAACTCAATTTTCTCCCAAAGAAGTTGTTTTACTTCTAATAATCTCACAAAAGTTCATAATATAAAAACTTCAACCATTTTATGCACTTGTAGTAAAGACATAACCCCTGACACTTCAATGAGTTTTCTCTGCTAATCTTAGGAAACCAGATATAGAGAAATCTAAACTTAAGATTAATACATACAGATATTTTAATGTATACTATATACAGTACTGAGGCTTTTAATTCTGTCACTGATTCTAAGAGGTAGATAATATTCCAATTTTGAAGATGAGGAAACTGAAGTGAATGTTAAGTAACTTACCCAACATTACAAAACTAGTAAGTAGTAGAACACGAAGTCTTACTTAAGCCTGTGTTTTTAATATCTATGATAACTGCCTCTTTACTACACAAGATATGGCAAGATAATATATGATCTCACAAAAGCAGAATGAATTTATATTTTACCATACAACGCCAATGTCTTGAAAACAGCAGTATATTTCTGGACCACAAGCACGCATTTGAAAAATACTGAATGGCTTCATTATTTTTCATACAATTTAGGAAGTTGTTTTTTGGGGCCAGTGTTAATAAAAATCAAATAATACGTTTGCTATGTATCCATGTGAGATTTAGCTACAAAGTTAATAGAATTCGTTAGAAAAATAAAGAGATGAAATGAGGCCATTTTCTTTTCATTTAGAAAAACAAGCCCACTGCTAAAGCCTCTAGGCATAGGAACAAAATAGAAACATTATTAATGCATTAACACTGGGGATTATATAACCACCAGCATGAATTTCTCATCTATAAAAGGCTAAAAATGTAGTGTTTGGCTTTGAGAACTGCCAAACATGAATAACGAGTATATAACAAACTTAAAATTTGAAATATGCTTTTTTCCTAGTCTTAGTGTATTCATAAAAACACACATACGTGAAAAATTAAGAGGGTAAAGAGGATATAAAAATATAATTGGCTTATATAAATAATACAAGTAGGGAACTATAAAGTACTTAACAAATAAGGTATAGCTAAACCACTCACATCATGGTAAATGTTAAGTTGGCATACTCTAGTAAAACATAGACTTCTACTGATTTTATTCCCTTATCTCTTCATTTTTCTCGTCACATCTTAGAGTTCCAGTCATCACCATGTTTTCCCTGATTCCCTTAGGAAGCTTTTTAAAGTTTCCCAAGTGATCCAACGCATAGCTAAGGTTGAGGGCCACTGCATAGAAACTACTTGGACAGATGAGAGTTAATCAAGTCGGCTGTAGGTACCATATACTCCTATAACCTTCCTAGTTATGAGGACAGACTTGTACAGGAGGTATCATATTGCTTAATTAGGGCCAAACATGACAAACTTGTTTTAGGTAAAGAAGAACCAGTCCACTTTTTTTCTAGAGCTAATCTCAATGCCCTTATAAAAGTGAGCACATAATCATAAAAGAAACAAGGCAGAGTGGTAGGATGAATGAAAGAGTACAGAGGTTATGTTTCACACCTTTTTACTTGTATCAAGTTAAATACAAAGATAGAAGTCACAATTAAAGTAGTCAGTGGCATAAGTCTCTCTCTCATTTGGCTTCCCAAGTCAGCAGAAAGTAACATACACAGAGCTCCTCATTCCTGTTGTTCAAATCAATTAACGTTTGGGGCAAACTATATGACAGCCCAGAGAAAGAGCAAAGGAGAGTTAACTTCAAAATTAGTTTATAAAAAGCTGCAGACACAGTATCCCTCAACTTTTTTGTAAGCCCCATTAATTCAGGAACTTCTTTAACCTCAGTAGCCTTCAATAACAGTTGAATAATATAACATAGTGGGGCTTCATCACTCAAAAATAAAACTTTCAAAGTATTTTGAAAATACAAATACTAGTCAAAGGTAGTTCAAGCACTAGTCAGAGAGAAGTGGTCTCCAGATGCCCACCTGAAAACCTTCACTATTACAATGGTAAAGGTGTCTTACTACAGTGTACGTCTGTTGGGAAAAAAACATCAATGGGCTGTATTCTACTCTCTGGGTTTGCTTACCTAACCATTAATCTAAAACTGTTTACCTAACCATTAATCTAAACACGGACATATTATATATTTTTCATTTTAATGTCTGCTGTTGATATGTTCATACGGTACATATTCACCTTTAACATTTTTCCAGTGAGAAGTTGCCATAATACTAAGTAGTTTAGGTCCACAAGATTAAGTCAATATTAAATATTTGGCTATTAAAATGGTTATTCTATACTCTGCTCTTATGTCTACTGTATAAATCTGTTACAATATTTATGAGGACCTTTATGATGACCATATATGCTATACATAATAGAAGAGCACTATCTCAAATATTCTGTCCTCCTATCCTATAAAACCACTGAAATGTCCTAAAAAGGCTAATATTTTTTATGTCCAGGCTATTATCTCATACACCTTCGGGCAGTACAATCTATTGTAACAGATAAAAACTTGTACATTATTTTATGAATTTTATTAAAATATAGATTAAATCACATTCTCTGGATACATACATAATTTCTTAGTCAAATCTCTTATCATAAAAAGCTTATAAAACAGATGTTCTGCCTGTTCTTCAATATCAGTATAGTATTTTCTATATTTCTATTTTCATTATTACAGTTATTTTTGTAGTAGCTACTTTAAAATACAGACTGATTTACATTAAAATACAAGTGGCTTATTGTTAATATATCTGATGTGCAATATTTCCCTGAAAAAGCTAGTATTTGACATAAAAGTAAAATCATAAAATATATAGAAGATAGGAATTCTTCTCAAATTATTATACTCTGCTTCTCCTTTGATTTGACACATCAATTTTTTCAAATCTGAAGAGTTTTAGGTATTTTGATTTTCATTGAATAGGTAATTACATGTCAGTATTATCCTTAACATATAAGAACAACTACTGACTTAACAAAGAAAGCTTATAAAGAACTTATATGGCCAATGCCATCTCTTGATTCATTTTTCCCCAACTTTACTTTCACTGCTATGGAAATTGCTACTGTCAAAGCTCCCATCCCCATGGTTAGAATGAATGTTACAGCTTCTCAAATGTGAAATCTGTACCAGAGCCTCCCCTTTCCTGACTCTTCTCCCTAAGAGCATCACCTTTCCTGACTCTTCACCCTAATATTTAGATATAAATATTATTTTCCAAGAAAAATCCCCACGGCTTACAAAAATCCCTGTGTGGCTATTTTCTCCAGGAGTCAGAAGATCCTAAAGACAATCGAGGATGGCACTGCCCTTATATGTTATTTATAATGCTAATCGATATAAATTACCTAATGTTCAGTACAATTTAACATACCTGATGAATCTATCCTAGCTTTGTTTTTAAGTGAATGCTGGGTCTTGAATAAGTCATTGAAGTACCTCGAGCTACAGTTTGCTCATTTAGAATACATAATATATTGAAGCTGTGGCTATCTTTACCCTACCTCCCAACTCTAAAATGATATGATTCTGAAATTAGTATATAACCCAACAGAATAGAATAGCCTGATTATTACATTCTGGTTGGTTTTAGATACTAGTTACTAGTGTAAATATTTATATTAGGGGCTATGAGAATTCACTGATCTAAAGAACTTTAAAACTGAAAAGGGCAAGATAACAGCTTTTATCTGCCTACCGTAACATTCACATGGCATCATATAGATTCAACTAAAGGAAAAGAATGAAAGGCAAATGGTGAAGTTTTTAAGGAATACCTCAGGTGCAACAAAGTTTGCAGTGTAGCATGGAGTTAAGAGAAGTCCATTTTCTCCTCGAAGTTGTTTTGCAAACCCAAAATCACATATCCTGATTGAATCTGCACTGGCTGATTCATCCATGTATAAAATATTACTAGGTTTAAGATCACGATGAACAACCTTGAATATAAAGGAAAAAAGCATTATATCTATATAATTAACTAAATATCTGAGAAATAAAACATTATATCTATGTAATTAACTAAATATCTGAGAAAAAGAAACTTTCCAAATTACAAGATTTTGAAAATGACATTTTGCTCAAGCTTAATAGCCTAAAATATACACAGGAAATTATCTCTGTCAGATAGATGTTCCAGTTTCTATTACCTCAAAAGCCACTAGTTTTGTTAACCATTTCTAATCTCAATATATCTAAGCTCAATTCTCAGATCCACTTTTGGGCATGCCATAATTTATATCACTTAGCGTTATACATAACATATAAGAACAGTTCCTGACTTACCAACTAAACTAAGTTTAGACTTAGTCCCTAATGGACTAAGACCCTACTCAACACCCCCCTCCTTGCAGTAAACAACCATAAAACCTGGATATAATACAAAAATCAACTATCTGAAGGCACTGGAGAATGAACAGAAGCAGATATACTCTGATGAAGAGTACACACTTTGTTGAAGGAGGGAACACAGGAAACTATACAAGGAGGTTTCCATATCTGTGGCTTTTAGCCAGGGTTTAAGTGCAATCCCTATGGTACATAGCGGTGGTAAAGACATGTGGAAAAACCCTCAGTCCTTCTGGCTTAGAGGACCAGGAAGGAGATGCTGGAAAACTCTGAATGCTGAGTGGAGGAATATTATAAAGGAAAGAGCCAGAACTGATCCTTGAATCAAAAATGTGTGGAACAGGATCAAAATAATTTGTATAAAGACAAATAATATGAACAAAAACCAGAGCTGCTGGCCCCAAAACTGGTTTTCAGTTCAAGCCCAGCCAAGAAAATTACCCACTTAAACAAATGAAACAATAATAACTACTGGAGAAAAATAATGAAATATGAAAATCTCTATAACTGATTATCATAATGCTTAGGATACAATCCCAAATTATCTGGTATACAAAGAACCAAGAAAATGGAACACAGTCTTAAGAAAATCAATAAATTCTGATTCGAAGATGAACCATGCTAAAACAGATAAGGATTTTAAAGTGACTATCATAATGATCCTCATAATGATCCTCAACAAAGTAAAACAAAACATGCTTTCAATGCATTAAACTCTCAGCAAAAAAAAAGGAAGTCTTGGCAGAAAAATAGAAATAATAAAGAAGAAACAAATAAAATGTAGGACTGATTTAAAAAAATGCTGAAATTCCCCCATGTGATAAGTTCCCTACTAGTACTATCAATTTCATGTAAGTTACCCTTACCTTTAATCAGAGTTTACTATGCTAAAGCTCTTTAAGGACAAGGACCAGGTCTCACTCATGTTTGAATCCACAAGACGTTTTACAATGCCTAGCATGTAGAAATGCTCAATATGTGTCTTATTAATTTAGTTAATTGAAGTAAGAACCTGAAGGTTCATACAATAATAAAGAAGAGATGCCTATGATGCTCTTCTCAAAAATTCTCTTCATGCTTTATTTTAGAGAGGGTTGATAAAGACAATCAAATAATTAAATTCTAAAAAGCTACTGCTTTAGCATTATATATTTCAAAATACTGAAAATACATCTTATTAAACCACACAGAAAATTGAGTACTAGTTTATTTTTATTAATTATAAGAGGCGCTCATGCAGAGTTTTCATTATGTCAATTCTAAACTGCCATTTTAAATTTCTTTATTAAGTTGGTACATATCTACTATTACAACTGATTCAAACTTAAATTTTTAAATTACTTCCTACTTTTTTTATACAGTTATATATATATTAAAAGTTGCCTTTTTTTGTAACTCAGTTCATTTGCCTTCTTTATGAAAGAACAGGAAGCAAAATAACAAGCCTGCCCCTTCACCACAAAATTTAATATAGTAAAACTTCAAATGTTTAGAATACACATTTCTTACTGTATTTAGGGAAGGAGCTGGCAAAGTTCAAGATACATGTTAGGTAACCTGAACTTTATATGTTAGGTAACTTGAATAATAGTCATTGTATGTCTTTGGTTAATTCTTTTATGTTTGACTTTTAAGTCTAAGTTTCATAATTTCAAGGTCAAAGTTAGGTACATTTATATAATTCAAACCACTTTTTAAATGAATATGGTATTAAATCAGGGCCAATTGGCAGACAGAAAATAATTATTTCCTAAATCCATAAACTTCACTACATTGTGAGTTCTATTAGGATATTCTCTATAGAAATATATGTGAATAAAAGCAATTTATTTTAGGTGGCAGCATCTCCTATATTTTTATGAAGATATAGGTCCCAGAATAGAAAGAAAAAAGTTAACTACAACTTACTCCTTGACAATGAAGGTAGTCAACTGTCTTACTTATTACATATAGTATATCACTAGCCTCCCGTTCCGAGAAACATTTTTGTTTGAGAATACGGTCAAGTAACTCTCCTCCTTTCATTAAGTCCGTCACAAGGTAAACGTATCTACCATCATCAAAGACCTACGAAAGAACGCAGTTTTAAAATGTTATTATTTATAATTACAATTCTATAATTCTTAAATTATATTTTAATTACATTTACCTTTCTGCTAGACTTCCCTCTAGTATTAGAAACAAAAAAGACATTATTCCTTTACTGTTAATGCAGTACAGGCTGTACTAAAGGTTGAATTGGCTAAACAATCACCTTCACAGTCCCATGAAACCATGTTAAACATATAATTTTATTATCTTTTGACATTATAGGTTGCAGTTCATCAAAGAAAGAAATTAAAAAATAGAACTCTGTGCCTCTCAAATGACCTCTATCTCATGTTTTTTTTTTTTTTTTACTGTATTATAGCTACTTCTCTTCCCCAAACACAAGCTTCCTTCTGAAAGTAAATATATTATTTATTTTTTATACCCTTCCCTCAGTCCATTATCTGATTTGGTATCTTAAATATTGGTTGAATTCCAATAGTATACCAAGGAAAACAAATAAGAAAAGTATTTATACACTTTTCACTCAGGGCATGTATGATAAACACACACACACACACACACACCACAGTAGTTTAAAGATTACAAATCAAAGTGCCTATCATTTTCTGACACAAATTGATCAAGGTGATAGTTGACTTTTCTGTCTTGTATAAAGAGAAAAGAACATTATCTCCTTACGTGAAAAGTGAGCATTCAGTAACAATGAGTTATATATTCATTTTACAAAACTATAGACTAATACTATTTCACTCCAGAAACAATCCATAATGCTATAGCCAATTACTATACAATCAAGAAAGTAAAATATTTCGAGAATTTGGCAGAGCCCCAATCTCCTGTATCTTCTGTATTGATAGCACTACAGAATAATAAATGGTGTTAGCTACAATGTTAACTAGTTAACCAGCCAGAATATATTCATGTAATGAGGAAATTCTCATTTACCAATCATCATAGTTATTTTTGATATTCTATAAGACTAGGAGTATAGAATCATGGGAAAAAAAGAATTAAAGTGGCAATTTAAGAGTCTTGAGATTTTTGAGGCATGAAAATAAATATGCTAAAGACATTAAAAGTTTCAATAAGAAAAATAAAGTTCCAATTCATAACTTCATTAGCTTAGCTGATACCCAAATTTAGAAATACCTACATCCTTCAAAGTAATAATGTTGGGATGTTGTCCATAGCGCATCAATATTTCAATCTCTTCTGAAGGGTCTCGCTTACTTTTGTCAATGATCTAAGAAATAAGAAAAAAAGAAAAATATCTGAGGCAAACAAATTATTTTGTCTAAAATGAGTATTTTCAATTTGGTTATATTTTTGAAGAAATGCTTAAAAACTCAAGAACAATGCTTACCTCATATTATTTTAACATTTAAAAACCTAAGTAAAAAACTTAACAGAAAAAAAGAACATTTTAACATTATATCCTATTTCACTGAAACTGTACCAACGATGACGTGATTGTAATTGTCGCAACTGCTCAATCTTAACATAATACATGTATAACAAAATTATTCAAATGCAAAAATTCATGAAATACACTTTTCCTACATAACAAAGGCTTGAAAAGAAATTCAAAAATGAAAATATTAAGTCTCGGAGTTCTTTCTCATCATCTTATCTTTCCTATCTTCATTTACTCCACTGAAAATGTTTGTCAGTTGACTCATAATTTAAATTACATGCATAAAACAAACAAGAAAGTTAGGCTCAGAGACAATACCTTCACTGCAAATTCCATGTTGGTAGTTGCATGTATGCATCGCTTGCAAACAGAGTAGGAGCCAACACCAATATCCTCTTTCAATTCATATACTTCACCAAATTGTGCAGCATTTCCATTTATCTGTTTATTTTTAAAAAGTAAAATACTAAGGAGAATGAAATATTTTCACATTTTTGTTCTTTTGTCCTAAATATACATTCATCTTAAGCCTTAAACTAGAATAATTCATTCTACAGAAGTTTTATCGACATTTATAAATGGCATGAACCAATCCTTTCTTGATACCCACAGGCAATATAATAAATCAACTAGCTTATACATCACCCTTCTATTTTATTCAAAAGAGGCCACATAAATACAATTAAAAGTTACCACTGTCTGCTCTTTTCCAAAACACACAGGGACACATTTAATTCATGATTTATACCAAGAGATAAAGTAGTTAAAAATCACTTAAAAAATGATTAAAAATACATCAGCAATAACAGAGAAGTAATTATCCCAAAACTGAATAATGTGATTAAGTGGAATTTACCTGAACAATTGGTAATACATTTGCACTTGTGATAGGAGTGATTTTATATTCTTCTGCAATAGAAGTTGCAACAAAGCTGAATCCTTTGAAGAGCTGATGAGCATTTGCACTGGCTGGCAAACCGGGAGAATCTAATGTCCAAATAATTACATTTAATTATAACTACACACAGAATTCTATGATATAAAGTGTCAGAATTTCTTTAACTATAAAGGAAACCATTAAATGCTACTATCTAACATATTATATATTTGATTTATTATATATTATCTGTCTCCTCCCATCTGTATACATGCTCCATTTTATTTTTTTTTTATTTTTTTATTTTTTT
>NW_026652282.1:69149344-69153341 GCF_009828535.3 Hylobates moloch
TGCAAGCTCCGCCTCCTGGGTTCACGCCATTCTCCTGCCTCAGCCTCTCCGAGTAGCTGGGACTACAGGCGCCCGCCACCACGCCCGGCTATTTTTTTGTATTTTTAGTAGAGACGGGGTTTCACCGTGGTCTCGATCTCCTGACCTCGTGATCCGCCCGCCTCGGCCTCCCAAAGTGCTGGGATTACAAGCGTGAGCCACCGCGCCCGGCTACATGCTCCATTTTAGTCAGTATTTTTTGTTTGTTCTTTTCACTGCTGCATCCTCATTGCTTAGTACATAGTAGGTATTCAATATTTCTTGAATGTATGTATGAAACTGTAAAAGACAGAGTAATATACCTCATGTCTTACCTCCTATCCCATCCTGTAAATCATTAGCATGCCAAAGGACTTATAAAACAAAGAAATAAACTTGCCACCCTTTGACCAAGTTCCTTCCTTCCTGATAAATATTTTCCATTTAAAACATCTACTTGACAGTTGCCCAAGCAATGTTTTGTACAGGATCCATATTTCCCATGGACAAATCAACTCTCTGCAAATTTACCATTCTTTTAGTTTTTACTTCAGAAGAAAGTTTATTTTTAAACTATCTACTTAAATAAAATCTGATTTTACAGATAAACATGCATTACCTTTAGGTGTTTTTGCAGTAAATTCAGGATCAAAACAAAAAGTATCATCTGGTTTTCCAGAAGCAGGTTTGAAAGGAGGTTGAACTTCTCTTTTATATAATTTCTAGAAAGGGCAACCAGATAACATAAAACATATGAAGACTTTAAAAATTATTATACTTTGTAAAAGAAAGTAGAACATAACATTCACAGTCCATAATAGAAGACTAACAATTTCATAAAATAAATTTCAACAAGTTTCAGATACCTGTTAACCAAATTCTAAAATTTTGAGAGATAATGCTCAAAATGTAATGAAGCCAAGAAACATAGCAATGATGCCACAAGCTGAATTCACAAGGAATGCTCAATTTTGGATATCAGAAGTTTTTGAATGCTCATTGATAATATAACCATGCAAATACAGCACAATAATAATTAAAATGCTACAAGCTTTCAAAATCAATAATTATTTTTAAGAAGTACATATTTCATCTAAAATACTGTTTTCACATAAAAATATACATTAAATGTACTGTTTAGGCTTGTATCAGATAATTGAAAAATTTAGTCATCTAACAATCTATCTTGCTAACATCTGTGCTTTTGAAAGGCATAGAAAATTTCTAATAATATATAAAAAGCCACTTTTTTTGAAATCTATTTTTTAAAAAGCTTACAGTCCCGCAGTGGGGAAAAATAAATAGGGAATTACTTTTGAGTAATTTTTATTTATTTAAATATGTAAATACGACTTCTGGATTAATAGGGCTTACTAGAAACAGCTAGTGGGTGCCTCTCTCAGGTGAGGAATCAAAATAGCAAGTAAATATTGACACTTCAAGTAGATTTTCTAAGAGGCCACACTGGAATTCATCAGAGAAATGATGGAATTGGGAATCACAGAAAGAAGAGAACAAAGCCACGCCATCAGGTGAACTGAGACTGGTGTGGAGCCAGGAGATCTTCGATGCAGGGAAGGGAAGATTGAGTGAGAGACCCCCAGGATTCCACAATTCTGCCACAGAATTTCAGTGCTAACCATAGGTAAGCCCCCTTGAATCCCCTAGGCCTCCAGTTTAATGCACGGAGCTGCCTGGAATCTGTGCAGAGGTACTGCTCAAGCCCATGTGGAATCCCATGGACTTTTGATCCCTGAGCAGCCTGGCACTGGCTGCTGCCACCTCACTAGGCAGGGAGCAGGTAGGCTGGTACTTGTGCACACCTCAAAGACAGACACTGCAGCTGCAGTACAGCGGAGTGAGCAGAATGCATGCTGCAAAGACTGCCGGCCTCAGCTGTTCCCTTCTAAATGAGGCCACCCTTCTTCAGTGTTGGGTCTACAGCACAGCTGCCCTGCCCTTACATGTATATACTGGCCACAGCCTGGTGTTCTTCTTAGAGCCCAGCTCCCAGAGGCTGGTGACTCGCTCTTCAGCTCCCTCAATAGTTGTGCTCAACACAACTGTCACACTTGCCACTCCTGGGCCAAGGAGACAGTGGGGAAACTGGGCACCTTTGTGCGCCCACCAAAGTGAAATCCACTGCTGCTCCTTCAGGAGGGAAGTGCAGGGGGGCCAAGCACCCCATAGCTGCCAACCTTCATTGCTTCAGCTGAAGGGGTCTGCCTTCCCCAGTGAAAGGCCAGCAGCCCAGCATCCCTGCTCCCAACTATTTCACCTGTTACCTGGAGGCCTTCTTCTGAGAGCCTAGCCCCCATAGGCCTGTGATGGGCCTTGGGACTTCGACCACATAAGCATTCTGCAGGCCATTCTGAGAGCCCAAACCCCAAAGCATGTGATCAGCCATGGGAATCCCACCACCAGAGCATTCTGCCACAATCTGAGAATCCTGTGGGCCCTTTTAAGAGACCAGCTCCCACAGGCCTGTGATCAGCCATCGGGACCCAATCACCTGAGTGTTTTGCTATATTCTGAGCATTCTGTGGGCACTCCTGAGAGCCCAGCCGCACAGGTCTGCAATATGCATTGATGCACCAACTGCCTGAGCATTCTGCAACTGCCTAAGTGTTTTGTAGGCCCTTCTGAGATCCCAGCCCCCACAGGCACATGATGTAACCTAGGACTCCCACTTCCAGAGTATTCTCCCTGCCTCTGCTTGAGAGTTCTGTCTGTGACTCCAAGAACCAGCCCATCACTCCCTATCACAGGCAGCAGCAGGATTCTAGAGACTTAACAAGTCCACTGGCTTGGTCCTGGTCCACTTCTTACAGGACTCATACATGCTGTCCGCTGGGCATTCTGGGGGATAAGGAATTGGAAGTTTGCCTAGTCCTATCTACCACTGCTAGTACATGACCATGCCCCAACCTGGGATCTGAGCTCAGATGGACCCAACCAGACGATACTGCCACAGCTAATACCCAACTGTGTGTGCTAAAAAGTGGAGCCCCTCTGTGATATCTACAGAAAGCAGCAGCATTACCCATTGGCAAACAGGTGAGTCACAAAGCTGTGTGTATTGGACTGATTCAGGAGGTTCCACCCAGAAACAACTCCCATAGACAGGTGTCTTCTGTGGCTATCAGCTATACTGTGGTCTGGAGATACATGGCAGTTGTGCCTCTGAACTGAGAGCCATGAGCTCTGAGTCAGGGGTGTGATAGGTAAATAGAACATAGTGCTACCTGTCTAGGATTGAAGCTAGTCCCCCTCCTCTCTGCTGAGACCTTGGCACCGTTCACCAGGTACTCCCCCAACCATGCCTGTCAGGGCTGGCTCCCCAGTTCATCATTGGGGTATTTCTGTGCAAGCCAGGCAGGCAAGCTCTGCCTAGCTCTCTTTCCCCTCACCCCTCATGGGACAAGAAGGTCAGGGAACTTGGCATTCCACTGTCCAGCCCATCATCTGAAACAACATAGAGCACCACACAATAAACAAATATCAAGTGCATACCAATCTGCTTTTGCCACAGTTGGCTTGTACTTGTAAATGCCACCTACTGCCCTATAGATTGAACTGTAAAACCCAACATAAAAACCTGACTAAGAAGTGCATGGGCCTATAGAAACAAAGCCAAAAGACTTCTGGCTACTTCCCAACCTACTCTACAGTCACACCCCCCAAGAGGGGCGGTGGCAGGGGGTGAACCACGTCCAAATGAAACTAAATTCAAAAGTAATATGTGACAGCTTCTACAGACAAGAAGGAACCAACATAAGAACTTCAGGACTATGAAGAAAAAGAATGTAATGCCATCCCCAAAAGGTCACAGTACCTACCTAGCAATGAATCTTAATCAAATGAAAACTTTGAAATGACAGATAAAACATTCAAAATATGGATTGTAAGGAAGCTCAATGAAATCCAAAAGAAAGTAAAAAACATACGAACTAACACAAAGAAATCAGAAAACAATTCA
>NW_026652282.1:69153372-69157962 GCF_009828535.3 Hylobates moloch
TATATATATATATATATATATATATGTATTTTAAAATTCTGGAAGTGAAAAAAAGATGAAAGGAATTTCAAAACAGAATTGAAAACTTTAATAACATACTAGACCATGCATAAGAAATAATTTTGAGCGTGAGGGATGGTCTTTTGAATTAAATCAGATAAAATTAAAGAATAAATAATTTTTTAAAAATGAACAAAGTCTTTGAGAAATATGGGATAATGTAAAGTGACCAAACTTGCAACTTACAGGCAGAAAGAAAAAAGAAAAGTTTGGAAAGCATAATTGAGGAACTAATTCAGGAAAATATCCCCAATCTTGTTAGAGATGTAGATATCCAGATATAAGCAATTCAGAGAACACCTAGGAGACACTATAGAATACAAACATGACCTAGGG
This sequence comes from Hylobates moloch, assembly GCF_009828535.3. Taxonomy (NCBI): domain Eukaryota; kingdom Metazoa; phylum Chordata; class Mammalia; order Primates; family Hylobatidae; genus Hylobates; species Hylobates moloch. The sequence continues at coordinate 69,153,769 of NW_026652282.1, forward strand.
ATATAGTCGCCAGACTATCCAAGTTCAATGTGAAACAATAAATCATAAAAGAAGCTAGAGAAAAGCATCAAATCACCAATAAAGGAAATCTCATCAGACTGACAGTGGACTTCTCAGCAGAAATTTTAACAAGGCAGAAGAAAATGGGGACCTACTTTTAGCTTCCTTTAAAAAATGCCATCCAAGAATTTTATATCCAGCCAAAATAAGCTTCATAAAATGAAGAAGACATAAAGTCATTAACAGAAAAGAAAACACTAGAGGAACTTATCACCATTAAACAGGCCTCATAAGAAATGTTCAAAGAAGTTCTAAAGATGGAAACAAAACTATGTCACTCACCATCATAAAGGCACACATAAGTAGAAAGCTCAAAGATCCTATAAAACAATCATACAAGGGAGCCAAGATGGCCGAATAGGAACAGCTCCAGTCTACAGCTCCCAGTGTGAGCGGCGCAGAAGACGGGTGATTTCTGCATTTCCATCTGAGCTTTGAAGAGAGCAGTGGTTCTCCCAGCACACAGCTGGAGATCTGAGAACGGGCAGACTGCCTCCTCAAGTGGGTCCCTGACCCCTGACCCCCAAGCAGCCTAACTGGGAGGCACCTCCCCAGTAGGGGCAGACTGACACCTCACACGGCTGGGTACTCCTCTGAGACAAAATGCAGAAGCCTCAGGAGCCGATACGATCAACTGGAAGAAAGGGTATCAGCGATGGAAGACGAAATGAATGAAATGAAGTGAGAAGGGAAGTTTAGAGAAAAAAGAATAAAAAGAAACGAACAAAGCCTCCAAGAAATATGGGACTACGTGAAAAGACCAAATCTACGTCTGATTGGTGTACATGAAAGTGATGGGGAGAATGGAACCAAGTTGGAAAACACTCTGCAGGATATTATCCAGGAGAACTTCCCCAATCTAGCAAGGCAGGCCAACATTCAGATTCAGGAAATACAGAGAACGCCACACAGATACTCCTCGAGAAAAGCAACTCCAAGACACATAATTGTCAGATTCACCAAAGCTGAAATGAGGGAAAAAATGTTAAGGGCAGCCAGAGAGAAAGGTCGGGTTACCCACAAAGGGAAGCCTATCAGACTAACAGCGGATCTCTTGGCAGAAACCCTACAAGCAGAAGAGAGTGGGAGCCAATATTCAACATACATAAAGAAAATAATTTTCAAACCAGAATTTCATATCCAACCAAACTAAGCTTCATAAGTGAAGGAGAAATAAAATCCTTTACAGACAAGCAAATGCTGAGAGATTTTGTCACCACCAGGCCTGCCCTAAAACAGCTCCTGAAGGAAGCACTAAACCTGGAAAGGAACAACCAGTACCAGCCACTGCAAAATCATGCCAAATTGTAAAGACCATCGAGGCTAGGAAGAAAATGCATCAACTAACGAGCAAAATAACCAGCTAACATCATAATGACAGGACCAAATTCACACATAACAATATTAACTTTAAAAGTAAATGGACTAAATGCTCCAATTAAAAGACACAGACTGGCAAATTGGATAAAGAGTCAAGACCCATCAGTGTGCTGTATTCAGGAAACCCATCTCACGTGCAGAGACACACATAGGCTCAAAATAAAAGGATGGAGGAAGATCTACCAAGCAAATGGAAAACAAAAAAAGGCAGGGGTTGCAATCCCAGTCTCTGATAAAATAGGCTTTAAACCAACAAAGATCAAAAGGGACAAAGAAGGCCATTACATAATGGTAAATGGACCAATTCAACAAGAAGAGCTAACTATCCTAAATATATATGCACCCAATACAGGGGCACCCAGATCCATAAAGCAAGTCCTGAGTGACCTACAAAGGGACTTAGACTCCCACACAATAATAATGGGAGACTTTAACACCCCACTGTCAACATTAGACAGATCAACGAGACAGAAAGTTAAAAAGGATACCCAGGAATTGAACTCAGCTCTGCACCAAGCAGACCTAATAGACATCTACAGAACTCTCCACCCCAAATCAACAGAATATACATTCTTCTCAGCACAACACCACACCTATTCCAAAATTGACCACATAGTTGGAAGTAAAGCACTCCGCAGCAAATGTAAAAGAACAGAAATTATAACAAACTGTCTCTCAGACCACAGTGCAATCAACTAGAACTCAGGATTAAGAAACTCACTCAAAACCGCTCAACTACATGGAAACTGAACAACCTGCTCCTGAAGGAGTACTGGGTACATAACGAAATGAAGAGAGAAATAAAGACGTTCTTTGAAACCAATGAGAACAAAGACACAACATACCAGCATCTCTGAAACACATTCAAAGCAGTGTGTAGAGGGAAATTTATAGCACTAAATGCCCACAAGGAAAGATCTAAAATTGACACCCTAACATCACAATTAAAAGAACTAGAAAAGCAAGAGAAAACACATTCAAAAGCTAGCAGAAGGCTAGAAATAACTAAAATCAGAGCAGAACTGAAGGAAATAGGGACACAAAAAAATCCTTCAAAAAATTAACGAATCCAGGAGCTGGTTTTTGAAAAGATCAACAAAATTGATAGACCGCTAACAAGACTAATAAAGAAGAAAAGAGAGAAGAATCAAATAGACGCAATAAAAATTGATAAAGGGGATATCACCACAGATCCCACAGAAATACAAACTACCATCAGAGAATACTACAAACACCTCTACACAAATAAACTAGAAAATCTAGAAAAAATGGATAAATTCCTCGACACATACACCCTCGCAAGACTAAACCAGGAAGAAGTTGAATCTCTGAATAGACCAATAACGGGCTCTGAAATTGTGGCAATTATCAATAGCTTACCAACCAAAAAGAGTCCAGGACCAGATGGATTCACTGCCGAATTCTACCAGAAGTACAAGGAGGAACTGGTACCATTCCTTCTGAAACTATTCCAATCAATAGAAAAAGAGGGAATCCTCCCTAACTCGTTTTATGAGGCCAGCATCATCCTGATACCAAAGCCTGGCAGAGACACAACCAATAAACAGAATTTTAGACCAATATCCTTGATGAACATAGATACAAAAATCCTCAATAAAATACTGGCAAACAGGATACAGCAGCACATCAAAAAGCTTATCCACCATGATCAAGTGGGCTTCATCCCTGGGATGCAAGGCTGGTTCAACATACACAAATCAATAAATGTAATCCAGCATATAAACAGAACCAAAGACAAAAACCACATGATTATCTCAATAGATGCAGAAAAGGCCTTTGACAAAATTCAACAACACTTCATGACAAAAATTCTCAATAAATTAGTTATTGATGGGACGTATGTCAAAATAATAAGAGCTATCTATGACAAACCCACAGCCAATATCATACTGAATGGGCAAAAACTGGAAGCATTCCCTTTGAAAACTGGCACAAGACAGGGATGCTCTCTCTCACCACTCCTATTCAACATAGTGTTGGAAGTTCTGGCCAGGGCAATCAGGCAGGAGAAGGACATAAATGGTATTCAACTAGGAAAAGAGGAAGTCAAGTTGTCCCTGTTTGCAGATGACATGATTGTATATCTAGAAAACCCCATCGTCTCAGCCCAAAATCTCCTTAAGCTGATAAGCAACTTCAGCAAAGTCTCAGGATACAAAATCAATGTACAAAATTCACAAGCATTCTTATACACCAATAACAGACAAACAGAGAGCCAAATCATGAGTGAACTCCCATTCACAATTGCTTCAAAGAGAATAAAATACCTAGGAATCCAACTTACAAGGGATGTGAAGGACCTCTTCAAGGAGAACTACAAGCCAGTGCTCAACATAATAAAAGAGGATACAAACAAATGGAAGAACATTCCGTGCTCATGGGTTGGAAGAATCAATATCATGAAAATGGCCATACTGCCCAAGGTACTTTATAGATTCAATGCCATCACCATCAAGCTGCCAATAACTTTCTTCACAGAATTGGAAAAAACTACTTTAAAGTTCATATGGAACCAAAAAAGAGCCCGCATCGCCAAGTCAATCCTAAGCCAAAAGAACAAAGCTGGAGGCATCACGCTACCTGACTTCAAACTATACTACAAGGCTACAGTAATCAAAACAGCATGGTACTGGTACCAAAACAGAGATATAGATCAATGGAACAGAACAGAGCCCTCAGAAATAACGCCGCATATCTACAACTATCTGATCTTTGACAAACCTGACAAAAACA
>NW_026652282.1:69162962-69176003 GCF_009828535.3 Hylobates moloch
CATCACATTCCGGGTACTGTTGTGGGGTGGGGGGTGGGGGGGGCGGGGACAGCATTAGGAGATATACCTAATGCTAAATGACAAGCTAATGGGTGCAGGAAATCAACATGGCACATGGATACATATGTAACAAACCTGCACATTGTGCACATGTACCCTAAAACCTAAAGTATAATAAAAAAAAAAAAAAGAAACTAGAAAAAGAAAAAGAAAAAAAAAAAAAAAAAAAAATGTTCCATCAAAAAAAGCCAGGACCACATAGGTCTATAAACAAGTTTTTCCAGACATGCAAAGAAGAGCTGGTGCCAATCTTACTAAAAATGTTCCCCAAAATTGAGGAGTTGGGAATCCTTCCTAATTAATTCTCCAAAACCAGTATCATCCTGAGAGCAAAATCAGGAAAGGACACAACCAAAAAAGAAAACTGCCAGGCAATATCCCTGATGAATATAGACGCAAAAATCCTCAACGAAATACTATCAAACCAAATCCAACAGCACAGGCAAAAAAATAGTTAATCACGATCAAGTGGATTTTATTCTAGGGACGAAAGGATGGATCAACATTTACTAATCAATAAATGTAAATCACCACATAAAATTATAAACACAAATCATGTGATCATCTCAATAGATGCAGAAAAAGCATTAGAGACAATTCAACATCACTTGATGATAAAAACCCTCCATATAATAGGCATAGAAGGAATATACTCCAACATCATACCAAATGCAGGAAAATTGAAAGCATTCCTTTCAAGAACTGAAACAGGTCAAGGATGTCCACTTTTACCACTCCTAGTCAACACAGTACTGGAAAGTCCTAACCAGAGCAATCAAGCAAGAGAAAGAAAGAAAATACATCCAAATTGGAAAAGAGGAAGTCAAAGTACCTCTGTTCATTGATGATATAATATGATACTCCTCCAACAGACCCCTAGACTTGATAAACAAATTCAGTAATGTTTAAAAAAATAAAATCAACATACAAAAATCAGTAGCTTTTCTATACAGTGATGTTCTAACTGAAAACCAAATGAAGGTTCTCATTAACAACTTTATTAACAACAGCCGCAAAAAGTAAAATACCTACAAATACATTTGACCAAGAATGTGAAAGAGTTCTACAAAGAGAACTATAAAACACAGATGAAAGAAACTAGATCAAATGGACAAATGGAGAAACATCTCATGCTCATGAATTGAAAGAATCAATATCATTAAAATGACCATACCAGTCCAGGCACAGTGGTTCACGCCTATAATCCCAGCACTTTGGGAGGCTGAGGCAGGAGAATCACTTGAACCCAGAAGTTCCAGATCATCCTAGTCAACATACCGAGACCCCATCTTTACCAAAAAAAAATTTAAATTAGCCAGACATGGTGGCATACACCTGTATCCCCAGCTGCTCAGGAGGCTGAAGTGGGAGGATTGCTTAAGTCTAGGAGGTCAAAGCTGCAGTGAGCTGATTGTGCCACTGCATTCCAGCCTGGGCGATAGAGAGAGATGCTGTCAAAAAAACAAAACAAAACAAAAAAACATACTGACCAAAGCAATATCCACATTCAATATAATTCCTATCAAACTATGAATGCCATCCTTCAGAGAATTAGAAATAACAATCCTAATGTTTACACAGAACCAAAAAACAGCCTAAATAGCCAAAGCAACCCTAAGTAAAATTAGCAAAGCCAGAGACATCACATTTCCTAATTTCAAATTATACTACAAGGCTATAGTAACTAAAATAGCAGAGTACTTGTACAAAAATAGACACATAGATCAATGGAACAAAACAGAGAACCCAGAAATAAAGCTGCATACCTATAGCCATCTGATTTTCTTCAAAATATACAACAATAAACAACGAGGAGAGAACACTCTATTCAATACATGGTATTGGGAAAATTGCCTAGCCACATGAAGAAGAATAAAACTGGACCCCATCTCTCACTATTTACAATAATTAACTCAAGATGGTTTGAAGACTTAAACATGAGATGTGAAACTACAAAGGTCCTAGAAGAAAACCTAGGCAAAACTCTTCTGGACATTGATCTATACAAAGAATTTATGACTAAGATCCCAAAAGCAAATGCAACAAAAACAAAAGTAGACAAATTGGACTTAATTAATTTCCTGCACAGCCAAGGAAATAATCAGTAGAGTAAAAAGATGACCTACAGAATGGGATAAAATATTTGCAAACTATGCCTCTGACAAAAGACTAATATCGAGATCTGCAAGGTACTCAAACAACTCAACGGGTAAACAAACAAACCTATTAAAAGGTGGGCAAAGGACATGAACACGCATTTTACAAAAGAAGACATACAAGCAGCCAACAAACATGGAAAAATGCTCAATATCACTAATCATCAGAAAAATGCAAATTAAAACCACAATGAAATATGATTTTATATCAGTCAGGAGGGCTATTATTAAAAAGTTAGAAAATAACAGATGTTGGCATGGATATGGGAAGAAACAGGTACACTTATACACTGTTGATGGGAATGTAAATTAGTACAACCTTTATGAAAAACCATATGAAGATTTCTCAAAGAACTAATAATCAAAAAAATTTGACCCAGCAATCCCACTAATAGGTATGTACCTAAAGGAAAATAAATCATTATATAAAAAGGACACCTGCACTTGTATGTCTATCACAGCACTGTTCACAATAGCAAAGTCATGGAATCAACCTAAGTGTCCATCAATGGTTAACTGGATAAAGAGAATATGGTATACAGACACCATGGAATACTATGCAGCCATAAGAAAGAACAAAATCATTATCTTTTGCAGCAACATGGATGGAGGTTGAGATTATTATCCTATGTGAAATAACTAAGAAAATAAAATATCCCATGTTCTCACTTATAAGTGGGAGCTACACAATGGATACACATGAACATACAGATGGAAATAATAGACACCGAGGACTCCAAAAGGGGAGAAGTTAAAAGGGGGTTGAGGGTTGAAAAATTACCTACTGGTCACTGTTTGGTTGATGGGTATATTAGAAATCCAAACCCACCATTATGCAACATATCCATGTAAAAAACCCACAAATGCACCCCCAGATCTAAATTTTTTTTTAAGAAAAAGAAAAATAAATACTACATAAATATTCCACTGATTTGTTATTTAAATTAAAAGCAATAAACCTTTAATATCCTGTGTTGGTCATATGAAGTTATTCAATAACAAGCTTTCTACTTAACTTACATCCCAGTCAATATTTGCAAAAAACAGATGTCTTTTGATTTCTTCAACTCCTTCTGATCCTATATGAAAAAAAAAAGAAATTTTATTTTTATGATTTTTTTTTAGTCTTGCTCCCTGGCTTCCAGACTGCTATCTGTAAACAGGAATACACATATTTCATACATTCCTTGAAAAGAAAAGTATATGATTTCTTATCTGGTATTTTATTAGCTGGTCCTTTCATTTTACTGTGATGAAAAATAACTAACGTTCATATTGAACTACAAGAGTATCATGAAATATTAAAGTGTCTCCCAAATCAAATCAAAATAGTATTAAACATAATACTTAAACTTAAATACATATTTTTTCATTCCTAATTTATCTTATGACCTCATATTTATATGCCAAATTAAAAGGTACAAAGGAATAAAGTGACACTGAAATTTTCACACAAGGGCATAAATAATAGGATCGCATCTGGATACAGGGAAAGGCTACCAGAAACGGGTCAAAAAAGTAGTTACAGAAACATAATGTTTACTTTGAAGAATATTGGGGGGGCAAAATATGTATCTTCAAATATATAAAAGATTACCTGTACAAGGGAGAATCTGTTTATTATTTCAAAAGAAGTAACCCATAATATATACATAATAATAGGTTGAAAAGAAGTTTCATTAACTAGACTACTTCAGTTTTAAATCATGAACATAACAGAGTTTACTTTGTCTGAAATGCATACACAAAATGAAAAATTCTATGTATAGAAGTAATGTGCTCAAATCAAACAAGAAAACATAAAGATTTAATTATCCTCCCAAAACATGCAGTTACTTCTATAAAAGCTAAGAAAATAAGCAATACCCAATCTATTTGCTGGATTCCTTTTGAATAACATCCTTAGAAGACTTTGTGCTTCGGCACTAAGAAATTGAGGCATTCCAAGTTTTGCTCTGAAACAGAGGATTTTAGAAAGTTTCACTTAAATTTAGCCACACTTTTGATTTGAAAAATCTCAAAAAGAATTTTTAAAAGTGCTTTTACAAGGGTAAATAAAGTCCTGTATATGGTAGAAGGGAACAGGACAGTGAGAAAAAGGTTCTCTTGTATTATTTTAAAACCACAATAATTTTCTCAAAACTGAAAGCAAGAGATTTTTTTCCCAAAAGAAAAACATACTATTTACACTTACTTTAATATCATATTCATGGTCTCATTTCTGTCTTTACCTTGAAATGGCAGAGTACCAGTAAGCATTTCAAACTAAAACAAACAAAACATCACCACACAATTAGAACACCTTAGAATATATAATAAGATTCTTCAGAAAAAAAATTGAGACTTCTACTATGTAATCATCAAATTGTAAGATCTACATGATAGTAGATCAAAATGGGACCAGAAAACTAGGTCACTTAAAGAAACATACTTCTGGTATCCCACTCTCTCTCTCTATATATATACAGCTCAACTGATGGTGACCTATAGCAGATGAAACCAACCAATTCTTCCTCAGTTGTAATTCGGCTATGTTCTCAAAGCCAAAGCAATTTGAAAATACACACAATGCATTTTCTGTTGAAACAAATATATTCTTTTGAAGCGAATGTTTAATAATAAAGGAAAAGGAAAAATAAGCAGAAAAGCATTTCAAATTCATACATGCCCAAGAAAGATTTAACCATTCTCATTCCTTCCAGTGCCCCCAAAACAGGAACCAAAAAAGAGGTAGAAGCAGCAGAACACACCACCACCACCACCCCCCGCCATACACACACATGCCAATAGCTTTAAAAAAGAAACATACACCTTAGTTGTACACAGAAGAAGGAAAACATTTTCTCAAAGAGAACTGACTGCAATGTGACTAACTAGAACATTAAATAATAGTATAAAAAAAGACTACCTCTAAAAATCATTATAGTACATTAAAGAGAAGTTTTTGTATCACCAGTATTTAAATCTCAAACTTAGATTCAATAATGGCTTTGGCCTTAGTCTTCTACTCATTTATCTGAACTCACAATGTAAGTGAGCTTATACATTCAAGTCTCCCCTGTATCTTAAAGTCTCCCAAAATCTGCTGTTCAAGCCTTAATCTCTCTCAAACTCCAGCTTTCCTTCCCAAATCTTAAGTAATGGTACACCACCAAAGACTGGAGGAGTAGACGTGAGAACTTCAGGGAGAGAATGAAGGAAGGATCGCATATAGGACTCACATCTTCCCTCAAAGAAACTACAGGTTGGGTAGTTAATATATACATATTAAGGTCTCCAAATGATTCTGATTCTCTCTCCACTATCCCTCCTAATTTATCACCACCCAGTGGTGAGTCATTAACCTACAGTAACCTATGCTACATGTTAAAAATTATTTTTTCCTACTTCCAAAACCAGCTGTCCTCTTCAGCTATCTCTTCTATTAACTTACCATTCTTTCAATCCCCTAAAGCTCACAAATTTTACAGGCATTTTTATCTTTGACAATTCATCTCTTTTTCATCTGTGTCATCTAATTTGCTACCAAGGTTAATAACTGCTTACTTTGAAATCTCTATAATCTTACAATTGTCTTTTAAGATCTCTTTTGTCTTCCTATTTCTAGTTTCTTCCATTACAATCCACTTACAAAATGCTGTCAAGGCTAATCTTCCTAAAATACAATTTTCTCTAATTTCCATGCTGTTTAAGAATTTAAAAGTTTCCTCCTACCCAGAGAATCATGTATAAATGCTTATAGGTTTACGGCTTCACTTCCTCCACCTTCGCCCTCTTTCTCCACTTCTCTAGTCAAACTGGTTCTCCAAGTCTTTGCTAATATGATCATAATACTCTCCTTCTTAACACACAACTATTTAAATTTTATCCATCCTTCAGGGCTTAACTTAAGTTCCAACTCTTCCAGTTTGCCTGCATCAGCTTACGTTAAATCTTCCCTGAACTCCTAAGGTACTTCTGGAGAGTTTATTTAGCTACTCCAATTGAAAAAGCCCAAATATTGTACTTAGAATCAGTTCCTACCCCACAGGCCTCCTAATATGTCAGGCTTATAATAGGTACTTAACATGCTGATGTGTCATTTGATGTGCTACTCAGTGATAAATGGACAAAATGGATCAGACCTCAAAAGCAAATTATATCTAATTCAACAGCTATTTATCTATCATCCTACTGACTACTGCAAATTATATGCTTAATCTCATACCAAATTAGTCTGTATTAAGCATCTACTGAAATGCTCACTATGCTTGGTACTATGGGAGGTGAAAAGTAGTATAAGACATGATTTCTCTGCCCAACAGGTTTATAACCTTTCTAGGGAATACATGTAACAATCTGACAATAAGACACTATATGGTAAGGTGCTAAGTTCTGTAACATTCAATTAAAATACCATGTAACTGATAAACTCATCATTCTGAAATATAGAATCTGACAGACCTTTTCATAAATATCAAATATGAATAGTTTATAATAACAATGCTGTCATTTACCTTTTTACTAGCAACTTTAAAATAAATCAGAACACCAAAACTCTAATTTTTATTGTATAACAGCTAGCCAATCACAAGGTTTTTGGTGTTAATTATAAATTATCAGAACCCCTTTCTGACCTGCTAAATCCCAAAATTTGAATTAAAATAAAATTATAAGTAATATCAATCACAGGTTGGCATAATTAAAACAAATAATGCTACTTACCATAAGAACACCATATGACCACCAATCAGCACTCTGGGAATGGCCTCTCCTATTTACTACTTCAGGAGCCATATACTCTACTGTACCACAAAATGAGTAAGCCTTCTTTTCTTGATCTACTGACTCCTTGCTGAGTCCAAAATCTATAATAACAGTATTACCAAAAAATGTGTCTGAAAAACTTCAAAAAACAGAAAACGTCAAAAGAAACAACATAATGTATTAAACATTACAATTATTTACGGATGGCCTACAGTTACTCTTAAGAAAGTTCCTGTGAGATCAATAAGAGAAAGCAACCTGTATTTCATAGCAATACTCTTGAAGGTCACTTAAAGATCCTTCCATTAAATCTCATCCTCAAAATACATGCTTTCAGGTTTACACTAGAATACAATGCAAAAAAATGTGAGGGAACAACAATTAAATCAAAGCTGCCATATTGATCTAAGTTTTAAAATAGACTAAGACAAAACAGAAATAGTAACTTATACTTTTTAAAATATTAAAAAAGCAAATTTTGCTTTGGCTTTGGTGAGTTTCCATTTTTGTTCAAAGCCTTCAAAGAGCTAAAGATATCAATATATAAAAATCAATCTTATTTCTTGGTATTACTAATGAACAACTGGAAGATGAAATTTAAAAAGTACCATTTATAATACCACCAAAAATACCAAACATGAAATCTACAGGTATAAATATACAACTACAGCTATAAAATATATATGCAAGAATTATATGCTGAAAACTGGAAACACTGACGAAAGAAATCAAAGTAGACCTAAATAAATGGGAAGATATACCATGTTCATGAATTGGAAGATTTAATGTTGTTAAGGTATCAATTCTCCCCAAACTGATATACCAATTCAATGAAACTTCAATAAAATCCCAGCAAAATTTTTTTTGTAGAAATCAATAAGCTGATTCTACAATTTGTATAAAAAAGTCAAGAAAATAAAATAGTCCAAATAATTTTGAAAAGGAAGAAAAAAGTTGAAGGACTTATACTACACCTGACTTCAACACTTACTATAAAGCTACAGTAATCAGGACAGTGGGGTACTGGAAAACGGTTGGACATATATATCAATGGAACAGAAGAGTGTACAATAATAGACTGACATATACAGTTAATTCTGCTATAATGCTTCTTTTGAAAATGCAAATTTGTTCTAATACAATTGATATCTTAGCAAACAATCTAAGTATAACATGAATTTCACACTGGCTCATGGGTGATTATGTCTGCAGGAAACGTTACATGAGCACAGAAAACTGAACCAGCTGAGCTTAGGAAAGTAGAAATACATAAAAGGCACACATGCAAACACCTCCAACATCTACCAGCTACTTCACTGTATTTGTTATGAGCCACTCCTGTCCATCTCTAGTGTTAAAATTTTCCTTCCAATTCAATCTAACTTCCACTACATCATTATAACTTACAAACTGTAACTTTTCTGACACCCACTTCCACAAGCAAACTTCAGGTCTTTTTCAAGGTAAGGAACTATATTTATTGCAGTCTTTATGTATTTCTTAATCATTTAGAACATATAGAACAATGCTACCCTTTTTACTTTCTTTTCTTTTGCGTATCGCTGATCAAACATTTTAAAGTTATGCCCCTTGCCCCATTTTTCCCGTAAGTTCTGTGTTTTATATACTATGGATTTATGCATACTGCAGTGATTTACATCACATATGTCACATTGTAACGGAACTGGCTCTATATTGTTACTTAATTTCTTGCAAAGGTGCAAAAGCAATGCCATGGAGAAAAAGCAGTCTTTTCAAGAAATGGTACCAGAACAAGTAGGATAGAGATATAGAAAAATTCATCCTCATACCATAAATAATTAACTCAAAATGGATCGTAAACCATGTAAAACCTAAAACTATAAAATTTACAAAAAAGAAAATAGAAAATCTTTGTGATCTTGGGTTAGACAAGGATTTCTTAGATACCTCAAAAGTATAATCCATAAAAGAAAAATAATGACAAACTGGACATCATCAAAATAAACAAAAGTGTTCTTCAGAAAATGGTATTAAGAAAATGAAAAAGAAGCTACAGGAGGAAAGGATGGAGCAAGATGGCAAAATAGAAGCCTATATACCATTTGTAGCTTCTGCAGGAACACCAAAGTTTAACAACTCTCTGCAAGCAGAAAAGCACCATCACAAGAATCAAAAATCAGGTGAGTAATCACAGTACTTAGATTTAACTTCATATTGCTGAAAGAGGCACTGAAGAGGGTAGAAGAGACAGTCATGAATCACTGATGACACCCCTTCCCATGCCCCAGCAGCAGCCATGCAGTGAGGAGAGTCTTTGCAGATAGGGGAGGGAAAGCTCAGCAACTGGGGGGCTTTACATTGAATTCAGTGCTGCCCTGTTACAGCAGATAGCAAAGTCATGCTGGCCTCAGCCAGCACCCACATATGGAGGAAGCTTTTGTTATGTTTAAGTTTTTTGTTTTTTTTTTTTTTTTTTTTTTTGAGATGGAATCTTGCTCACTGCAACCTCCGCCTCTCGGGTTCAAGTGATTCTCCTGCCTCAGCCTCCTGAGTAGCTAGGATTACAGGCGCCCGCCACCACGGGCAGCTAATTTTTTTCGTGCTTTTAGTAGAGGCAGGGTTTCACCATGTTGGTCAGGCTGGTCTCGAACTCCTGACCTCAGATGATCCATCCACCTTAGTCTCCCAAAGTGCTGGGTTTATAGGCATGAGCCACTGCACCAGGCCAGAGGAAGCTTTTGGACAAGAACTAGACAGAAGGGAATTGCCCAGCCCAGTTGTCTAAATTTGAACTCCTCAGCAAGCCTAGCCCTCTTGGGCCAAAGTGGTCTGCGGTCCTAGGTAAACTTAAAAGGCAGTCTAAGATGCAAACCCTGCAATTCTAGGCAACTACTAGTGTTGAACTGGAATTAGAGCCAGTAGACTAGGGTGGCATGTGACCTAGGGAGATACCAGCCAGGGTGGCTAAGGGAGTACTTGTGCCACCATTCCCCCAACCCCAGACAGCACAGCAACAAAAGTGACTCCTTCCTTCTGCTTAAGGAGGAAGGAGCAAAAAGTAAAGAGGACTTTGTCTTGCATCTTGGATATCAGTTCAGCCATAGTAGGACAGGACACTGGGCAGAGTTGTGAGGTTCCCATTCCAGGACCTAGCTCATGGACAATATTTCTAGACACATCCTGGGCCAAAAGGAAACCCACTGTCTTCAAGAGAAGAACCAAGTCCTGACAGGATTCATTGCCTGCTGATTAAAGAGCTCTTGGGCCATGAACAACCACCAGCAGCAATATACCTAGGTAGTACACCATGGGCCTTGGGATCTGAGACATGCTGGCTTCAGGTGTGACCCAACAAATTGAGAGCCGTGGTAGCTACAGAAAAAGATTCCTTCTGTTTGAGAAAAGCAGACAGAAAGGTAATGCACCTTAGGTACCAGCTCAGCCACAGTGGAACCTCAAGGCAGGCTCTTGAGGTCTCTGAGTCTGAGCCTAGGCTCTTCGATATCATTTCTGGATCTGCCCTGGGGCATATGGGAGCCCAGTGCTCTGAAGAATGAGTTCCCAGCCTGGCAGCATTCACCACTTGTTGACTGAAGAGCCACTGGGCTTTAAGTGAACGTTGCCAGTGGCCTGGCAGAACCCCTGCTATGGGCTGCTGGTGCTGATGGCTACAGGGAGAGGCCCTTCTCCCTGTGGAGAGGGGAGGGAAGTGCAACAAAGATTCTGGGTTATGGTCTGAGTGCCAGCTTAGCTGCAGTAGAATGGAACTTCAGGTAAATTTGTAAGGTATTTGACTGTAATCCTTGGCTCCCAGACAGCATGTCTGGTCCTGCCCGGGGCCCGGGGGAACTCATTGCCCTGAAAGGAAGGACACAAACCTGTTTGGCCTTAACATCTGCTGATTGTAGAGCACTATGGTCTTGAGTGAAAATAGGTTTTACCCAGGTAGTAGTTATAGTGAGCCAAGGGCGAGACCCAGTATTGTGCTGGCTTCTGGTTTGATTCAATGCAGTATGAGTGGTGGCGGCCATAGGGGTGATTGCATAACCATATCCTCATTCCAGGTGGCTCAGCACAGAGATAGACTCCATTTGTTTGGGGGAAAATAAGGGAAAAGAACGAGGTTCTCTGACTGGTAATACAGAGAATTCTTCCAGAATTTATCCAAGGCCACCAATGGGGTACCTCTAGGAGCCTATAAAACCGCAGCATTATTGGGCTTGGGGTTCAACTCCCAGCAATTACCTGTACAGTCTTCTCAAGAAGGACAGGTACAAACAAGCCCGGAGTGTGAAGACCAAATTAAAAATCTAACTCATCAATGCCCATACACTCCCAAGCATCTACAAGCAGCAAGAACATCCAGGAAAACATGACCTCACCAAATGAACTAAATAAGGAACCAGGAACCAATTCTGGAGAAACAGATAGATATGCAGGCTTTCAGATAGATAATTCAAAATAGCTCTGTTGAGGAAACTCAACGAAACTAAAGATAACGAAGAGAAGGAATTTATAATTCTATCAGATAACTTTAATAAGGAGATTAAAATAATTTAAAAGAATCAAGTAGAAATTCCAGAGTTGAAAAATACAACTTGACATATTAAAGAATGCATGACAGTCTCTTAATAGAAGAACTCATCAAGGAGTGAAAATAATTTGTGAGCTTGAAGACAGGCTATTTGAAAATACACAGAGGAGACAAAATTTAAAAAAAAAAAAGAAGAATAAAGCATGGCTACAAGATCTAGAAAACAGCCTAAGAGTGGCAAGTCTAAGAGCTACTGGACTTGAATAGAAAGTAGAGAGAGAAAGACAGGTAAGAAGTGTATTCAAAGGGATAATATCAGAGAACTCCCCAAACCTAGAGAAAGAAAGAAACATACAAGTATAAGAAAGTTATAGAACATCCAGCAGATCTAAACCAAAGAAGACCACCTGAAGGCATATAATAATCAAACTCCGAAAGGTCAATGATAAAGTATCCTAAAAGCAGCAAGAGAAAATAAACAAATGACATAATGGAGCCCCAATACACCTGGCAGCATACTTTTCAGTGGAAACCTTACAGGTTAGGAGAGAGTGGCATGACATATTTAAAGTGCTGAAAAAAAATTATACTATTATAACTGGCAAAACATATTCTTCATGCATGATGGAGAAATAAAGACCGTCCCAGACAAACAAGAACTGAGAGATTTCATCAACATGAGACCTGTCTTATAAGAGGTGCTAAAGGGAGTTCTTCAATCTGAAAGAAAAGTATGTAATGAGCAAGAAGAAATCATCTGAAAGTACAAAACTCACTATAATAGTAAGCATAAAGAAAAATGCAGGGAATATTATTATACTGTCATTGTGGGGTATAAATTCCTCTTAAGTAGAAAGACTAAATGATGAACCAAGTTAACAAGGATATCCAGGAATTGAACTCAGCTCTGCACAAAGTGGACCTAATAGACATCAACAGAACTCTCCACCCCAAATCAACAGAATATACATTTTTTTCAGCACCACACCATACCTATTCCAAAATTGACCACATAGTTGGAAGTAAAGCTCTCTTCAGCAAATGTAAAAGAACAGAAATTATAACAAACTGTCTCTCAGACCACAGTGCAATCAAACTAGAACTCAAGATTAAGAAACTCACTCAAAACCGCTCAATTACATGGAAACCGAACAACCTGCTCCTGAATGACTATTGGGTACATAATGAAATGAAGGCAGAAATAAAGATGTTCTTTGAAACCAACGAGAACAAAGACACAACATACCAGAATCTCTGGGACACATTCGAAGCAGTGTGTACAGGGAAATGTATAGCACTAAATGCCCACAAGAGAAAGCAGGAAAGATCCAAAATTGACACCCTAACATCACAATTAAAAGAACTAGAAAAGCAAGAGCAAACACATTCAAAAGCTAGCAGAAGGCTAGAAATAACTAAAATCAGAGCAGAACTGAAGGAAATAGAGACACAAAAAATCCTTCAAAAAATTAATGAATCCAGGAGCTGGTTTTTTCAAAAGATCAGCAAAATTGATAGACTGCTAGCAAGACTAATAAAGAAGAAAAGAGAGAAGAATCAAAT
>NW_026652282.1:69176103-69177809 GCF_009828535.3 Hylobates moloch
CTCCCAAGACTAAACCAGGAAGAAGTTGAATCTGAATAGACCAGTAATAGGCTCTGAAATGGTGGCAATAATCAATAGCTTACCAACCAAAAAGAGTCCAGGACCTGATGGATTCACAGCCGAATTCTACCAGAGGTACAAGGAGGAACTGGTACCATTCCTTCTGAAACTATTCTAATCGATAGAAAAAGAGGGAATCCTCCCTAACACATTTTATGAGGCCAGCATCATCGTGATACCAAAGCCTGGCAGAGACAGAAACAAAAAAGAGAATTTCAGACCAATATCCTTGATGAACATTGATGCAAAAATCCTCAATAAAATACTGGCAAACCGAATCCAGCAGCACATCAAAAAGCTTATCCACCATGATCAAGTGGGCTTCATCTCTGGGATGCAAGGCTGGTTCAACATACACAAATCAATAAATGTAATCCAGCATATAAACAGAACCAAAGACAAAAACCACATGATTATCTCAATAGATGCAGAAAAGGCCTTTGACAAAATTCAACAACGCTTCATGACAAAAACTCTCAATAAATTAGGTATTGATGGGACATATGTCAAAATAATAAGAGCTATCTATGACAAACCCACAGCCAATATCATACTGAATGGGCAAAAACTGGAAGCATTCCCTTTGAAAACTGGCACAAGACAGGGATGCCCTCTCTCACCACTCCTATTCAACATAGTGTTGGAAGTTCTGGCCAGGGCAATCAGGCAGGAGAAGGACATAAAGGGTATTCAATTAGGAAAAGAGGAAGTCAAATTGTTCCTGTTTGCAGATGACACGATTGTATATCTAGAAAACCCCATCGTCTCAGCCCAAAATCTCCTTAAGCTGATAAGCAACTTCAGCAAAGTCTCAGGATACAAAATCAATGTACAAAATTCACAAGCATTCTTATACACCAATAACAGACAAACAGAGAGCCAAATCATGAGTGAACTCCCATTCACAATTGCTTCAAAGAGAATAAAATACCTAGGAATCCAACTTACAAGGGATGTGAAGGACCTCTTCAAGGAGAACTACAAGCCAGTGCTCAACATAATAAAAGAGGATACAAACAAATGGAAGAACATTCCGTGCTCATGGGTTGGAAGAATCAATATCATGAAAATGGCCATACTGCCCAAGGTACTTTATAGATTCAATGCCATCACCATCAAGCTGCCAATAACTTTCTTCACAGAATTGGAAAAAACTACTTTAAAGTTCATATGGAACCAAAAAAGAGCCCGCATCGCCAAGTCAATCCTAAGCCAAAAGAACAAAGCTGGAGGCATCACGCTACCTGACTTCAAACTATACTACAAGGCTACAGTAATCAAAACAGCATGGTACTGGTACCAAAACAGAGATATAGATCAATGGAACAGAACAGAGCCCTCAGAAATAACGCCGCATATCTACAACTATCTGATCTTTGACAAACCTGACAAAAACAAGAAATGGGGAAAGGATTCCCTGTTTAATAAATGGTGCTGGGAAAACTGGCTAGCCATATGTAGAAAGCTGAAACTGGATCCCTTCCTTACACCTTATACAAAAATTAATTCAAGATGGATTAAAGACTTAAATGTTAGACCTAAAACCATTAAAATCCTACAAGAAAACCTAGGCAATACCATTCAGGCCATAGGCGTGGACAAGGACTTCATGTCTAAAACACCAAAAGCAATGGCAACAAAAGCCA
>NW_026652282.1:69182646-69183552 GCF_009828535.3 Hylobates moloch
AAAAAAAAAAAAAAAAAAAAGAAAAAATGCTCATCATCACTGGTCATCAGAGAAATGCAAATCAAACCCACAGTGAGATACCATCTCACACCAGTTAGAATGGCCATCATTAAAAAGTCAGGAAACAACAGGTGCTGGAGAGGATGTGGAGAAATAGGAACACTTTTACACTGTTGGTGGGACTGTAAACTAGCTCAACCATTGTGGAAGTCAGTGTGGCAATTCCTCAGGGATCTAGAGCTAGAAATACCATTTGACCCAGCCATCCCATTACTGGGTATATACCCAAAGGACTATAAATCATGCTGCTATAAAGACACATGCACACATATGTTTATTGAGGCACTATTCACAATAGCAAAGACTTGGAACCAACCCAAATGTCCAACAACGATAGAGTGGATTAAGAAAATGTGGCACATATATACCATGGAATACTATGCAGCCATAAAAAATGATGAGTTCATGTCCTTTGTAGGGACATGGATGAAACTGGAAAACATCATTCTCAGTAAACTATCGCAGGGACAAAAAACCAAACACCGCATGTTCTCACTCATAGGTGGGAATTGAACAATGAGAACTCATGGACACAGGAAGGGGAACATCACACTCCAGGGACTGTTGTGGGGTGGGGGGAGGGGGGAGGGACAGCATTAGGAGATATACGTAATGCTAAATGATGAGTTAATGGGTGCAGCAAAACAAGATGGCACATGGACATATGTAACAAACCTGCACATTGTGCACATGTACCCAAAAACCTAAAGTATAATAATAAAAATAAGTTTAAAAAAACGATGAACCAATCAAATAATAACTACAAAAACTTTTCAAATCATAGTACAATAAGACATAAAAAGAAGCAATGAAAACTTGAAAAGTGGGGGGATGAATTCAAAGTGT
>NW_026652282.1:69183562-69229778 GCF_009828535.3 Hylobates moloch
AAAAAAAAAAAAAAAAAAAAGAAAAAATGCTCATCATCACTGGTCATCAGAGAAATGCAAATCAAACCCACAGTGAGATACCATCTCACACCAGTTAGAATGGCCATCATTAAAAAGTCAGGAAACAACAGGTGCTGGAGAGGATGTGGAGAAATAGGAACACTTTTACACTGTTGGTGGGACTGTAAACTAGCTCAACCATTGTGGAAGTCAGTGTGGCAATTCCTCAGGGATCTAGAGCTAGAAATACCATTTGACCCAGCCATCCCATTACTGGGTATATACCCAAAGGACTATAAATCATGCTGCTATAAAGACACATGCACACATATGTTTATTGAGGCACTATTCACAATAGCAAAGACTTGGAACCAACCCAAATGTCCAACAACGATAGAGTGGATTAAGAAAATGTGGCACATATATACCATGGAATACTATGCAGCCATAAAAAATGATGAGTTCATGTCCTTTGTAGGGACATGGATGAAACTGGAAAACATCATTCTCAGTAAACTATCGCAGGGACAAAAAACCAAACACCGCATGTTCTCACTCATAGGTGGGAATTGAACAATGAGAACTCATGGACACAGGAAGGGGAACATCACACTCCAGGGACTGTTGTGGGGTGGGGGGAGGGGGGAGGGACAGCATTAGGAGATATACGTAATGCTAAATGATGAGTTAATGGGTGCAGCAAAACAAGATGGCACATGGACATATGTAACAAACCTGCACATTGTGCACATGTACCCAAAAACCTAAAGTATAATAATAAAAATAAGTTTAAAAAAACGATGAACCAATCAAATAATAACTACAAAAACTTTTCAAATCATAGTACAATAAGACATAAAAAGAAGCAATGAAAACTTGAAAAGTGGGGGGATGAATTCAAAGTGTAGTGTTTTTATCAGGTTTTTTTGCATGTTTGTTTAGACAATCAGTGTTGAGTTTTCATCAGTTTAAAATAAGGGGTATTAGATCATACTGGCAAGCCTCATGGTAATCTCAAACCGAAAAACATACAACAGATAGGCAAAAAATAAAGAGAAAGAGGCTGGGTGTGGTGGATCATGTGTGTAATCACAGCACTTTGGGAGGCCAAGGCGGGCAGATCACAAGGTCAAGAGATTGAGACAATCCTGGCTAACATGGTGAAATCCCATCTCTACTAAAAATACCAAAAAATTAGCCAGTCGTGGTGGCAGGTGCCTGTAGTCCCAGCTACTTGGAAGGTTGAGGCAGGAGAATGGCGTGAACCCAGGAGGTGGAGCTTGCAGTGAGCCAAGATCGCGCCACTGCACTCCAGCCTGGGTGACAGAGCGAGACTCCATCTCAAAAAATAAATAAATAAATAAATAAATAAATAGAAAGAAACTAAATCATAGCACCACAGAAAATCACCTTCAGTAAAAGGAGGGCAGGGAGGAAGAAAACAAGGAAGACCAGAAAACAACTAAAAAAATGGCATGAGTAAGTCCCGATTTATTAATAATAACACTGCATGTAAATGGACTAAACAATCAAAATACATAGACTGGATGAACCATGAAAAAACAAGAAACAATGATCTGTTGCCTACAAGAAACACACTTCACCCATAAAGATACATACAGACTGAAAATAAAGAAACGGGAAAAGATATTCCATGCCAATGGAAACCACAAAGGAGCAGGAGTAGTTATAACATACAAAATAGATTTGAAGGCAAAAATTGTAAGAAGGGAAATGGAGGTCATTATATAATGATAAAGGGGTCAATCCTGCAAGAAGATAGAAAAATTATAAATATCTATGGACCCAAAACTGGAGCATCCATATATAGAGAGCAAATATTATTAGAGATAAAGAGGGATATAGAACTCAATACAGTAACAGTTGGTGACTTCAACACCCCACTTTCAGCATTGGACAGATCTCCTAGACAGAAAACTCAACAATGAAACATCGGACTTAATCTGCACCATAGAAAAAGTGGACCTAATAGATACTTACAGAACATTTCATCCAAAGGTTGCAGAATACACATTCTTCTCCTCAGCACATGGATCATTCTCAAGAATAGACCATATGTTAGATCACAAAACAAGTCTTAATATATTCAAAAATCTGAAATAATATCAAGCATCTTCTGTGATCACAACTGAATACAACTAGACGTCAACAACAAGAGGAATTTTGGAAACTATATAAACACACAGAAATAAAACAATATGTTCCTGAATGACCAGAGAGTCAATAAAAAAATTAAGAAATTTAAAAATTTCTCAAAATAAATGATAATAGAAATACAACATTAAAAATCCTATGGAATACAGTGAAAGCAGTACTAAGATGGAAATTTATAGCTGAAAGTGCTTACATCAAAAAAAATTCAAATAACCTTATGATGTATCTTAAAGAACTAGAGAAGCAAGCGAATTGAACCCAAATTAGTAGGAGAAAAGAATAAACACCAGAGCAGAAATAAATGAATTTTAAATGAGGAAAATAATATAAAAGATCAATGAAACAAAAACTTGCTTTTTGAAAAAATAAACAAAATTGACAAACCATTAGCCAGACTATCGAAGAAAAGCAGGGAGAAGACCCCAATAATTAAAATTAGAGATGAAAAAGGAAATATTATGACTGATACCACAGAAATTCAAAGGGTCATTAGAGGCTACTATGAGCAACTACATGCCAATAAATGGGAAAATCTAGAGAAAATGGACAAATTCCTTGTCACATAAAACCTACCAAGAAATCCAAAACCTGAAGAGGCCAATAACAAGTAGTAAGATCAACACCATAATAAAAAGTCTCCCAGTAATGAACTGCCCAGGGCCTGATGGGTTCAGTGCTACATTCCTCCAAACATTTAAAGAAGAATTAATACCAATCCTGCTCATAATATTCCAAAAAATAGAGCAGGAGGGAATCCTCCCAAAGTCATTCTATGAGGCAAGTATTACCCTGATACCCAAACCAGACAAAGATACAACAACAAAAAACTACAGGCCAATATCTCTGATGAATAATAATGCAAAAATCCTCAACAAGATACTAGCAAATTGAATTCAATAATACATTGAAAAGACTGTTCATCATTACCAAGTGGGATTTGTCCCAGGTATGCAAGGATGGTTCACCATATGCAAATCACTTAATATGATACATCATACCAACAAAATGAAGGACAAAAACCACATGATGATTTCAACTGATCTTGAAAAAGCACCTGATGAAACTCAACATCTCTTCATGATAAAAAAAAAAAAACCCTCAGAAAACTGGGTATAGAAGGAACATGCTTCAACATAATCAAAGCCATATATGACAAACCCACAGTTAGTATCATACTGAATTGGGAAATACTGTCATCCTTTCCTCCGAGACCTGGAACACAATGAGGATGCCTGCTTTCACTACTGGTAATCAACATAGTACTGCAAGTCCTAACCACAGCAATCAGACAAGAGAAAGAAAAGGGGCATCCAAGTGAGAAAGGAAGAAGTCAAATTATCCTTTTTTACGGATGGTATTATCTTACATTTGGAAAAACCTAAAGACTCCTCCAAGAAACTATTAGAACTGACAAACTCAGCAAAGTTGCAGGATACAAAATGAACATACAAAAATCAGTAGCATTTCTAAAGGCCGACAGAGAACAATCTGAAAATGAAATCCAGAAAGTGATGCCACTTACAATAGCTAAAATAAAATCAAATACATAGTAATTGACCAAGAAGTAAAATATCTCTACAATGAAACTACAAAACATTGATAAAAAGAAATTAAAGAAGACATGTAAAAAGGAATGTACTAAAATGATGCAAGAAATTGAGAAAGACACACAAAAAATGGAAAGATATTCCAAGTTCATGAATTGAAAGAATCAGTATTGTTAAAATTGTCCATACTACCCAAAGCAATCTACAGATTAAACACAATACCTTTCAGAATAGAATGAGATTCTACACAGAAATAGAAAAAAAAAGTCCTAAAATTTATATAGATCCACAAAATACCCAGTATAGATAAAGCTACCTACACAAAAAGAACAAAACTGGAGGAATCACATTATCTGACTTCAAATTATACTACAAAGCTATAGTAACACGGTACTGTCATAAAAACAGAAACATAAAACAGGGAAACAGAATAGAGAACCCAGAGATAAATCCATGTATCTACAGTAAATTCCTTTTCGACAAGGTGCCAAGAACATACATTGGTTAAAGGACGGTGTGTTCAATAAATGGTGCTAGGAAAACTGGATATGCATATACAGATGAATGAAACTATATCTCTAGCTCTTGTTATATACAAAAATAAAAACAAAATGGATTAAAAATTTACATCTAAGACCTTGAACAATAAAACTACTACAAGAAAACATTGGATAAACTTGCCAGGACATTGGACTGGGCAAAGATTTCTTAAGTAATAGCCCACAAGCATAGGTGATCAAAGCAAATATGGACAAACTGGATCACATCAAGTTAAAAAGCTTCTGCACGGCAAAGGAAACAATCGATAACATGAAGAGACAATTCACAGAATAAGGGAAACTATTTGCAAACTGCCCATCCGACAAGGGATTAATAACAAGAACATATAAGGAGTTCAAACAACTCTACAGGAAAATGTCTAATAATCCAATTAAAAAATGAGCACAAGATCTGAATAGAAATTTCTGAAAAGAAAGCATACAAATGGCAAACAGGCATATGAAAAGGTGCTCAACATCACTGATCACCAGAGAAATGCAAATCAAAACTACAATGAGATATAATTTCTCCCTAAAATGAGGCCTTTATTCAAAAGTTAGGCAATAAAAAAAATGCTGCCAAAGATGGAGAGAAAAAGGAAACCTCATATGCTGTTGGTGGGAATGTAAATTAGCACAACCACTATGGAGAACAGTTTGGAGGTTCCTCAAAAAAACTAAAAATAGAGCTACCATATGATCCATTAATCCCACTGCTGGGTACATACCTAAAAGAAAGGAAATCAGTACAATGAAGAGATATCTGTACTCCCATGTTTGCTGCAGCACTGCTTTTAATAACCAAGATAAGAAAGCAATCTAAATGCCCATTGACAGACAAACAGATAAAGAAAATGTGGCACTTATACACAACAGAGTACTATTCATCCATAAAAAAGAGTAAGAACCTGTCATCTGCATTGTGGGTGGAACTGGAGGTCATTGTGTTAACTGAAATAAGCCAGGCACAGAAAAATAAACTTATGTTCTCATTTATTTATGGGAGATGAAAATTAAAATAATTGAACTCATGGAAATAGAGTAGAAGGATGGTTACTAGTGGCTGGGAAGGATACAGGGGGAAGGGACTTAGGGGATGGAGGATGGATAATGGGTGGAAAAAGCAGTTAGAGAGAATAAATAAGACTTAATATTAGCTAGCACAACAGGGTGAGTATAGTCAAAAATAATTTAATTTTACATTTTTAAATAACTAAATACATATGATTGGATTGCTTGTAACATAAAGGATAAATGCTTGAGGTGATGTATATACCCCATTTACCCTGATGTGATTATTAGGCATTGCATGCCTGTATCAATATATCTCATACAACACATAAATATATACACGTATGTACCCACAAAATTTAAATTTAAATTTAAAAAATATAAAACATTCTAGGTTGAAAACCAAACAAACAATCCAATTTTTTAATGGGCAAAAGATCTTAATAGACACTTCTTCAAAGAAATAAATGTATGAAAATATGCTTAGTGTCATTAGTTATTAGAAAAATACAAAATAAAACCATGATAATTCTACCTAATGCCTATTAGAATAGCTAAAATAAAAAATACTAACAATACAAAATGCTAGTGAGGATACAGATCCACTGGACATTGTGGATGGGTATACAAAATATTACAACCACTTTGGAAATCGGTTTGAAGTTTTCTCACTTAGTTAAATACACTCAACATATCATCAACTAATCTCACTCCTTATATATTTACTTAAGTGAAGTAAAAATTTATGGTAAAAAAAAAAACCTATACATGAAGTTTTACAGTGGCTTTATTCATCATTGCCCAAAACAGGAAATAACTCAAATGCCTCCTCATTGAGGAATGGATAAACAAATCATGGTACCACCATAAAATGAAACACTACTTAGCAATTTAAAAAAACACTCATTGATACAGCCAACAATATGGATGAATCTCAAATGCCCTATGCTAATTAAATGAAGCCAGTCTCAAAAGACTGTATACTGTATGCCTCTGTTCATAATTACATTATGGAAAAAGCATATATACAGGAACAGAAAGCAGACTGGTAGTTGGCTTGGGGTAAAGGGAGGACTGACTTATAAGGGGAGAATTTGGGGGAGGAGGGTTATGGAACTGTTTCATATTTTTATTTTGGTAATAGTTACGAGGCTGTACGCATTTGTCAAAATTCGCAGAACTATACACACAAAAAAAGTGATTTTTAAAAATTAAACTTTATATTTTGAGATGATTGCAGATTCGCATGCTGTTACATGAAAAACTACAGGGATCCTGTTTATCCAGTGTTTCCCATGGTAAAATCTTGCAAAACTATAGTACTATAACCACAGCCAGGACACTGACATTGATGCAGTCAAGACACAGGATAGTCCCATCACCAAAAGACATCAGAAGGATGAGTTTTAATACATGTAAAGTATACTTTCATCTTAAAAATAAAAAAGCTATAAGCCCTATATTGCTTGTTTACAATAAAATATCAACATTAACACTTAATTTTAGGTCCCCTCAAAACTGATTTTTTAACTATGCTCAACATTTTCATTTAAAAAAATCACTTATCCTTAGGTAATAGCTTAATGTATTTTAACTTTCAGTATAATTTTTAAAAATCTTCTCACTGTGCTACTATGTTCTCTCTGTATATTGAAACTTGTAAACTCTGCACATTCCATTTACAAAAGTAAATATAATTAACATTTAGTCTTCGAGGTCAGTTCAGCTGAATATAACATAGCTTGTGGAGAACACTAGTTTCTTTGGCCATTCCAGAGAGAAGGGGGGAGAGAAGAATTTTCTTATTCTTCTGTTACCTTTCAGAGATTTATGCCAATCCACAGAGTTCCTTTGCCGTACTATTTCTGACTAAACTGTTATTTAACAACTATAATTTGCTCAGCAATCAACTGATGAAAATTGTACAACTATAAAACTAGCTACAAGATTAGATAAGCCATATGTTATACAGTGGTTTTTCCAAATCACTAATTTGAAAATAAAAGAAAATGTACAATTCAACTATATAATGGAAGGGTTATTTTGGGGGGTAGGTTTGAGGGTCAGTGTTTCACATCTTTGTAATCTGACTCTTTTATAAGACTTTAAACTTTAAAAGCACACTCAGAATATAATAATTTGATGAATAGTTACTATAAATAAAAGCAATCTCAGTGATTAGTTTGCAAGTAACTATAAAAACTACATAGAATTATTTTCTCAAGTACACATTTTTCTCTTAAATACTCAAAGTACTGTGTGATTTATATCTCTGACCACTGTATCTTTTTCTTCCCTCTCTTTGTAGAAGTTGCTTCTGAATTATGTCTCTCAGAAAACACATTACAGGCTGGGCACAGTGGCTCACACCTGTTACCCCAACACTTTGGGAAGCCGTGGCAGGATGACTGCTTGAGGCCAGGAGTTCAAGACCAGCCTGGGCAATATAGCAAGACTCCATCTCCACACACACACAAAAAATAGCTGGGTGTGGTGGCATGTTCCTGAAGTTCCAGCTACCCAGAAAACTGGGGTGGGAGGATGGCTTGAGCCCAGGAGTTAAAGGCTGTGATAATAATAATAATTTTTTTAAAAAAGGCTGTGATAAGATGTGATCCTGCCACTGCCCTCCAGCCTGGGTGACAGAGTAAGACTCTGTCTCTTAAAAAAAATAAAATTTTAAAAATGCAACAGATTATAGCAATCACAGTTCAAATAAATTCTGTATTCAAGTTATACTTTTTAACGGATATTATGATGAAATAATTTTTCTAAAGAGGCAAGTCATATTATAAAGTTATTTTTACATAAACTATGCAAGGGATTTTATACAGACTATGAAAAGGATGCAGGATTTCAGAAAAAAACTTAAGTTTTATGATATAATAATATATAATATAAATAATATATTAGCAATGATGTAGATCTTTGGGAATATCCACTCTCATCCACTCTCATTCTACTGATCTGCTGTAACAATCATAATCTCAGAAAGAGGCCAATCAGACCCAAAGCACAGTTACAACAGGAAACTTTCTATAGTCCATTGTAATTTCAGAGTAGCCTGTCATTCCAGATACTAGGTCCATTCCTTATGTCTGGAGAATTTTTCAAGTGGACTAGTGGAAAAAAAAAAAAAGTATTGCCATTCTCCTGCAATTATTCTTGGAAAACAGAATGCTAGCAAAGACTCTCCCTAGGAGAAAGAAAGCAAACATGAAAAATTAAAGAGAAAGATAAAGAATATAAAATAAAAGAAACATTGTAAAAGAACTCTTAAACCCATTTATGCCTAGCGTTCCAGTAATGGAACGCTAGGCATGTGGGAGTTATTTATATTATACTGCTCAAGGTCATCATCAAAGTCTGACTGCAAAAATTCAAAACATTGCAGCCTCAGGCATAAATGGGTTAAAATACTTGCTGTGAGTGGTCATACTTTAACCAACCTCATTGGAATGCTGTTGGGGTAAATCCATAAATGTAGTCATTATAAAACCTTGAATTAGGTTATAATCATGAAACTGTAAATTATCTAATATTTATTATTGTACACATTCTTTAAAAGAAATGTTTATGCCACTGCAAGGAAAATAAATTGAATTGTTAAAAAAAATTATAAATCACATTTCTTCCTGTTACATGCTTTGTGTCCCTTGCTTATAAATTAATATTGATCCTGTCTATTCTTCCCCCCTCAGTTTAAGTCTCTAAAATCTATCAAAAGCAGAATTAAAATGAGAATACTAAATACAAATCAACTTAGCATCATTACTTACGTAATTAACCTTAATGTAGAGAGAGAAAAATAGGTTTTTTTCTACTGTTTTTCTCAACTCTTTCTCACCTCTGACAAAAGAGGTATACTTTATTAAGCAAAAATGAAAAGAATTAATTTTAATTATCTTTTTAACTGCTATAAAATAAAATTTATGTATTATATAAAAATCTCAAAACTCTACTGTTATTTTTCTTTCCTTTTTCTCTTTAAATATCTTCTAACCCACATCATTTCTTTTGTACATGAAAAAGATAATCAGGCTGTGAATCAGTAAGAGTCACTAAACTTTATTTGAACTTTTTCATATTTATGTCAGCTTTTGAGGTAACTGATATTTTATTTTTGCATTGATGCAGTATACACAGGAATTTAAAGCAACTTACCTTTAAACTGTACCTATTTAAAATTATCTGTAAAGACCACATCTTCATCTTACCTCTGTTCTGGCATTCAAATAATAAAATACAGAATTTACTATCTATTGAAAACACATGTAACCTTTTGAGACTGGCTCACTCAGCACAATGCCCTTGAGATTCATCCAAGTTGTTGGATGTCTCAAGAGGTCTTTCTTTTTTACTGCTGAGTAGTATGTCATCATATGGAAGTATGACAATTTATATTTATCCATTCCCCTTTTGAAGGACATTTAGGTAATTTCCAGTCTTGGGCTATTACAAATAGAGTTGTTATGAACATTCATATACAGGCTTTTATGTGAACATAGGTTTTTATTTTTCTAGGATAAATGTTCAGTAGTGTGACTACTGTATGATTCTATTTCTATATCACTCTCAAAATAACAAAATTATAGAGATGTAGAACATATAAGTGGTTGCCAGGAGTTAGGGAAGGTGGAGGGAAGGTTGTCACTATATTTCAAATGTGATGACTACTTGTGATACATCTTTCTGTCTAGACTCAAACTAAGATGATGTATTGTTACCTAGAAAACGATCATTTCTTATTTAGGAGAAGTGTATCTAATGTACAATTTTTTAATATTACAATTAGAACATATTAAGAGCAGTCTAACCATCAAATAACATTTAATTCACTAAAGAGACAAATAAATTGCAAATCAAATTCAGAAAGAGAAAAAAACAGGCTTAGACAAATTTATATTAAAATAATAAAAATATGAATCAAGCGGCTAAGGGTATAATAAGAAAATCTGCATACCTGTTAATTTGATATGTCCTATTTCATCAAGCAAAATGCTGTAAATCAAAATTCACATTCAACAAGATGGAATAAAATATTTTACACAAAATATTTACATAAATATCATAAAACTAAGATAGGTCAATATTTAATATATGTAAAAAATTTAAATGATTAACTTAAAGTCAATGTATGTCTTACAAAGATTACTTTTTACAAATAAGTTTCATATAATTCATATAGAATTCCCTATAATATTTAAAAGATCTAACAGAGTTTGACAAAAAGCAGTTCCAGAAATACAGACAACAAGAAAACAAAAGAATACAGCTTTACTTTTCTGGCTTCAGGTCTCTATAAACAATTCCTAATTGGTGGAGATGATCCAAAGCAAGGGCCAGTTCTGCGAGGTAGAATTTCACATCTTCCTCTGTAAACAGAACCTAGAACAAAATAATGATTTATCATTTGATCTTTCTTTCAATATTCAGTATATTTAAAAATACTTCTTTCAAAATGAGTAGACAGACAAATCTAGGAAAATAATAAGATAATAAGCACAGTCAATTCTTATTTGACTGGCATAATGATTGGCAATGCCAGAGAAATAAGATTTCTATATAAATGAAACTAATCTCTTTAAGAATGTGTCTCTTCGATATTAACCATTTTAATGTATATCTTTCTAAAACATTATGTTGTTTATATATCTTCTCACACTAAATGCAAAGCACAAGATTCACCTTTTATAAAGTGACTTAGCCTCATAATACCAATATTAATTTTAGTAATCTGCTATAATATAGTAACCCTTAGGGTATTTGAAATATAGAAGGCATTTTGTTTTAGCTCTGAGAATTCCACTATTTATATCATTCTCTCTTTTACTGTCTAGTATCATTTCTCAGAAATTTCACTTTTAGGGGCTCTACAAACCCAAAGCTTTTACTACACTGCCACAAGTTGTTAAATTAGTAACCCTTATCTTACACACAATTGTGAACTCATCTCTGACCTAAGGGGTGCATCCAAGCCTCTTCTGTTAGTAATGTATACTAGTGTAATGGAACTGTATTAATCATTTTGTGCCTGGCAATACGGCTGCTATGATGAAGTGAAGAGTAATGAACTTGAAATCAGAATTGTCAGTGTAATATCAGACATGTCACTTAGCCCTTTGGGCCTCAGTTTCTAAATCTGTAAAACAGGACAATAATATCTGCTGTATATACCTAACAAGATTGTTGTAAGAATCAAATCAGTTTATGTGGAAAAAAAGCTTTGTAAACTTTAAAAAACTATATATATAACCATATGGTATTATTATTATAGGTTTACATCTAAATTCATTCACTAGTGAGTATTCATTTACACATAGAATTGGACACTAATCAGCCATTAGATGTAATTTTTAAGGTTTAGCAAGAACTCCAGATTGACGAAATCAAATATTTTTCTAAAAATGGGTTATTTTCATAAAGAAACCTCTGGATTATTAAGAAGGCTCAAAATTGCATAAAGTACATGTCATAATAGCTTACAACCTGCTTGCCCATTTAGAATTATGGCCACTGCATTCCACAATGCAGATCCAGGTTACTAGTAAAATTGCAGAGAATCAGTAGTTAATAACTTCTGATATGCTAACTACTTTTTTAAATGATCAATAGAAAAACAAAGATTATTTATTATCTAAGTTTTGGGAGCATTAATTTGAATATTATAATGGTAAAAGTATAAAAACATCACTTTCACTTGACTTTTTATTAAGAATAAAAATAATTGTTGCCTATTCAACTTCTAACCAAGGATAATAAGAATGTTCTCTGAAAGCTAATACATAAGAAAACCCTAAATAAAAATTATTTAAAACTAAATTAGAAAAACTTTGCCTACAGTTATGCAAGCCTATCACCTTGTCATGAAGTTGTCTTGGTGGAAAGCCTCATGATAGATGCAAATAAAACATTACTAAGTAGCAATTATGTGCCAGACACTGTACAATCATTACATTATTATAGCTTCCAAACTCTATGAGGTAGGTATTAGGAACATCTTGCAAATGGAGAAAGAAACTCAGAGTGATTAAGTAACTTGCCCAAAATAACACAGCTAGTTAAGAAGGAGGCCCAAGACATGAACTCAGGGCTACTTGTCCATAAGAATGAACTCTTCCCCAGAAGCCACTTCTGCCACATGCTATGATGCAATGTTTGCTTTTCTAAAAACAAATTTTGGGTTTACTACCAATAATGCTTTCCAACTAATCGTCCTACTCATAAATTGCCCCCCCTACAAAATGAAAATTATCCTAAACTCCAGCACTCTTGAGTTAAGCACTTCTAATATTTTGTTATCTGCTTTTCAAATTTTTTGTGCATATCTGTGTGTGAATGTGTCTATGTATGTGTATTTTAATACAGTTGAAATCACACTACTGTATAAGTACTATTTAGTGGCCTCCTTTATCCCCAGTTAATACTATATCATAAGCATTCTATGTCTTTAAAACTTATTTATAAATAGTTTTCAATAGCTGCACAATATAAGCATACCAATTTACTGTAATTTACCTAAACATTCCCCTTCTTGACATTTAGGTTATTTCCATTTTTTCTCTATTTGAAATAACTGCAATATGCATATGTACATCTTACTGATATTTATGATCATTTTCTCAAAATGAATTAAGAATTTTTTAAAAAATGGAATGCTGGGTCAAGGAGCATAAATAGTCCAAGATTCCTGACATACACAATAAAATTATTTTCCAAAAAGGTTATAGTAATTTCCACTCCCATCAGCAGTTTATGAAAGCATTTGTCTTACCACATCCTTGATAGCATGGAATATACCCTGTAAAAAGCCTTTTCAAATTTGATGTGTGAAAATGGCATTATTTTTTAAATTTAAGTTTTGATTTTTAGGCTGAACTTTGTTTTTCATGTTTAGTAGTCTTTCTACTTTTTTGTGAATTATCAGTAATGTTTGTGCCTATTTTCTATTACTGACTTACTGTTTTGTCAATTGGTACAAGTCACTTAAATGTTAAAAATGTCAGTTTTCTATCATATTAGCTGCAAATATTTATCCAATTTTGTGCTAGTTTTTGATGTTCGGTAATCCTTAATTTTTGCTAGTCAAATGTACAGATGATTTCTGTATGATTTTCCTTCATTATTTTACTGTTTAAGGAGACATTCTCCATCCAATGGCCAACAAAATATTTAGCTGCATTTTATTATAGGGTAATTGTTTTTCAAGATTTAGCTTTTTTATGTAAGTAAGATTTATTTTTGTATATGGTAGAGATGTCATTTTAAAATGATTTTTAGAAATATTTAAGCAATTTCTCAAATACTGTTTATTGAACAACCTCTTTGCCACAATTTGTGATTCTTCCTTTATCATAATGATATATGGTAAGTAATCTATAACAGGATATTTTTGGGCTATACAGTATGTTTCCAATCTTGTGTTGATACTATAATGTTTTGCTTATGCAACTTTATAAAGTTTTAAACAAGAGAATTTGGGGAGGCCAACGCATGAGGATCATTGGAGCCCAGGAGTTTGAGACCAGCCTAGGCAACATAGCAAGATCCCATTTCTACTGGAAAAAAAAAAAAAAATAGCCGGGTACAGTGGAGCATGCTTCTGTAGTCCAAGCTATTTGGGAGGCGGAGGCATGAGGATTGCCTGAGCATGGAAGGTTGAGGCTGCAATGAGCCAGGATAGTGCCACTGCACTCCAGCCTAGTGACAGAGCAAGACCCTGTCGCAAAAAACAAACAAACAAAAATATTATTTCTTTGCATTTGTTTACTTTTCCAAAGAAACTATAAAATAATTCTGTTAACATCAAACAAACAAAAATCCTATTGTGGCTTTATTTGGAATTTTGTTAAGCCAATAAATTAATTTTAGAAGAACTGACAGCTTTACAGTAATCAGCCATTCATTCTACCACATTTTCTTGATATAAGCAAAATAGAGCACAGCTTAAGAATTCTGTTTGTTTACCTGTGTATTTGTGTGTGTGTGTGTGTGTGTGTGTGTACATTCTGAGGAAGGGAAATTTGGGTAGGTATCTTTCCCTTTAAAATACAAATGACACACATTATAAAATTATTTAAAACATACAAAAATGTACTTAAAAGTCTTTTTCTAAGGTATAAAAACATGTCCTCATTTTGGATTATTTAACAATTTTTTGTACACACAAGTGAAGTATAACCAACAAACATCTAATTATTAATAAGCTGTCTACAGAAGTAACCATTGAATCATTTTTTAAAAGGCTGCTCAATCAATGTACTAATTTATTATCTTTTGGGTAACGCATTTAAAATGCTTGCTCTTACCTAATATTCCAGACTTAGGAATCAAAACTTACTGACTGCATCTCTGTGCTAGTATGGGTTTAGATAGTCCCACATCGAGAATGGAGGTCTGAAGAGTTTAAAAGAAAATTAGAAATGACTACAAGAATTTCTCAAACATATTTGTGACACTTCTAAAATCTAATGCAAGAAATCATGAATAATGGAGCCTTATTATACTGTTGTCCTTCTATGCCTTGGTACCAGTTTTTAACAAGGTCCTTTAAAGACCCTCCTTAGAAGGGGGTCCTAGACAATCCTTTTCACATACTGAATTATGTTCTATAGTTAATAATATACCAATAACATACCCTATGCTCACACATGGCACATTCTACACTGGAGGTAGACAGATATAAGCCAGAGACCTTAGCCACTTAAGCACTGGCTAGCATACCAGAAACACACTGATCCTTTATCACAGCAAGTTCCAGAGCTCTGGGAATCAACAGTAGCTCTCCCACATTCTACACTGTAAATTCTGGAAGTAAGACATTGAACTACCATCACCCAATTAAAATGCTACTCCCAGACTACTACTTAAAGAAAAAATGAAGCAGACAAAGACAGGATTTAATCTCATGCCTGAAAAATCTAAAACACAGGACAAAACGTATGAAATGATACTTTTCAAGACACTGGACATCAGGCAACAAAGGACACTGAATATTGAGAGACACGGAACAAATGACGTATGCCCCACAACTGCCTTAGCTTACTACCTGGAAAGAGTTTCCAAGTGGTAGTACAGGGAGGGCTAAGTCAGGTGGAGCCTGAAAGACTTCCTGAGTAGATAAGCCAGAACAGAGAGTCTTAGAGAAGGAGAACAAAATTCACAGCATCGAGTATTAGAGAAGAGAAAATTGCACAAAGAGAACTCTGTAGATATGCAGACAGTCTCCTTCAAGTATTCAGCAGAGAAATACTCAGCACATATGAGTGGGGACATTACCCTAAACCAGGAAAAGAACAAAGGGTTAGAGGAACCAATCGATGAACTCACGATGGGCCAGGAATAGTTACAGTTGCCCTCAGCCACAGCAGAAAATCTCATAATTCATAGGACATCAGATAACGTAATCAGAAGGATTTTGCTTCAGTAGTGGAGCAAAATTAACCCCTGACTGAAAGCTGTGTTAGTCCAATCTAACAAACTTTAAAAGACCTATAAGGATCAAACTAGTTTTATATCTCAGAACAGAGATCAATAGTAGTTACAGAAATACAAAAATGTTCATCACCTTAACAAGCTAAATGTCACAATGTCTGCCATCCAATAAAAAATTGTCAATCATGGGCCAGGCACTGGGGCTCATGCCTGTAAACCCAGCATTTTGGGAGGCCAAGGCAGGTAGATCAGTTGAGGTCAGAAGCTTGAGACCAGCCTAGTCAACATGGTGAAACCCCATCTCTACTAAAAATACAAGAATTAGCCGGGCTAACTGTGCACCTGTAGACCCAGCTATGCAGGAGGCTGAGGCAGGAGAATCACTTGAACCCGGGAGGCAGAGGTTGCAGCGAGCTGAGATCACGCCACTGCACTCCAGCCGGGGCAATAGACTGAGACTGTATCTCAAAAAAAAAAAAAAAAATACACACACACACACACACACACACACACACACGTATGTATAGTCAAACATGGATCTGAGGAAACTACCCAAGCCCAA
Organism: Hylobates moloch; assembly: GCF_009828535.3. Lineage (NCBI taxonomy): Eukaryota > Metazoa > Chordata > Mammalia > Primates > Hylobatidae > Hylobates > Hylobates moloch. The sequence continues at coordinate 69,199,831 of NW_026652282.1, forward strand.
ACCCAGGAAAAGAAAAACCTTAAAAGATTAAAAGAAAGAACCCACTCAGCTCACAAAGGACTAGAGATAGCTCCTCTTCCCAAAAGTGAGAGCGAAAAGCCTCATAATTCAAAGAGTGTCTGTTAGAGTATAAGAAACGACATGCTTAATACTGAGGAAAAATTAATCTTAAACTAAATACTTCTAGTCCCACATGACAAAGCTTAAACACAAGGCCCAGAATGATCAAAGTGTTTACAAGAAAATGAACTGCATCCTAGAAAAAAGCTAAATACTATTTATATGAAAATAAAGGTATCTAGCAGGTAAGAAAATTAAATCCACCATGCCTGCTATCCAGTAAAAATGACTATGCAAGTATGATTCCATTGAAGTACAAAATAAGGCACAGACAATACTTAAACAAATGAGTATGTCTGTGTTCCAACAAAACTTTATTTACAAAGAAAAATAACTGGCCAAATGTAGCCTGAAGACCAAATGTAGCCTGAAGACCATATTTTCCTGACCTCTGAGTTAAAACTTGTACTACAAATCCTAAGGCAACTATTAAATTACACAACAAAGTGTTATGGATAATATTTACAAGCCAACAGCAGAGATAAAAATGAAATTGTAAAAAAAAAAGTAATTAAAAAGAAGCCAGGAGAAGAGGGAAAAAAGAACAAAGAACAAATGGGACAAAAAAAATCCCAAACAGCAAGATGGTAGATTTAAATACAACTACAAAAATAATCATATTAAATGTAACAGGTCTAATATACCAATTAAAAGACATGGACTCTCAGATTGGATAAAAAAAAACAAGGAAACTATGCTTCCTTAAGCACCACACATTAAATATAAAGACACAAATAAGCTAAAGTTAAAATATGGAAAAAGATATACCAAACTAACACTACTTTTTTAGAAAACAGGTGGTGTGACCATATTAGTATCAAATTAGATTTTGAAGAAAAGAACATTACCAGGGATAAAGTCAGTCATGTCATCTCATAATGGTGAAGGGGTCTATTCATCAAGAGGGAATAATAACCCTAAAGGTTTATGTACCTAATAACAGAACTTTGAAATACATAAAACAAAAACTAACAGAAATTCAAGAAGAAATATACAAATTCATAATTAAAGTAAAAGGTATCAATCCTTGTCTCAAAATTTATAGAATAGGCAGAAAATTAGAAAGAATACAGGCAATTTAATATCACTATCAAACAACTTGATCCAGTCCACATTTACAGAACCTTCCACCACCCAAAAATAGCAGAATACACATTCTTCTCAAGTGGACATGGAACATTTACCAAGATACACGACCTTCTGAAGCATAAAGCAAATATAAGTTTAAGAGAATTAAAGTCATACAAAGTATGCTTTATGACCACAACAATATTACAGTAGAAATCAACAATAGAAAGATATGTGGAAGAATGCTCAAATATTTGTAAATTAAGCAGACTTCTAAATATCAATGGGTCAAAGAAATAGAAAGGAAATCATAAAGTACATTGAACTGAGAGAAAATAAAAATGATATATATCAAAACTTGTGAGATGACCCTAAAGCAGTATTCAGAGGGGAATTTATAACACTAAACACCTACATTATTAGAAAAGAAGAAAGGCCTCAAATCAATCACTTCAGCTCCCATCTTAAAAACCAGAAAAAGAAAAGCTAATACACAAAATAAGCAGTAAAAAAGATTAAAGCAGAAAACAATGTAATAGAAAACAGAAATAGAATACAGAAAAATCAATGAAACCAAAAGCTGTTTCTTTGAGAGTAATAAAATTGATAAATCTCTAGTGAGGCAAAGCAGAACAAAAACAGAGCAAACATGAATTACCAACATCAAAAGTGAGAGCAGTGACATCACTAACAATTCCACAACTACAAAAAGGACAATAAGGGAATATTATGAACATTTTTATGCCGATAAATTTGGTAACTTTGATGAAATAGACAAATTCCTTAAAAGACACAAGTTAGCAAAGCTCACTCAAAAATAAATAACCCAATCTATTATATAAATTGATTTTGGAGTTAAATACTTTCCTATAAGAAAAACTTCAGGTTCAGATGCCTTCACTGGTGAATTCTATCAATCATTTAAGGGCAATTTATCATTGAATCTACATAAACTTTCCCAGAAAGTTAAAGAGGCAAATACTACACCCAACTCATTCTATGGAGTCAGAGTTACTCTAATACCAAAAATAGACATAATAATACAAGAAAATCATAAATATCCCTCATAAAAATAGATGCAAAAATTCTTAAATTTTCAGCAAATATCGTCCAACAATTTATAAAAAGGGTAATACATCAAGACTAAGTGAGGTTCATCCATAAATGCAAGGTTGGTTCAACATCTGACTATCAATCGATGTGATTCACCACAGTAAGACTAAAAAATGTATAATCTCAATAAATGAAGAAAAAGCATTTGAATAAATCTAAAATTGATTCCTGACTTTTTATAAAACTCTCAAAAATAGTTACAGAAAACTTTCTCAACCTTTGAAATCTACTTCTAAAAGCTGCTAGAAGTATTAAGTTTGGCTAGACTGTGGGAAACAAGCTCAATACACAAAAAATCGGTTGTGTTTCCATCCAATTTAAAATTGAAATTAGGAAGTCAATTCTATTTACAATAACATTAAAAACAGGATTTACTTAGAGGTAAATCTGACGAAAGAATTGCAAGAATTACACTGAAAACAATATTGCGAGAAATTAAAGATGACCTAAATAAATTGAGAAAAATACCATGTTCATGAATTAAAAGACTCAATATTACTAAAATGTAACTTATCTGCAAATTGACCTATACATTCAATAAAATTCCAACCAATATCCCAGCAGGACACTTTTGTACAAAGTGAAAGCCAATTTTAAAATTGATATGGAAATGCAAAGGACCTAGAAGAGCCAAACTTTCAAAAAGAAAAGCAAAGCTCAAGGATTTGCACTATCTCACTTCAAGACATATTATAAAGGTACAGTAATTCAGACAGTGTGGTATTGTCATAAAGATAGACAAATGGATCAATGAACAGAACAGAGTATCCAGAAATAGGCCTTCATATATATGATCAATTGGTTTTCAAGAAAAATGTAAGCTAATTTTAAAAGACAGACTTTTCCAATAATGATGCTGCAACAACTGGATATCTCTGTGAACAAAAGAAAAGGACTTCTGCACATACCTGTAACCATATACTAAAATGAACTCAAAACGGATCCTAAATCTAGATGTAAAATGCAAACTACAAAACCTCTAGAAAACATAAGAGAAAATCTTTAGCTGTGATTAGGCAGATATTCCTTATATAGGACACTAAAAACACAATTAATAAAGGGAAAGAATCCTATAAACCAGACTTCATCAAAATTAAGAACTTCTGCTTTTCAATACATTGTTAAGAGAATGAAAAGACAAACTATAGACTAGAAGAAAATATTTCCAAATAACATATATGATCAAGGACTTACATCCAAAATATATGAAGAACTCTCAAAACTCAATAAGAAAACAAACAATCCAATAAAAAAACAGGCTAAAAATTTAAACAGACATTTTACCAAGAGGATAGATGGCAAATGAGCTCATGAAAAGATGCTCAATATCATTAGTCATTAGTGTGATGTAATTCAAAACCACAATGGGATACCACTAAAAACTAAACTAATGTTCAAAAATTTTAAAAGACTGATCATACCAAATGTTGGCAAGGATGTGGAGCAACTGAAACTCTCTTAACGCTGCTGGTGGGAATGTAAAATTTATATAATCACTTTGGAAAACAGTTTGGCAGTGTCTTTAAAAGTTAAACATATACCTAGCACATGACCCAGTCATTATACTCTTAGGTATTTACCCATGAGAAACGAAAACATATGATACAATCACTTGTACATGAATGTTTATAGCAGTTTTATTAGTAACATCAAAAACTGCAATGACCCAAAAATCTATCAACAAGTGAATGATAAACAAATCATGATGTATCCATACAATCAGTAATACTACTCATCAATAAAAATGAATAAACTATTAGTACATACAACATAGATGAATCTCAAAATAATTATGTTAAGCCAGACAAAAAAAATGAATATACTATATGATTCCATTTATATAAACTCCTAGAAAATACAAACCAAATAGTGACAGAAAGCAGCTTCAGTAGGGTTAGGGCAGGAGGAAGGTATCACAAAGGGACACAAGAAAACTTTTGGGAATGACAGATATGCTAATTATTCTTATTGTAATGATGGTTTCACAGTTATATACAAACGTAAAAATTTATAAAATTGTATACTTTAGTATGTAAAGTTTATTGTATGTCAATTATACCTCCATAAAGCTATTTTAAAATGAATAAACACTACTCCCAGAGGTGTTTAGGTAGCTTGAGTAGCCAAAGTCCTAGGCTTGCCTGTATCTACTTTATCCAGTTATTCATATTGTTCTTTTGCCTAAGAAAATAATGAGTAGCACATTGAGATGATAGAAAATGCCATTAACAGGCACATTACCAAATACTATGCAATGAAACAGAGTAGTTACCATTTAAAATTTCAATAGGAAAAATGTAATTAGCGGAAGAACAAAAGTGATTTTTCTTAGTTTTGTTTCAAGAAAATATAGTAAAAATGTACAGATACTTACCTCTTTGGATAATCTTGTGAAAACATCTCCTCCCCTGAGAAAATCCAGTATTAAGTACAGTTTCCCTTCAGTCTGAAAGGCTAATTAAAAATTAGAATGTAGTAACAGGATAATCTCAAAGGCTTAAAAAGCTTAGTATGCTTTTAAATTAATATATGTTTAGAATTTTACAGTATTTACTCACATGGTCCATTAATGGATAACATCTCAAAATTCAACCCAGTATTTAATCCAGTGTAGAAATAGCTACAAACCCCTTCCCAGAACATAATCACCCTTGAATGTGGCTTTACACAGAACTTCTACCATCAAAAATTTCCTAATTTATGAAGCATGTTATACTGCAATTGCCTAAAATTAGCCTATCAAACCTACTGAAAATCTATGAATTCTATAAAGCTGAAGAAAAACGCCACTTCCTCTATTAAACTTTCCAGAATTTCCCCCCTTTTCACATTTTTCAACAGCTTCCTCAACCTCTTCTTCATTGAAATTACTTGCTGCTACTTTTGAGATCTTATTATATTTATACCTCTTTAATAGTACTTATTCCATTTTGATTTATACAATTAATTTCTTTACATCTCCGTGTTCTCTATAGGTTATAAATTTCTTGAGGTCAACAAGTGTTTCACTTCTATAGCCCATTGAATTTAATACAGTATTTTTGCACACAGTAAGTGTTTACTGATGGACCTGCTACAGATACGGGAAGGTCTTTAGATGTTACTTTTTTTATTCTGTTAGTATAACAAGGAGTAAAAGAATAATGGGTGGAAATTTCTTATGGGTTTTTAATAGTGATAACTGGGTATATATTTTAATGTATTACTTGTCAAAATTACACTAAGAATAAAATCTACAGCTGCTACTTTTTTAAATATAGAAAAATGGAAGTGACAAAGTACACTATATCAGAAATAGATAGATAGATAGATAGATAGATAGATAGATAGATAGATAGATAGATAGATAGAGTTGATCTCAACTACATGTTAAATTAGCAATGGAGCCATGATTCAAATTTAGAAATGTCTAACTCCAAAGCTCATATTCTATCCATTACATCTACTGCTTCTTACTGGTAGTCCTCTCCCATTAAGTATAAAAAAATAACTCAAGTAGACTAACATAACTACATGGTCCTCTGGAATATAACCAAGAAACAGATAAGTGGGGTCATTATGAACAAGCAACTGAATGTTTTATGTAAATTATCACAATAGTTTATAGTCTAAGATTATGAAGTTACAGCCTAGCAAAGTACATAAATACTACCAGACAGGTAAGTGAAAAACACTGTCTTGTTACTTTAAACAAGTTAATCAACTTAGAAAAATGAAGGACATATAACTAATGACTAAATGCTGATATTTATTTCAGACAAATACATTTTACATAGTTGAATATACTAAGTCTAAAGTATTTATTTCCTGTTATAGTATTGTGTGAAAAGAAATCATAATTCTCTAATTCCATATTAATAAATAAGGATTAAAATAAATAAAATAAAAAAAAGATTACATACCATAGTGCAATTTGACAATAAATGGATGATTTACTTCCACCAGTATATCCCTCTCCATCTTTGTCCGAACTCTGTCTCGAACTAAAAATTACATAAAGGTACAATATATTACTCTCTTACATCATTTCAGTTAAGAGTCCATCAATAATTTACCAAACAACAAATATAAAAATATAAAATGTAACTTCATAAATGCCTAAATTTGCAGTTTTCATATTCCTAGATAATAATGACCATATTCTCAGAAAGCAAAAATATTCATTACATCTAGAGACAGGTTAAGGTGGCATAAATAGGTATGTAGCTAATATGCATTTATTATGTGTTCATCTTTTGTTGTTGTTGTTATTGAGACAGGGTATTGCTCTCTTGTCCAGGCTGGACTGCAGTGGCACAATCTCAGCTCACTGCAACCTCCACCTCCCAGGCTCAAGCAATCCTCCCATCTCAGCTTCCCCAGCAGCTGGAACTACAGGTGAATGCCACTACACCTGGCTCATTTTTGTATTTTTTGTAGAGACAGGATTTCACCAGGTTACTCAGGCTGGTCTTGAACTCCTGGGCTGGGCTCAAGGGTTCAGCCCACCTCAGCCTCTCAAACTGCTGGGATTATAGGTGTGAGCCACCATGCCCGGCCTATTATTCTCTTTTAATTGTTCCAATGAGTTTACTGATTAAAACTGATCATAAGTGGTATTTTTATCACACCCTAAAAGATAGTGTGTGCAAATGGTTGTGCTTTCTCAATATGTGATACTGACACAGAAAAGGAAAAACCAAGAATCTTGAAAGAAAAGAATATATCCTAATTAAGTTAATAAGTTCAAATTAAATGAAATATGTCACTTTTTCTAGCATCAAATTTTTACGAGGGTGCACTCTCACTAAGTTAAGGCATATGCCAATATCAAATTTAGTAATATTATCTACAGGCTAGAAAAACTGCCACAAATACCAATGTTAAAAATAGCTACATCTATTCACCTTATGCAAGTAATACACAGCATATTTCTTAAAATACGCTTTGTCAAATTCTATTTTAATAAACTTTCTGATTTTCTACCTTTTAAAGAGGCTTTTTTTAACACCTTCATTGCATAGAGCTGCCCAGCATCAGGACCGGTCTTCTTTCTAACAAGAAAAACCTAATAGAAAATTGAAAAAAAAAAAAAAAAAGGAAAATTCACATTTCTAGTCATTCTTGCTCTACACAAACACACCAGCATACACTTAGATCCTTGCATTTTCTCTAATTTTATAAACATATGCCCTCCCATAGAGGGAAGGGAGAAATAGTGAGAGATTTGTTGAAGGATGCAAAATTACCCTGATCTGATCACCATACATTATATGTATTGCAACTTCACTATGTACCCCACAAACATGTACAACTATTTGTCAATTTAAAAAAATAAATGAAAAAAGTTATACCTTCCCCTATAAATTATTCTATAATTTACATTATTATTTTCTCACTTTCCTTAGATTTAATTTAGTTTTTAATCAAAAAAACTGTTATGATTTAATAAATCATAATGCATATAAATACTACTATAGAAAGGAAAATTTTTAAAATAGATGACCTGGTCCTGAACTTTGAGAATTTTGTGATGTAAGAGATAAATAACATAATGAAAGACAAACTCGAGCTACATACCTCCTTTTAAGACCCAGGCCCACTTTTTGTTACCTTAATAAAGAGCAAACAAATATTATGACCCTATATACCTTAATTAAATATGCTTTATTGCTAAAAAAATGCTAACAATCATCTGAGTCTTCAGTGAGATATAATCTTATTGCTGGTGGAGGGTCTTGCCTCAATGTTGATGGCTGCTGAGTGATCAGGGTGGTGGCTGCTGAAGGTTAGGGTGGCTTTGGCAATTTCCTAAAATAAGACAATGATGAAGTTTGTTGCACAGATTGACTTCCTTTCATGAAATAATTTTCTATAGAATTTGATGCTGTTTGATAGCATTTTATACACAGTAGACTCTCTTTCAAAATTGAACTCAATCCTCTCAAATCCTACTGCTGCTTTATTAAAGAAGTCTATGTAATATTCTAAAGCCTTTATTGTCATTTCAACAATGTTCATAGCATCTTCACCAGAAGTAGATTTCATCTCAAAAAAACTATTTTCTTTGCTCATCCACAAGGAGCAACTCCTCATCCATTCAAGTTTTATCATGAGACTGCAGCACTTCCGTCACATCTTTAGTTCCACTTCTAATTCTAGTTGTCTTGCTATTTCCACCACATCTTCAGTGATTTCCTCCAATGATGTTTTGAATCCCTCCAAGTCATCCATGAGGGTTGGAATCAACTTCTTCCAAACTCCTGTTAATGTTGATATTTTGACTTCCTCCCATGAATCACAAATGTTCTTAATGACATCTAGAATAGCAAGTCCTTTCCAGAGGCTTTCAATTTGCTTTGCCCAGATTCATCAGAGCAATCACCATCTACAGCAACTATAGTCTTACAAAATGTATTTCTTAAATAATAGGGCTTGAAAGTCAAAATTATTCTTTGTTCCATGGGCTGCAGAATGGATATCGTAATAGCAAGCATGAAAACAACATTAATCTCCTTGTACATCTCTATGAGGGCTCTTGGGTAACTAGGAGTATTGCCAATGAGCAGTAATATTTTGAGAAATGTCTTTTTTTCCTGAACAGTAGGTCTCAACAGTGGGCTTAAAATACTTAGCACACCATGCTATAAACAGATGTGCTGTCATTCAGGCTTTGTTGTTCTATTTATAGAGCATAGGCATAGTAGATTTAACATAATTTTTAAGGGCCCTAGAATTTTTGGAATGGCAAATGAGCATTGGCTTCAATTTAAAGGTTCCAGGATCACTAGCTTCTATCAGGAGAGAGCCTGTCCTTTGAAGTTATGAAGCTAGGCACTGACTTCGCTCTAGCTATGAAAGACTAGATGGCATCTTCTTCCAACAGAAGGCTGTTTCTTCTACAATTAAAACCTGTTGTTTAGCATAACCACCTTCAAGAGTTACCTTAGCTAGGTCTTCTGGCTAAACTGCTTCAGCTTTTACATCAGTATCTGTAGCATTACCTCACACTTTTATGTTATGAAAATGGCTTCTTTCCTTAAACGTCATCAGCCAACCCCTGCTGGCTTCAAACTTTTCTTGTGCACCTTCCTCACTTCTCTCAGCCTTCACAGAATTAAAGAGAGCTAGGGAATTGCTCTAGATTAGGCTTTGGCTTGAGGGAGTGTTGTGGCTGGTTTGATCTTCTATTCAGACCACTAAAACTTTCTCCATGTGAGTAATAAGGCTGTTTCACTTTCTTATTATTTATATGTTCACTGGAGTAGCAATTTTAATTTCTTTCAAGAACATTCCTTTGTATTCACACCTTGGCTGTTTGGCACAAGAACCTTAGCTTTTGCCCTGTCTCAGATTTTGACATGCCTTCCTCACCAAGCTTAATAATTGGTAGCTTCTGATTTAAAGTGAGAAATGCAGAACACTTCCCTTCCCTTGAACACTCCAAGGCCACTGTAGAGTTATTACTTAGACTAATTTCAATATTCTTGCAGGTCAGGGAATAGAGGGGCCCAAGGAGACAGAGAGAGATGGGGAAACAGCTGGTCAGTAAAACAGCCAGAACACACACACCGGTTATCAATGAAGCTCACTGTCTTATGTGTGCGTGGTTCATGGCACCCCGAAACAATGACAACACTAACATCAAAGATCACAGACCACAAAGAACCATAACAGATATAACAGTAAGGAAAACATTTGAAACACTGCAAGAACTACCAAAATATGAGACATAGACATAAAGTGAGCATCTGCTGGAGGAACAATGGCACCCAAAGACTCACTCAACACAGGTTTACCACAAACCTTCTATATATATATAGAAGATGGATATATATATATATATATCCTATATATATTGGATATATATATAGGATATATATATAGGATATATATATAGGATATATATATAGGATATATATAGGATATATATAGGATATAGATATAGGATATAGATATAGGATATATATATGTAGGATATATATATAGGATATATATATAGAGGATATATATATAGAGGATATATATATAGAGGATATATATATGTAGGATATATATAGAGGATATATATATGTAGGATATATATATGTAGGATATATATATAGGATATATATATGTAGGATATATATGTAGGATATATATACAGGATATATATATGTAGGATATATATACAGGATATATATATGTAGGATATATATACAGGATATATATATACAGGATATATATACAGGATATATATACAGGATATATATATACAGGATATATATACAGGATATATATACAGGATATATATATACAGGATATATATATACAGCATATATATATACAGGATATATATATACAGGATATATATACAGCATATATATATACAGGATATATACAGCATATATATATACAGGATATATATACAGGATATATATACAGGATATATATACAGGATATATATATAGGATATATATGATACATATATAGGATATATATATAGGATACATATATAGGATATATATATAGGATATATATAGGATACATATATAGGATATATATATAGGATACATATATAGGATATATACATAGGATATATAGAGGATATATATAGGATATATATAGGGTATATATACACACACACATATACATATATATACACATACATATCTGTGAAGCGCAATGAAGTGAAGGATATCTGTGAAGTGCAATGAAGTGAAGCATAATAAAAACAAGTATAGCTGCATTAAGAAGATGACAACGTCAATGTGGCAAATATACATTTGCCTAAATTCAGTTATTTGCTGGAAAGCTCAGATTCTACCATTGACAAAAAGGGTATCAGTTGTTTTTCTATGAACAGGCTCACTCCATTCATTTTTGAGAAAACACCTACGAAATAAGCATATTTAGGTAACCATAGTTTATTGTCCTTTCAAGGAAAAGTGGTGATCCATGAAAACAGTGGTTGGTTCAACTCACAACTCAAAAAATTTGCACAAGTCCTCTGCCTTGAGACAACCATTCTATTTTGTTATGTGGCTAAGGGGCTTCACGTGTACTTCCTATTTCATCACAGATTATTCAAAAGAAGGGTATTCAAGGATTGAGATTTAATAAATGTAATAATTGTTAATGTCTCATCAAGGACATTCTTAAACTGTATATGTAAGAAAATGAAGAATACAATGACTACTGGTACCATTTGAAGTCACTGCCTTGATTGGCCAACATGCCAGCAGTTGTAAAAATAATATCTTAGGATGACTGTGAAGTAGCTTTGACTTGAGGACTCCCTGAAAAGGTCTTGGGATTGTCCAGGGGTACGGAGACCACAATTTCAGAACCGCTCTTACAAAACATAGTCCTTAGTGGGATTGTAAAGAATGGAGTATGAAGAGTGAGAAGAGGCAAGCAAGGAAGAAAGAAAGAGTCTAGGCTTTCTGAAGACACTGTTGCATAAAGGAGCCACTTTTTTCCCCTAGTTCTTCTAATATTCACTAGTATCCCAATACGGCATTTAATAGGATCCATCATTCGCAGTCTAGAGAAGTAACCTGTTTATCATCTGATCTGTTTTATTTTTTTTTCAGGTCTTATGAGTGAATTTCCTAGCATGAGAAATCATATCTCACTGCCCCCTTCCCAAAATCAACTACAAAAGTAGTTCTTTTTCCACCCCATTCTTATCTATTGCCTAACATTTCTCAACCTTCCCAAGGCTATGTTTATTGATTTTTACTATTATAATGTCCTTTTTTATCATCTGAAACTCTCCTTCCTCCTTCCACCTCACTTTCTTCAGGTTCTGCACCATTCCAAAAGCTTGACAGTAGTAACAACCTAACTTGAAATAAGGTGATAATGTACTTATCTGTGATCTATTTCTTTTTTCCTAAAATAAATCATCCTTGAAAAATTTCCCTATCCTGGTATAATAAAGTTGTGCTATATCACCTTATCTTCCCATATATGTACTCATTAGTTATTCAATCAACAAATTAACAGTCATTAAGCACATATTCTGTATCAGACACTGTGCTGGACACTGGGGGATACAGAAATAAACTGTGAACTTGAGGACAGAGAAATTTGTCAGAAACATCATGTCCTTTAAAGAAACAGATACAAGTATGCTACAGGCTAAATTATGTCTCCTCAAAGTTAATATGTTAAAGTCCTAACTCCCAGTACCTCAGAACATGACTGTATTTGAGGATAGGGTGCTTAAAGAAATAATTAAAGTAAAAAAGTTGTTGCATGGCTTCAAACTAGTGGACCTAAAAACGTATCTATATTGATAAAAGAGGCTTCTTTTCAGTCACCCTAATCCAATCATGGAAAATTGTCCAAAAGAAAGGGTGAGTTACTCCAATATACTTTTCTCTCAATCACATGGATGTTTATATTTTCCTATAAGAATATTCAGTAACTGCAGTGAATTAGAAGATCACATATATTTAAATGCTGTTTGAAGAGAAAGAACCAACTTCAGGAAATTTTAAAATGTAAGCATATGTTTTTAAAAACTATCACTTGAGAGTTGATCACTTACTTAAGAGTACAAGTATTCGATATTTTCAAAAATTCATTTTTAAGTACTGTACTTAAAGTCTTTACTATCACAAAAGCAAAAGTATTTTTTATAATCCACAAATATTAAAATGTATGTTTTGTATAAATATTATTTGGCACATGATATATAAGGACGACTAATCAGACAATTTCAAAGGTATTTCCATGTGTTTAATTGTGTTTTAAAATAATTAATGTAAGTTGTTTAGTATACCTTTCAACCCATACATTAATGATCATTAATAGCATTATACTTGGTGTGCTTAGGACAGAATTTTATATGCACCTTTCATGATAATAATGCACGCTTCCTTAAACTACAATTTTAAGTTGACTTTAGCAGGGTTCCCCCACTGTTAAATAGACAATAAAAACATTTAATGTTATAAGGCTTTATATGGGCTAAAATTCCATTTACTGCATTTTAACAACGGAACTTTTGAAGAAAAACTTAAGACTCTGCAGCTCAAAGTCTCTTGGAATTGCTCCTACACTTATCTGATTCACAGCCTTGGCCAAATTCCTGAATAGGTTCAGCATATAACAAGTCACACCTACACAATGCCTACGCAAATGATGTAACACTGACAAGCAAGTATGTTCACATCCTAGGGGGAAAAAAAGCCACCTCCTTAATATTTCTTTGGTTGATTAACTACATTAAGATCACTATTTTGTATTTTAATACTAGGAATTAAAAGGTTTCAATGATATTCTTCTTAAAACTAAATCCCAGCACAAAGCTGAGATTTCCCTGAATTTAAGCACTACATTGACAACTTTTCAGCATGTTGCTATATTTAACATGAAGATGTTATTGAATATATTTCATTATGTTATACAGTATTTTCTTTACGAAAACCCATGAGAGAAATTTCTCTGGTCTGTTTAATCCGTTTCCACCTTTAAAATACTGTCAATTATAATACACTCAAATATATTAGCTTCTTTATAATGGCTGCTAGAAAACTCAAGTCTAATTTTTGACCTACTGGAAAAGGACTTACAGACCCTTATGTCATGCTTTTGTGAACAGAGTGTACTCCTGGCTTCATCTAATCTTTCCTGCTCTGAGCTTTCTGTTTCCATCATCTTCACTACTTATTTTTAATTTTATTTAATATTTATCTATGAAAGCCTTAAATCCTTTCTGGAACAAAGCTGGAGATAAACAAAAGCATATATGAGTAAATACACACATCAAAAGACAAAGCAGGTAATTTTAATAGCTTGAAATGTTCGCCTGGTGAGATTTTATTTAAGTCAAATATTTAAGCATTTATACATCTGGAATATAAAATAACTTCATCTCTGTTCTTCTAAAATTAACACCATAAAAATAGCTATAAAGTGCAAAATAGTTAAAAGAATATTGCACTTTTAGAAACTTTAAAGTTGTATATAATATACATGCCTACTCTACAGATCAGTTCTATAAACACTCCCCACCAACATCACCACCACCACCACCACCACCACCACCACCACCACCACCACCACCAATCTATTAACAGTTCCTTCTAGTTTTTCTCTCCTCAGAACACTGTTCAAGTCCTATCTCCCTGTCTTATATATCTCCTGTATCAATTCACTGCCAAGCCATAATTCATCTCAGTTTGTCCTTTTTGTGTCTTGAAAATGTTTCTTTATATTTCACGTTATATTCTATAATGCATAAATATCAGGTTACTTTAAGACGACATCTATTTTATAGTCACTAATACTGCTTATACATTGTCGTGAACACACTGAGCGTTCAATAAATGTCTTTCCTTGGGAGGCTAACGTGGGAAGATCACTTAAAGCTAGGAGTTCGAGACCAGCCTGAGCAACACAGCAAAACCTTGTGTCCAGAAATTTTTTTTAATTAGCCAGGTGTGGTGGTGCATGCCTGTAGTATCAGCTCCTTGAGAAGCTGGGGATGGAGGATCACTTGAGCCCAGGAGATCAAGGCTACAGTGAACTACAATCATGCCACTGCACTACAGCCTGGGTGACAGAACAAGATCCCATTTCTAAAACCCAATAAAATAAAAATGTCTTTATTTTAAAATGTTCCAGAGCACTATAAATAACCTATGCTCAATTGCCTTATTTTTCCCCTTTAAAACTAAATCTCAGCCACTTGAAATTAGTAGTTTCTCTTTATCTTTCTCCCCTTAAATTGTGGTTGGTGCTGTTTTTCTAAAGGCTGTTACTATGTGTATGCAATAATTTTCATGTACTAGATGTTAGGTATATAAAGGTCAGGAACCAGACCTATACACTTCTTTTCTAAAATCATGTTATTAAGTGCTTAATAAACAACTTTAGTAATGACTATGATAGTTATTCTTACTCAATTTTGCTTTTTGCCTTGAAATGTAAGCTCTCTGAAGACTTAAATTTCACACAAACCACATATCACCCAGTAACTACCATTGTTCTACTTTACACACCCTTGTTCTACTTTATTTTAACAGATGACAGATGGATTCATACATGAATTAAGACATAAATTCTGATTTCTGTGACATAGCTAACAAATGTAGATTAAATCCCCAGGAGAAAACAAGCTGTATTCATGCCAGCATGGGAACAAGGAGATAGGAATACCATTTTTTACAAAAATCAAGCTACTTTGATTTAGGCAGCTAATAAAGAGTATGCTATATTTTTCCCTCGAGAAATAAGTAAGCCTAGGGAATTGGAAAACCTTGATTGTTACAGAGAAGTACAAAGAAATAGTAATAAAAGTACAACAGAAATGAAAGGAATAAAATTAAAGAATTACCTTTGTGAACATCCATTCAGAAGTTTAGAAACAACTCATTAATCAGATTTCTCTGTATGTGTTCACTTTTTTTGCTAAATGTTTAGAAGAGAAACAAATGGGGGAAAAAAAGTATTCATTACCTTTCCAAATGACCCCTGACCAAGAACCTTGAGCAACTCAAACTGTGCAGGATCTGCTTTCTCATAGCCTTCCTTAACATGATGAGTAATAGGGATTTCTTTAACAACTCCTTCATCCTGTAAAAAGAAATCCAAACAATACTTGGATCCATTTTCAACATCTTCTGATTAGTTCCATTTAAAATCAGAAGTCATAATAGAAATAATATACCCAACTCCCTCAATGTAGCAGAGAGTTTTATGGGCTACCAGTATCCTTATTTCCCTGTTTTCTAACACATACAGCACATACAGATGCACCACCACCACCTTCCCTACTACATAATTTCATGTATATAAAATGCAAAAAGAAATCTATGCTTCAGCCTTCTCTTCCAGCTTGGTAGCAACATAATAAAATTGTTAACAACAGTCTCAAGACCCTTCACTGGACTGTGACTAATGAGGTAGAGGCAGGAAAAGTCAAGATAAAACCTTGTAAATTGTGGGGCATGACCAAAAAACGTGACCTCAAGAGCTCTTTTAAATAGTATTTCACTATACTATTTTAAATGTTTAAATGGCCAACTAACCACATCAATGAACAAGAAACTGGCAAAGACCAACAAAATCTGCAGAGCCCCAACAAATGTTTCCAGGCTATGGCCCGTCTACTGAAATTTTATATATAAATTATATGCCAGATTTTGTACCACCTGGGTGAAGCAGAAAGAAAGCCAGCCCGTGAGTGGTTCTTCCCCTTGATGCAGGACTCCACTCAGCTGTGATGACTACATTCAAGTGAGCTGTAATTAATTCTAGTCCCTAGAGAAGCACAATAGCTAGGATGACAGATGTATATCACAAAATAACAGAGTTGGAAGGGATATCTTATCCAACTCTCTGACTGTATAAAGAAGAAAACTAAGACTCACGGAATTTAAGTTTACATGACTACTTAACCACAATGTCTATAAATCTTGGTAGCATTCCATTATAGCATACTAATTTTAGCCTGGATGCCAAGAATGTTCTTAATCTATTCACTCTTCAATTAACTGATTAGTCAATGGTGATTGTAGCCAAAGTGAACAAGAGTATGGTCCCAAATGAGCTAGACTTCATGGCAGCTAAAATAACTTCCATGGAATATAGGTAGTCAGGCATTCACTATCTCAAGAGGGGTCCCTAGGCAAAGAAATTTTAATTGTAGGTGTTAGGAACCACCAGCAAATCAACAAGAAATGAAGAATAACTGATTCTGAAAGTATATCAGATGTTTCTTACACATCAAATAGTACTTCGCCAGACCCTTTTAAATAGTGATGGTAATTTATGTTTTCTGAAAATAAAAATTAAATTAAAATCAATCTGCTATGGAAGTGAATTTCCCTATTTGAAAGGGGTCCTGTTTTTAAAAAGTCAACAACCTTTTTTAATGCGAATATATATGCTTTGTAGCTGACATTTGGGGACTATATTAAAGTATAATATATCTGTATGTACCTATAAGCTAAGAAACCTTGGCTAAATCACAAACCACTCTCTCCTTCATTTTCTCACATGACAAAGGGGTTTTGTTAGATAGGTCTCTAAGGTCCCCTCAATGTCTGTGATTCTATATTGAACACAATATAATATTTTTATGTTCAAGAAGGTACTTCAGGTCCCTGCTTATGTTTAGATTATCACTATAAGCATGGATCACAATGGCATCAGTTTTTTTAGAAGTGTTCAGAGTTAGGAAACAAATTGTACTATAGTTAGTTTCACCAAACCTAAGCAGGTTTTCCAAATGAAAATGTTTGTCCAACGCCCTTTTACCTTTTATTAATAATCCACACATGCCCATCCTCTAAAATGCAATGTCTTTCAATTTTCAGCAGCAGCACCCTAAAAAGCTCCCAATATGAAAATGCAACTAGATGAGAAAAATCACTTTTCCCAGGAGACAGCCAACAAAAAATGTTACACTGTGTCCTAACAACTAATTACCATGTCTTTCTTTCCCACTGGACTGTGGGCTTCTTAAATGCAGGTGTTACACCCCATTGATCTCTTTATTCCTAATGTTTAGCACAATACTTTTTTGATCTCATGAGAGCAGAAAGACAAAGAAATCTGCTCAATATTATAAAAGAAACAGGAAAAAATATATACTTTTTAAAATGAAGATAGTGCTTACCACCAAAAAATAGGGCAACTGTGAGATGATGGATGTTAATTTGCTTAACAATCATAATAATTTTACAATGTATATGAAAACATCCCATTGTACACCTTAAATATATACAATAGAAAATAAAGATTTTAAAGGTAAAATTAAACAATAAGAAATCTGAAAATTATTCTTAAATACAGTCTACAAAACAAAAAATATACATACCCACAATTTCTTTTTTTAAATATATAAAGGAAATAAGGAAACAGGAGATTCATTCTGGCTAATAAAATTGTGTCAGCTTTGAATATAATTAACTTTGTGATAACAATATTTCTAAATAAAATAAGCATATCTTCCCATACACTGTGAAGAATATAAACTTTTTCCATATTATCCATTGTCAGTATTTTTATTACACTGTGCTGAGTATGTGTTGTACTCAACACAAATAAAGGACACAATAACCCTTGAATATTAACTTAATGTTTGGCCATTTGCCTTTTTAAATAAAGACATATGTTCCTAGGCCAACAACTACCACATATTATATCACCAAATTATGACTACTCTGCCTTTACACAGACAATTTGTAATGCCCTGGTTGCCCATAAGAATCACCTGTAGAAGAAATATTTATTTACTGCATTTGTTTGGGTCCCACCCTCAGAGATTGTGGTTCAGTAGAACTGCAGGAAGATGTAAGCACGTGCATTTTTTAAGCCTCCCCAGTTGATTCAGACACACGGCCAGGATTGAAAAACAATATTTGGGTGCTTCTAAGATTTATAGTTATATAAATAATAGATATACACACAAATACATAAACATATGTATACACGTGTGTGTATGTGTTTATATATAGCTACTTATTACTTTTATCATTTCTATGCCACTAGCTCTTTTTTACTCTCAAAGTATGTGATACCCTCCTGTGTCACCATTTCCAATACTTATTCTGTCTTATTCTATCTGCTCCCTGCCCCGTTCTTGTCTATTGCCTAAAATTTCTCAGCCATCCCAAGGCTATGTTTATTAATTTTTACTATTATAATGTCCCTTTTTGTCAACTGAAACCCTATTTCTTCCCTCCACCTCCCTTTCTTCAGGTTCTGCACCATTCCAAAAGCTTGATAGTAGCAACAATCTAGCCTAAAATAGGTGGTAATGTACTTATAAGTGATTTATTTCTTTTTTCCTGAGAGTAAATCATCCTTGAAAAAATTCCCTATCCTGGTATGATAAAGTTGTGCTATATCACCTTATCTTCCCATATATACACTCTTATTATTCACCCAGAAAATCAACATTCATTAAGCACATACCCTATTATCAGACACTGTGCTGCACACTGGGGATACAGAAATAAACTGTGAATTTGAGGATAGAGAACTTTGTCAGAAACATCACATCCATCGAAGAAACAAAAAGCTGCAAGTATGCTATGGGCTAAATTATGTCCCCTAAAGTTAATATGTTAAAGTCCTAACTCCCAGTACCTCAGAACATGACTGTATTTAGGGATAGGGCCCTTAAAGAAGTAATTAAGGTAAAATGAGGCCATATGGGTGGGTTCTAATCCAATATGACTGACATCCTTATAAGAGGAGGAAATTAGAATACCTACACCTACAGAGGAATGACCACGTAAAGGCATTGGGAGAAGACTCATCTATAAGCTAAGGAGAGAGGATTCAGAAAAACTAACCCTGCCAACACCTTGATCTCAATCTTATAGAATGCAGTATCTTGGGAAAATAAATTTCTGCTGTTTAAGCCACTCATCTGTGGTTATTTGGTTAGGGTAGCCCTAGCAAACTATACATGGTACATAATCTTAGTTGATCTTTGAAAATAATGTTGTTACTGTGAAATGAAGATTCAATAACCTCCAAATAAGGACCCCTAGTCTTCCTACATCAAATAACAAATCTGAATCCGAGGCCAGGATGACTATGAATTAGGTTTTATTATTGTTTACAACCATAAAGTAATCAGTGATATATAGAAAAAGTATGAAGGCTCAACCACAACCAAAATAGTATGCTCTGACCTCTATAATCTGTGATCATCTTTTTAATCCAGAGGGCCAACAGTGCTGTAACACTGGGAAAACACACTGTTAAAGTACAAAATGAACTGTCAAATCTACTATTGCTCCATTCATTTGATAACTGATTTGTTTAGGAAGATGGAATCACCTGTTAATTGAAAAGAGAAAAAGCTGATGACAACCTAATAGCAATATACTATTATAACTCAATTACAGCAGTTTTCATATGACTGTGGAACTAACCTCCAGAAAACAAATCAAAACAAAAGAAGTATTTTTAAAGCCTGAACTTGTTCGTTTTTATTTAATAATAAAACATTCGTCTATTCAAACATCAGCTTTATTTGTAGGTACACAGGCTAGTTTGGTGAAAAGATCGCCCTAAAAATCCAAGAATCATTTAGTTGTGGATTTGTTGAAACATATATGCAAAGACCCAGAAGAGCAGCTTGATATACCCTTCTCATTCAGTGAATAATATGGGGTCACTGAAAACCATGTCAAATATTAGCGTACTTTGAAAGAAAGCTAAGCGTAATATCAATATAAATGCCAAAATGCCATGAGGGTGAACTAAGCACATCAAAATTATGTACACAATGGAAGGTATCTGCAGAACACTTCGTTTTGTAAAAGTCTGCATTGATGACTGAAAACCAAAGAATGCTGGCAAACTAGTTCCCACTTGGTTTGGTTTATTCTACTTAGGAGGGTCAGCTCCTTAGTTCCCTCATCTACAAATTGGCAGTAATACCTACTCTATTTCAGATCTCAGTTATAAGGATCAACTGAGAACTTTGAAAACCACAAAACATCCATAAAAATTGAAGTTACTGAACTTATTTGTACAGATGTTCCTGGACTTACGACAGTGTTGTCCCCATAAACCTACTGTAAGTTGAAAATTCACTTTCAACTTACAGTGAGTTTATCCAAACTTAATCCTATTGTAAGTTGAGGAACATACTGAATATCACTTTTGCACCACTATAAAGTTGAAACTCATAAGTTGAACCATCCTGAGTCAGAGACTCTCTGTACTACTTATCTTTGCATACCTGATGGTGCAGCATAACTCGACTTTATAGTGGCTGACCAACATTTTTTAGTTGAACAATAATTATTCATCTGAGAGTTTTGCATATCTGTAGGACAAGGGTTCCACTTTTTTAAGTAACCGAATAGAAATTAGAAGTAAACATCAGCACTGCAAGAGAAAAAATACTGAAGCATACTAAAGCTAAATGTGCATCAGAATAGAAAGACAAATAGAGGAAAAAAAATCCACCATACAGGAAGCAGGCATTCTCAGATTGAAATAGCTCCTACCTGTGGTTCCACTGAGTCTAAGTAAAACGCACTTGTAAAAAAGTATTTTTGAAAGAATTCTTAAGAGACACATGTCAAGAATGGTTTTTAAAATAAGAAATTCAGGGCTTAAAAATATCAGGATATCAGCTTTGTTTTTCAAAATATACATTTTCAGTTAACTATGACATTTATATCTCTGCATAATAAAAATATAAATCACTTTAGAGACTAAACATGTTGCTGACCTTGCACTAATGTAATCAACAAAGAATCTAATTGCTAACTGAATCTTCTTTGAAATTTTTAAGATATTGATAGCATTAAAAATATGTATTTTATTTCAGGAAAAACATACTGGGTAGAGTTTTAAAAATAAATACCAATGGATCATAAACTACCAAATATAAGGCAGTTATGCTTATTTTGACAACAAATAAAAAATTAACTCATGTCAGCCAACTACTAAAGGAGACAAATCATAACAAACTTTTTCTAACCTTGACATTGTTGAAAGAAGTAGGATACTAGGTGGTGAAATGTGATATTAGATATAGTTTATCAGTAACCTGTTACCTAATACTTACCATCACAGCCTCTACAATCCTACACTATTTTAAAACAGTAAAAAAAAAAAAAGCCAACCACAAAAAAACACATGGCAATCACAAAGAAAAAATCCTAGCTGTATATTTAAAAAACTTAAGGGATAAATATATATGGTGTTTTTAATCACTCATATAGTTTTATTGACACAAATTGAGTACTTTAACCATCACACACCCAAAGTACATGGTTTCAAGTCCAGATAACTCAGGCCACAAACTAAATCAAATCCTTGAAAGTGATTCTAGGTCCTTTACTCTCCAAAATTTCACACTCTACCTTTTAGCCACTGAAGTTGATTGCATAAGGTAGATCATGTAAGAAACTAGCACTGTATATTTTTACTGCCTTTCCACTAAAAACTGAACTTCCTGACTTATCTTCTATTAAAATTATAAAGGTAAATATTTGCCAATCACCCTGTGTATGTGTCCTTGAGTTTATGCACCACACACACTGTTCCCCTGTGGTGTGAGCCATGATATCCTTGTGAATTTATTAATGCTAAAATATAATAAGCAGCCTTCTCCTTCTCCACTGCCTTTAATAGTTCCTTATACTCCTTTATCTTTTATAAACTGGCAACATTAATGTTACTATGCCTATTAGTCCATATGATCTGTAGACAAATCGCTAGATAATGGTTTTGATAGTTTACGTTTAATTATACTCAAAATTACAATATATTATTAATATTCAGTAAACTGAAAAAGCTACAAAGACAACATTGTATCTCTCATATTGTCAATCAAAATTAAAAGTGTTACATGGTTACTATCTGCAGAAATAGTTACATAGGACATTTCAAAGGAGAGTTTTGGACAAACCCAATTTAAATCCCTCTGCTGGTTTCCATCTGAGCTAATTCCAATTATGAACAAGTTTTGGTGGAGGGGTCATCAAAGTTGATTTCATCCACAACCAAATAGAAAAAGGATAATGTTCTTTTTATCTTCTACTTCTTCAGGTCTACACAATATATCTGACCTAAAAGGAAGCACACTGCCCTAAGTCTCGATTCTGCTACTAGCTAGTTTTATCACCTAGTATAAATCACAGACTCTCCAAGTTTCAGTAGACTAATCCATACAATGAAGTATTACATAGTATCTCTGAGGTTCTTTCCAGCTTAAAAAATCTATAACTCGGCCGGGCGCGGTGGCTCACGCTTGTAATCCCAGCACTTTGGGAGGCCGAGGCCGGCGGATCACGAGGTCAGGAGATCGAGACCACGGTGAAACCCCGTCTCTACTAAAAATACAAAAAAATTAGCCGGGCGTGGTGGCGGGCGCCTGTAGTCCCAGCTACTCGGAGAGGCTGAGGCAGGAGAATGGTGTGAACCCTTGAGGCAGAGCTTGCAGTGAGCCGAGATTGCGCCACTGCACTCCAGCCTGGGTGACAGAGCCAGACTCCGTCTCAAAAAAAAAAAAATCTATAACTCTATGAAAATATCTATAGAAATAACAACCATAAAATAACAACATAAATGGAGATGCTGATTTAGTCAGACTCTCCCTACAAATCTTAAGAATGCTCTCTGTAAAACTAGATCTTGTAAAATAAGACTCTGGTATCTAGGCATTACATAGAATGGTCTAATGGCTAAGCAGTCTTTAAAACTAGTTAGAAACTTCTGAAATAATTTACACATAATCCTTTCTAAAAGCCAGGAAATGGATTTTAAATGATTTCAAGTTATGCTTATATAGTTCAATATTTCCAAGTCAGATATCCTTTCTACCCTGAGGTTGAAGATAATCTTCTCAAAGGATTCTATATTTAAGTATAATAATTCAGTTACTCATACACTGGCAAGTGAAAATTTTATCCATTACACTTAAAATGGGTGAATTCAATAGCATGTAAATTATGTCTCAATAAAGCTGTTTATTTTAAAAAATGCATGCATAAGTATTTCTGTCAGGAAAACCTGTCCTATATTTTAAACTGCAGTTGAGTTACTAATAATTCCATTTGCTTATTACCAACTTACCTGAATATATTTGTTTGATAGGAGCTTTTCTCCTTTCCCTGTATTCTTTTTCCTTATATGCTAAAAATGTGGCTTAATAAATTAACATAAATACTTACATGACAAGAATCTGCTTCTCCCTCTTCCATTGGCTCATCAACCATTTTAAGACCATTTACCTGAAAAACATTGTTTAAAAATTGAGGTTCAAAAGTATTAAAACAAGAGTGATAACTAAGAAAAATATAACCCTAGGCATTTCCTTCCACAATCTAACAAGATCCACACTTACTGAAAAACAAAAGGACAAAGGACACATAGAAGTACTTAGAAAAGGAACACTATTAACATGGTTCCCAGATTATCCTTGAGAAACTTTGATTTTCAGAGTTTTATGCTTAATTTCATATTGTTAAGAGCTTTGCAATAACAGATAACTATATACTAAGCATATAACCTATGTACTTTCATTAATTGTCCCCAACCAAGTATTTATGATAGGAAAAAAAAGGCCACAAAAATCTACCATGGGGGTATATTCAAAGCAAATTATAATAAGAACAGTTTTATATAATTACACTGTTGTGAATTCCTCTTTCATTCAGTTAATTAAACATCATGAGATACTATACAGAAGAAAAAATAAACTATAGGAGAAAGATGTAAGTAATCATGGAAACAAAACAATTCAACATGCAGAGCTCAGTAGGTAATACTACTCATTCTTTAACAACTAATTCAAGAAACAGTAAAGTAGAGGACTTAGATCAAGGTTCTACAAACTATAACCCATGAACTAAATCTGACCTCTTGTCCGTTTCTGTAAAAATTTTACTAGAACACAGCCAGACCCATTTGTTTCCATCTTATCTATGGCTGCTTTTGCAGTACAACAGCAGAGTTGACCAGTTGTGACAGAGACCCTATGCCTGCAAAGCTTAAAATATTTCCTATCTGCACCCTTACAATCTGCCAAACACTGACCTGAGATGTTTGAAAATTAGGCAACAGGAAGACGACCTAGATAAAAAGGATTTTTACCACTGCCCATTTGTAAGTCAACAGAAAAAAAAATTAAAGTAAAATTAAGTAAATTAGAGTTTCTTGTGACAGTCAAAATGAAATAAGCTCATAAGCCTATCTCTCCCTGATTATAAACTACAATCCTTATGTAGAATACAAAAAGAAACTACCTAAGAACTCTGAAAATGAAATAAAAACAAATTAATTAGGGAAGATCAAAATTTGAAAATTAACTCTGATGAATTCCCTAGGTTTATTTTCCACCTTTATCTCCTGAATTTGACCCGAGGAGAGAATGAGTCACAAGATTACACAGTAGACATCAACAAAAATTCCAAGAAAAATCCCATTTTCTATACAAAGGACCAGGAAAAGACGTACTTTTGAGCCTGTAAACATAAGTAGAATCCAAGATTCCCCATGTACACCCTTTCTCTTTTTTGATGCTGAGTCCAACTCCAAGGCAAGCCCTGATCAAGAGAAAATCCATCTCTCTGGCCAGAGGAAGCAGGAAAAGAGGTCCCTGTTATAAGAAAACTGTGAGGGTAATCCCTATTATTTTTTTTTCACTCTCTTCTTTACTTCATCCAAAAGGCAGCTCCAATAGTGTAAAGTTATATTCCAGCATGAAAGGCTAAGACTCTGAAAGAAACTCATATTTCTGGCCAGCAGAACAGAATAAAGGGCCCATGGGAACTGAAGAATGTGGAAGAAATCAGAGAGGATAGAATGAAGAGAGCAGATCCCCTAATTCTGTGTATGAACCAACACAAGTCCTGGTCACAAGAACAAACTGCATGTGTGCAGAAAGGACTAAAGAAACATAACAAAGTCTTTGAGTACTGAACTACAATACCGATAATTGCTCGTCTCAGACTAACCACTGAATTAGCACATCCAATGAGTGGCACATGCAGAGTGCTGACCCAAACTCTCTGAAAACTGAATTAACATTGGAACCATTAACCAGAGAGGACAAGACATAACTTTGGAGTCAACCTAACTAGGTAGATTGCCTGCTGAAACAAACAAGCAAATCATCAACAAGTATCAACTCCAAGATGGCTCCAAAGTTGAACTATCTGACAAGAATCTTAAAGCAGCTATTATAACTATGCTTTTCTGGATAAAAATAAACACACCTGAATGAAATGATAAAAGGTTCTCTGGAGGCCGGGCGCGGTGGCTCACGCCTGTAATCCCAGCACTTTGGGCGGCCGAGGCGGGAGGATCACGAGGTCAGGAGATCGAGACCATCCTGGCTAACACGGTGAAACCCCGTCTCTACTAAAAATACAAAAAATTAGCCGGGCATGGTAGCACGTGCCTGTAATCCCAGCTATTCAGGAGGCTGAGGCAGGAGAATTGCTTGAACCCGGGAGGCAGAGGTTGTAGTGAGCTGAGTTCGTGCCATTGCACTCCAGCCTGAGTGACAGAGCAAGACTCCGTCTCAAAAAAAAAAAAAAAAAAAGGTTCTCAGCAGAGAAATAGAAACTATGAAAAAAATGTAAGTAATTCTAGAACTAAAAATCGTATAAAAAATTTTTCTCAGTAATTTTTTTTTTTAAATACTGGATAGGCTCAATAAAAGAATGCAGGTGGCTGAGGAAATAAACTTTAAGACAGATCAATAGATGTCATCCAATATGAAGAAAAGAGTGAAAATGATGAAAAAAACACAGAGCCTCAGAGACATATGAAACACTATGAGACATTCTAAAATCCATGTCATTAACATCCCATAAAATAACAGAGTAATACTGAAAAAATCACTTAATGAAATAAAGGCAATTTCATTCATATGAAATAATGAAAACAGGGAAATGTATAGAGACAGAAAGCAGACTAATGGTTGGTTAGGGGTGAGGTATGTGGAGATGGAGGTCATAAGTAAAGGGTACAATGTTCCTTTTTGATGTGATGAAGAACTTTTAAAATTCACTGTTACGATATTTGTACATATTTGTGAATATAATAAAAAATATTGGATTGTATATTTTAAATGGGTGAATTATACGTTATGTGAATTGTATCTCACTAAAGCTGTATTTTCAAGATAAATAATGGCTGAACATTTCCCAAATTTGAAAAAAAAAATTACAGTTTCAAGAAGTTCAGTAAATCCCAAACAGAATAAAATTAAAGAAATCCACCCCAAGACACGTCTTAAGTAAACTACGTTAAACCAAAGGAAAAATGGGGGAAATATTGAAAGGAGTGAGAGAAAAACCACACATTACATTAAAGGGGGAACATCAAACTGAATGACTGCAGATTTCTCGTAAGAAATCATGGAGACCAGAAAACAGAGAACATTAACCCGAAATCAGTGGAAACATGTTAAGACATAAATCTGTACATACATTTTTACAGCAGCTTTATTTATCATTGTCATAAATTGGAAACAATCAAGATGGTCTTCAACTGATGAGTGGATAAATAGAATACTACTTTTTACTCATCAATAAAAAGAACTGTTGATACTTGTAACAACATCGATGAATCTTAAAAGTATTTCTGCTAACTGAAAGAAGCCAAATCCAAAAGGCTAAATACTGTATGACTTCATGTATAAGATACCTTGAATAAAGCAAAACTGTAGGGAAAGAATAAAGATAATTGGTTCAACGAGTTGGGGGTAGAGGAAGACGAATATCACTCAGCAATAAAAAAGAATAATATATTGATACATTCAACAACATGGATGAATCCCAAACACATTGTAAATAAAAGGTGCAAGATTCAAAAGGCTACATTCTGTAGGATTCCATTTATATGTTATTCTGGAAAAGGTAAAACTAAAAGGAATGGAGAAGAAATTAGTGGTTGCAAGGAGTTAGGGATAGGGAAGAGGCTGACTACAAAGAGGCATCACATGGGAAGAGTGTGTGTATGTGTGTGTGTGCTGGGGAGGGTGGGTTATCGAACTACTCTTTATCTGGATTGTGGTGATGGTTACACAACTCTATACATTTTTTAATCTCAGAACCCTACATGAAAAAGAGTGAACTTTACTATATGAAAAATTGGAAACCAATTTATTAAAAAGTAAATTGGCATTATTTACTCAACTAGCATCTTTATTCTAAAAAAAATCCCATTGAAAACCAGCAATGGTCAATAAAGTCAGTAATGATGTTTACTTTGCTAATGGATCCATCAGTCATTATCTTATTTGATCTCTCTGCAGCATGTCACAGGTGACCACTCTCCTATTTGAGTCTTTAGCTTCTGTAATACCATACGCTCCTTTTATTTTACTCCAATTTCCTTTGCTGCTTTTTTTCAATACCCTTGAAACACTGTAATTCCTCAGGAAATGGACTAGGATCACCTTCTCATCCCACTCCACATTCTTTGCCCAGGCAGCTAATTTACTAACATAATTCACGTTTACTCAGTGACTAACTCTGAGTTCCTGATCCATATATCCAACTGCATACTTGACATTTCCACATGTTTATCTCAGATGTCTCTCAAAAATAACCAATACAAAAAGGAATTCTCGACCCCTGCTTCATATCTGCTCTTTCTTCAAGGTTTCCCATTTCATTAAATGATAACACCATCTACCACCCTAGCTCAACAAAACAGACTATGTGGGATTAAAAAAAAAACTGTGACAGATTCATTGTAAGCATATAGAAAGAAGACCATTCAGAAAACAGTCCAGAAATCAGTATTAAGACAGAATCGTGATAATTAAATTTTTGCCATAAAATGACTCTCAGAATTATCCATAGAAAAAAGGATTATGCATAGGAAGAGGATTATCCATAAAAAAAGAAAAACATTGCTTTCCTCTGTTACCTTAGTTACTGGTTACTTCCTATTCATATCATCTTATGACTAATTTATCATGAAGCTGTGGGTCTGAAGGAACTAGAAATAAAATGAATGTGAATGAGTCAAGAAGATCACTCTATCCTGGAAATTATTTCAGTCAGAAATGGCCTTTAGAAACAGAACACTCCATTACTCCCATCTCATCTACCCTCAAGGTACCAGGTTTTCAATATAAGAATATTCATCCTACGGAGAACCATAGTGTATACTCATTGATACTTACTATAATTTAAATCATTTTCATCTATAACTTAAATCATTTTCATCCACATAAAAACAAAAATAATTTCTGAATTCTCTGGGACAATAAATCTTTATTTCAAAAATAAAATTTGTAATTTGAAAAGATAAGCAGACATGCTGCTTTCCCCAATTAAGTGTCAAATGGGAGGAAAAAAATTCTACATATGATTCTGGAATGTTTATCAGCAACAATAAAGGTAGTAATAATTTACTCAGATATTTCAAAATCCAAGTGAAGAGACTCTCATACCAGAGCTTAGAGAAGACTACTTTAAAAATTCTTTTCACATTTTATCAGAAAAGACTTAAAGCACTTACAAATATGCTGGACAAACAGAAATACTAAACTGAGTTGCTGTACTCATCTGATCTCAGAAAATCACATAGGTCACTTCAAATTTATCGCTTTCTTACTACTATTGACCAAAGCAATTCATCAAGGAAAACTGAACTGAGAAATTAAAAAAAAAAATCCCTTTCAGATCCTTGGAATTGGAGGTGGTATGGGATAGTGAACATATGAATACATATAGTTTAGTAAAAGAGTTTACTGTTATCTATGACACATAAACCTGTTCCTTAGTGTTACACAAAAGGAGGAATTTAACAGAGCTTATAGCTTGGTGCTGAAAGGTATATTGAAACTCAGAAGTAGGTCCACATCTAACTAGAATAAAATCTACTTTTTCCTTAATTGTGGGCACACCTGAAGAAGAGAATAGATACACATTTCTGAAGAAGACAGTAGAGAGATACACAAATAAGAACTAGATAGAAAGCGAGAATAAATATGGGTGATGCAAATGATTAACAAAACATACACAGGACAGCAGTTTCCACAATAAATTTGACAGTATTATATATTTTCAAGTATTCTCCAGGATCCCCAAAATCAACCTAGTAAAAAAAAATATTGGCCAGGTGCGGTGGCTCATGCCTGTAATCCCAGCACTTTGGGAAACTAAGGCAGGTGGATCACCTGAGATCAGGAGTTCAAGATCAGCCTGGCCAACATGGTGAAACCC
>NW_026652282.1:69234608-69254058 GCF_009828535.3 Hylobates moloch
AAAAAAAAAAAAAAAAAAAAAAAAGAAAAAAGAAAATGTATCTCTCAAATAAGCTTTACATTTACGTATTAGTCACTGATAGCTTTTGTAAAGAAGACTTCTTCTATTCAATTTTTTCACTTTATTTAAATAACAAAAGTAAATTAGAGCTAAAGATAAAGGTGGGTCCACATCTACCTAAAATAAAGATCTGGCCAGGCATAGTGGCTCACGTCTGTAATCCCAACAGTTTGGGAGGCCGAGGCGGGTGGATCATCTGAGGTCAGTTCGACACCAGCCTGGCCAACATAGTGAAACCCCATCTCTACTAAAAATACAAAAATTAGCTGGGTGTGGCAGTGTTCACTTGTAATCCCAGCTACTGGGGAGGCTGAGGCAGGAGAACTGCTTGAACCCAGGAGGTGGAGGTTGCAGTGAGCCAAGATCACGCTGCTGCATTCCAGCCTGGGCGACAGAGTGAGACTCTGGCTCAAAGGCAAAAAACTAAAAAACAAAACAAAAAAAATCTATGCCTATATATTAAGCCCAGGACAAAATAAAACAGAGAAAGAAACCTACCAATGAAGCAATGTGCTGGACACTCTAAGATGAGCCCCCATGATCCTCGCCTCTTGCTGTTTATGCCCTTCTATAATCCCCATCCCCTTGAATGTGAACATGGCCTATCACTGAATTCCAACCAATAGAATATGGCAAAGGCGATGAGATTTTACATATATGATTACACTGTGTCATGTAAGACTCTAGAGGCTCTCCTTCCTGGCTTGAATGAAGTAATTAAGTGACCATGTTGAGAAAGTCCACATAACGAGAGACTGTGGCCATCCTCTAGGAACTACAGGCAGCCTCTAGGAGTTGAAAGCAGCCTCCACTCAACACCCATCAAGAAGCCAGGGCCCTCGGTCCTGCAACCACAAGGAAAGGAACTCTACCAAGAATCTGAGGGAGTGTAAAAGTAGATTATTCCCCAAGTCAAGCCTCTATATAACAATGCAGAACAGCTGAAACCTTGATTACATTTGTTTGGGAATGTAAGCAGAGGACCAAGCTGACCCATGTGTTGATTACAGCTTTGTAGGGCTCTAAGCAGAGGATCTAGCTGAGCCATGCCCAGATTCCTGATCCATAGAAACTGTGAGATAATAAATGTGTCTTGGTTAAAGCTGCTAAATTTACAGTAATTTTTTGCAGCACTAGGTAATACAATCAAAAGTGTCTATGATCAAAAATTCTCCCCTGAAACAGACTTCCCAGAGACAAATTTTACAGTTTAATCATTTTAAAATAGATGTTTACTTACTAAACTCACATATTTGTTCTCATTTGGTAGAAATAAAACTGTAAACTACACACTAGTAAGTGACCCAGGACAAATGTTTAAGTGGGGCCAAATTTTTAATTTTAGTTTCAATAAACTTAAAATTGAGCAGTTCTATTTTTGTCCTTTAATCCTGCTTTCTGAAAAATCAATCACTAACTTAAGCACAGTTTAGAGAACATAATTCCTTTTTTTTAATTTTACTTTAAGTTCTGGGATACATGCGATGAACATGCAGGTTTGTTACATAGGTATACACGTGCCATGGTGGTTTGCTCCACCTATCAACTCGCCATCTAGGTTTTAAGCTCCACATGCATTAGGTATTTGTCCTATGCTCTCCCCACCCTTTTCCCTTCAACCCCTGACATACCCCGGTGTGTGATATTCCCCTCCGTGTGTCCATGTGTTCTCATTGTTCAGCTCCCACTTATGAGTGAGAAGATGTGGTGTTCGGTTTTCTGTCCCTGTGTTAGTTTGCTAAGGATGATGGTTTCTAGTTTCATCCATGTCCCTGCAAAGGACATGAACTCATTCTTTTTATGGCTGCATAGTATTCCATAATGTGTATGTGCCACATTTTCTTTATCCAGTCTATCACTGATGGGCATTTGGGTTAGTTCCAAGTGTTTGCTGCAATAAATAGTAGTGCAATAAACATGTGTGTTTATTTATAGTGTTTATACATAGTGCTGCAATAAATAGTGCTGCAATAAACATACGTGTGCATGTGTCTTTACATTAGAATGATTTATAATCCTTTGGGTATATACCCATTAATGGGATTGCTAGGTCAAATGGTATTTCTGGTCCTAGATCCTTGACGAATCACCACAAGAACATAATTTCATATTCCTTTAACAATCAGGGATATCTCAATATCTTAAGAACTAACCCTCTCAACATGAATTATCAACAGCATGGCTTTGTTGAAATGCAAAGTAAATCCAGAATATACCTTGGAATTTACTTTTTCAAAATAATTCCACCATACATAAGGATGTGGAGAAACAGGAACCTCTGTGCACTGTTGGTGACAATGTAAAATGGTATAGCTGCTATGAAAAAGCAGTATAGCAATTCCTTAAAAATTTAAAATAGAATTACCATATGATCTAGCAATCCCACTTCTGGGTATAGACCCAAAAAAATCCAAAGCAGGGTCTCAAAAAGATATTTGTACACCTCTGTTCACAGCAGCATTATTTACAAATAGCCAAAAGGTAGAAGCAACCCAAGTATTTATGGACAGATGGTAAGTTAAACAAAATGTGGTATATACATACAATGGAATATCATTCGACCTTAGAAAGGAAATTCTGACACACGCTGCAACATGAACCATGATGATATTATATGAATTGAAACAAGCCAGTCATAAA
This sequence comes from Hylobates moloch, assembly GCF_009828535.3. Lineage (NCBI taxonomy): Eukaryota > Metazoa > Chordata > Mammalia > Primates > Hylobatidae > Hylobates > Hylobates moloch. The sequence goes on from NW_026652282.1 coordinate 69,237,309, forward strand.
ATGACAAATACTATATGATTCCATTTATATAAGGTATCTAGAATAGTCAAATTCATAGAGATGGAAAGTAGAAAGGTGGTTGCTGGGGCTGGCAAAAAAGGGAGAATGGAAAGCTTTTGTGTAACGTGTAAGGAGTTCTAGTTTTGCAAGGTAAAAACAGTCCTGTAGATTGGCTGCACAATAATGTGAATGTACTCAACACTTTTGAACTGTATTCTTTAAAATGGTTAAGATGGCAAATTTTATGTTTCATATATATATTTATATATATAAGACAATTTAAAATTTTAACGCTAAAAATAAAATTAGTAATACATCATATCAGGTAAATTTCTTGTCATGCGCATCTAGACTTAAAGCTCCTTGAGGAATGATGCTGTGTTTCATTCATTAGGCAGGCATAGTATGTCACGAAAACAGCAATTCTTCAGTGTCAAGCAGACCAAGATTCAAACTCTAAAGCTCTACTTTTACTGCCTTTGAAAAGTTTATTAAGCTTTCTTAGTTGCGATTTCTTCATCTGTAAAATAAGCAACCTAGGATTGTCAGGATTCATACAATGTTCCTAAAGCAGCTGACACAGTGTCTGACATGTGCTCAATAAATGCGTGATGTGTGAATGTTTTTCTGATAAAAATACAGAAAAAAAATATAAAAACATTTTAGCTAATAATTCATCAGAGGTGAATAATGCTCCCTGTATAGAGAATAATAAATCTGTGAATCAAAACTTACTGCCATATCACTATCATAATAGCATTGACTCAATAGTCTTAGTTTAGTTTTTTTGTTTCATTTATTTATTTTTTGAGATAGAATCTCGCTGTGTCGCCCCAGGCTGCAGTGCAGTGGCAGTGGGATTACAGCTCATTGTAACCTCAGACTCCTAGGCTCAAATAATCCTCCTGCTCCAGCTTCCCAAAGCACAGGGATTACAGTCATGAGCCACAGTGCCCAGCCCTAGTGTATTTTTGATATGTCATACTGTTGTAGAAAGATCACTTTTAAAATTATGATAGAATCACTTTTGGTCAACGTGAAATGAATCTCCCAAACCAACCCATAAAGGTATATACATACTCATGAACATACTCTTTGCTTTAAGAAACACAAATTGGGGAGAAATAAAAAAGTATCTTTGTATATTTTTACTGTAACACACTTTATCAATTTATCTAACAGTCTTTTAAGCAAGACATTTCCAAAAATAAGATTTAGTTGGTTTGTTTTTTTGGATTCACCAGGCAAGTTTTAATTTGTACTCTGTCTTTTATACTACCAAATATTTTCAAAGGTTTATTAATATCTATGGTCATTTCCCCAAAACACTTTCATCTTTTTGAACTTTTAGATTAAATTATATAGTTAACATACTGCTTATGAGAAATCTGATAACAACTACAATACTCATTTTAAATGATTTACTTTGATCCTTTCTGGCTTTCTAATTATACAATATTCCTGTAGTTTGTACCTCAAGAGGTTTGAAATATACCCACCTAATTATTGTCACTGCTTCGGGGAGGACTTAAGAAAGGGCAATTCTGTTTCAAATCAATTTAAAAGAGATGTCTTTTTTTTAAAAGAGCCTCAGAATGGGACAAGAGTATACACCCTCCAAGTGATTACTTTAGTCAGGTATTTAAATGCAATCATGAGGCTCTGTTGTAAAAGTAGTCAGCTGGTAAAACATATCCATGTTCAAATCAAGGCATAAAACCAAGTCCAAAGTTAAATATGAATGATCTTTGGAGTATTTGCCATTTTGAATTACCTGTGCTTTTGAATGTCAACTCATCTTTATCAAGAATCAACGTTACACTTTCCCTTTTTCCTTCCACCTTACCCTATGCAGACTTCTATCAGTAAACACTGTGTTACTTAAGTGTCTGTTCCATCTCTCTATCATACTGTAATCTCCTGGAGGAAAGGGATCTCATCATATTACTCTTGGTTATCTGGAACATAATAGACACTGGAAAAATATTTACAAAATGGAATGACTAAAATCTGGGATCAAAATGAGTAAAATTTATAAAATAACTTCAATAATAAGCAATGGCCATTATTTTTCCTTAGATTTTTATTAGTTTTCTTACTAAAAATGTTTAAAACCAACTTTGAAACATAATTTCATGAAGAAGTTACAGTAAGTCATTTTACTTCCCATTTCTGACTCTTAAATGCTAACAGCAAAGAGGAATTCAGCTTTTTCAAAATCACATTAAAAATATATTATTTGGGTTAGTCATAAAATTGTTTTCAAGAAAAAAAAATCTTAGAAATTCTTTGTATTTCATATCTTGCATGGAAATCACATTATGAACCTCAGTATCTGTGGGAGATTGGTTCCAGGACCTCTCATGGATGCCAAAATCCACAGATGCTCAAGTTTTGTATATAAAATGATGTGGCATTTGCATATAACTATGCATATCCTCCTCTATACTTTAAATTATCTCTATTATTTATCTGGTATATCTCTTCCTCTATATTTTAAATTATCTCGACTAACAGCTATTTACATGGCATTTATACTGCTAGGTATTACATAGCAATAATGTTATCTCTATTAACAGCTATTTACATAGCATTTACATGCTAGGCATTACATAGCCAAGAGTAAGGGGAGCTATGCAAAGCAAGAATACGGCACAAACTGAACTGCCATACATACCGAGGCTCTACTTTCTTGACAGCTTATTTGAGTAGGAGGAAATCAGGTATTGATATATTAGAAAAGCAAAAGGCTGGGAAAGATCTATTAGTGAACCTGTGAATAATGCCACAGGAGTATGGAATTAAAACATTAACAACCAAAATATTTTTCAAAATCTTTCTATAAGGCTAAATTTGTTGGAATTTGTGACATAATATATTGTCCTTCAGTTCAGACATTTCTTTGTACATTATGGAAAAATGCATAAATACACAGTTTTCAGTTATCAAGACAGAAATTGAGAGCAATAACCAAATGAACCCTATCTAGTAACACAATACTTTATACATATTTAATCATAATTTGGTGAGTGCATGCAAAATAATATTTAGAACCAAGTAAAACAAATCCAATTATCATCATGCTTTTAAAAAGGACTAGTAGTTGTACTACTACTATTACTACTGAGTTACTACTGAGTCACTGAGTAACTACTGTTACTACTGAGTTAAACTAAGTACATCAATATTACATAAACATTAGAAGGTATTTCCAGAACATTTGAGTTTTTACAACCTTGTTTCAATGACAGAAAAGCAGCTTTCTGGTTTCTACTCAGGCAGGAATTTGTTTACTCTGCTTAGCTGAAATCAGAGCTAATGACTTTATTGGTTTTGAATAGCTCCAAAGTGTTCCCAATGCAAAGGCACTGGCTGTCTGGCCAGTCTCATATGGGCTACAACACATGCATTTGGGAAGTTTACTTTCCAAAAATATAAGAATTCATGTGGTATAAATGAAGTCACGTACATATACAACCTGAATACACACATGATATTCTGAGGTAGTAATTCTCACTGTTGTAACCTCTTCAAGATATGAAGTCTATATAATCACATTAAAATACTACCTTTGGGGTATGAATTAAGTTTGAATTGTCCACTGAGTTATATATCAGGGTTAAAGACGTACTTTGTCTAGAACACCTAAATCTTTAGTTATTTTTTGAAAGGAAAAAGAACTTTATTATTCTTAACAAACATTATATACAAAGTACAATTGTGTTACTTCTCAAAATAATCATAAACACGTTAATTCCCATTTTATATGTGAAGAAACTGATTAATTAAATAACATTTACCTAAAAACACACAGCAAGCTAGTGACAGGATAAAGCAACTTTATCCCAGTGAGTCACAGTTCCTAAATGTCCTACACCATATTACTCTATTCTTTCATCACTTCATAAACAATGGAGAATAAAGGAAAAAATTTAAAAACTAAAATGGGTTTCTATGTGGAAAAAGGTCAAAAATAGACAGCTATTACAAAACCTTAGCTTGAGGTCAAATTCTACCTGATATGTGTGGGGTTTTTTCCATTAATAAATGTTTGCTGTCCAAAAACTACTCAGAGAAAATCACAAGTCAATAGACTACAGAAAACAGAAGCTCAGTGAATACAGAAAATATAAGCTCAGTAAAAGCAGTACCATCCTCTTGAGAAATGAATACGAAAAAAAGACAGTCTTACTACAGCTAATCAAGGAAGAATAAAATGTTTCAAAATTCAAGCCACATGTAGAAGCAGATGGTCAAAAAAGAGAAATGTGTATTTGTATATAAATACCTTTAAAGAAGAAGAAATACTAATAACTGCATAATTATATACGGTATTAAATATCATTATACAATAGTTGATTTTTTTAACTTGCAAGCCTGTTAATCTTCAATAACTCAGATTGCAGATGTGATATATTTAAAAATAATAATATTTACTGAGTGCTTACAATGGAAAAGACACTCTTCTAAGTGCTTTACATATATTATATGCTACTGTTATCCCCATTTTACACATAGAGTGACCAAGTAAACTACAGAGAAGTAACTTGCCCGAGGTCACACAGTAAATAAATAAAGAGCCAGAATTTAAACTCGGGCATTCTAGCTCTAGGGAACCAGCTATTATCCTCTATGCTATTCTGAATTTGTAAAGAATCTGAGATGGCTAACCCAACTGTTTATATTTCCTTAAGTTTAACAATCAACTTAATTAGCACAATATTCTCAATACAAACCCAACCTACATTATTCTCATATTTCCTCTTTCACATAGGAAGGCATGAGGCACTTAGTATCATTAACCAAGGTTAAAGAAGGTAGTTTTAAAATGTTTCTCAAAGAACAAATGTCATTCTCTTCTTAAAACCAAAAGGAATATACAACTATTATTTGTCAATTTTAAAAACTAAAATATATTTTTTTTGAGACAAGGTCTCGCTCTGTCACCCAGGCTGGAGTGCAGTGGCACAATCATGGCTCACAGCAGCCTTGACTTCCCAGGCTCAAGTGATCCTCCCACCTCAGCTCCACAAGTAGCTGGGACCACAGGCATGCACCACAACACTCAGCTAATTGTTTATTCTTTTTAGAAGCAGGGTCTCGCTATATTGCCCAGGCTGGTCTCAAACTCCTGGGCTCAAGTATTCCTCTCACGCTGCCTCCCAAAGTGCTGGGATTACAGGCATGAGCCACCATGCCAAGCCAAAATAATTTTATTTAAAAAGAGCAAAATTAAATCTATGTTAATGATGGTTAACAAAGCTCCAACAATCCAGGCTCCCATTTTCTTGGCAAAGAGATAGTTTCTAGAATATGAACTGAAGCTTATTCAGTCTTGTAGCTTTCATGTCTAATACTAAGCAACTAACAGGTCACAAACTGCTACTTAAAAAATGTTAGGGGTAATGTACAGATACGGGAGAGGAGATAAGCAGAGAAGTATCACTGCAGAATGAGAAAGTTCACATAAAACTTCTAGCACTATTAGGTTTCCTCATCTATAAAAGGGTCTAAGAACAGTCACTTAATGTTTTGAAAATTAATGACTGCAAAGAAAATATATCACAGAAATTATTTTGTTTTTTAATAAAGAATATTTCACTAAACCCAATACAGAAACCTCAAGAATTTTATTAATTGTGTTAATTAATTAATTTTATTAACACCATATATCTATGCTCAGTAAGTGCAATTCTGAAGTTCCACAGGACTAATTCATTAAAATTATTATGAAAACTACACATATGTGACAAAATGATTTTTGATATAGTACAAAGGCAATTCAATGGAGAACAGGTAGTCTTTTCAACAAATGGTGGCAGAGCAACTGGACATACCTGTGTAAAAAAATAGACTTCTACCACACTACCCACCATATTCAAAAATTAACTAGAAATGGATCAAAGACCTAAATTAAGAAATATAACTAAAAAACTTCTAGAAGAAAACTTAAGGGAAAATTTCTGTAACTTTGGATTAGGCTAGATTTCTCAGATACAACATCAAAAACACAATTCATAAAAGAAAAAAAAACTGACAAACTGGACTTCACTAACATGAAAAACCTCAACTCTTTATTAAGAGAATGAAAAGACAGACCACGTGGAAAAATATTTGGAAATCGATATCTAATAAAGGACTTGCATTTGGAATATAAAGAATTCTCAAAATTCGATAATAAGAAAACAACCTAACTTGAACAATTTCAAAAAATTTGAAAAGACAACTCATCAGAGAATATATACGGATGGCAAATAAGCATATGAAAATATGCTTAGCAACATGTGTCATTAGGGAACTGCAAGTTAAAATCACAATTAGATACCCCTACACTCCAATTAGAATAGCTAATTTTTTTCACTTAATCTGACAACACTAAGTGCTGGCAAGTATTCAGAGCAGCTGGAATTCTCACACAGCAACCTCACTCCTAAGTGTTTACCCAATATAAGTGAAAAGTTATGTCCAAACCGAAATTTTCATACAAATATGTATAATGGCTTTATTCATAATCACCAAACACTGGTAACAACCCAAATCCAAATGTCCTTCAACTTATTAATGAACAAATCAACTGTGGTACATTCACATAACAGCATAGTGCACAGCAATAAAAAAGAAAGAACTACTGATACATATAATATCATGAATAAAGACCAAATAAAATCAAATTAATATTGTTTATAGATAGGAAGTTGCTGAATGACCATGTCTTTTTTCAAAATCCGTATTGACCGACCTCCCTTAAGATATTCTATAAGTATTCACTTATTCCAACATAATTGCTCTACAAATGATAAACACAATAAATGTTTTATGATTGTGCCAGAAAGTCTAGAGTTACTCTTCTCCAGCTGTAAAATAAAGTACAAAATCATATACAAATTATTTTATATATCTTCTATCATTTTTGTATACGTCTCTATAATCAACATATGGTTTTCTGTATATGCTTATGTAAGTTTGAAATGTAATCGTTTCCAACAGCATTCATTCATCACTGCATCTACTCCAGGTGAACAATCATGAATGCAAAATATTTTTATCAAATCAGACATAATGGCTTATCTATTTCCCTTAATTTTGAATTTTGACTATTCTCAATTAGTACAATTTCTTTAACACATACATCAAACCTCTCTCATTTTAAGAAAAACTAAAAGTCATTTGAAACCTGACATTCAGTCCACATTTCCCCTCATATGACGTTTTTCTCCTTTGTCTTCTGAAGTTTTGTCCACTCTGATCCTTTAAGTAGAGTAATAAATCCCTATACCTCAACTCTTATCAAGCTTATGATTTTTAGGATAATTCATGTTCCATTTTCACTTATGTCTTAATGACTAATTTCAACTGTAGTAATTGAAAATAGCAAAAATGTTTTATGTAATAATTTCCCCAGAATCTTCAGAAAGAAAGTGCAAATTTTAAGTTCTGCTTTTTTCAAAAAGGTAGCAACTTTCCCCCTAAAATTTCCCCAGATTTTAAAAACTGATCTTGATCTTTATTTTTTTATTTTTTGCATTTTTTCTCAAAATTCAGTTGAGTGTATTTGTGTGGCTCTATTTCTGTGTACTCTATTCTAGTCTACTGATCTACGTGTCTTCTTCCACCAATACCACATTGTCTTTATTATAGTTACATAGTAAAACTTAATGTCCAATAGAGTAATTCCTTATTTTATTTTTCTTTTTCAAAATTGTTTTAGAGCTTCTGGGTCTTGTACTTTTACATATACATTGTAGAATATGCTTGTCTGTTTACAAAACAAAACAAAACAAAAAAACAGACTTGCTGGGATTTTGTTGACATTTATTTAACTTAAATAGGCATGGCTATTGAATCAGCACATCTGACTGCTGATCTAATATGGTTGCTAACAACGTATCTATATTCTCTCCTTATTTTCAATATTGTCCTTAGGGGGGAGATAGCAATGTATAGAGGAAAAAGCATGAATTTAAAATAATCTAGGTTCAAATTCCAGACGTACTTCCCACTAACTTGCATGTACCTTTCTATTCTGTTAAAAAGACACAACTGTCTTACCAAGATGTTTTGAAGAATGAATAAAACTGAGATAATCTACGATGCATCTAGTACAAGCTGGTACATAGTTCATGCTCAATAAACGCTGTTATCTCTTTCTCCCTTAAGATTCAATACCTTTAAATGGAATGGATTCCAACGTTTTTTCAGGTTAAAAAAATTTGTATTGGGTGTTTAAATTGCTATATTTCCTCTTAAAGTTTGTCTTCAATCACTTTACAGGAGGGGCAGAGGGATCTCATAGTAATAATTACCCACGGGTTTTGAAATTTTTTGTTAGAGATGTAATGGGATATTTGTCATTCAAAACAGTCACTGTCTCCTTACTTAGCTAGTAAAATGGGTGAACAAGTTATTTAACCTCTTAGTTATATGGCTGAACTATATCAAAACTAGCTGTGGTACTAAATTTTGTTTTTAATGCTACTGGAAAAGCAAATTCCTCAAAACTAAAGAGCAAGAACACACAGGACAGTTCAAACAACCCCATTTGGCTCCAGTCATATCTTAAAACAACAAAATAAAACACACAGAAAAATATCACAATTCACAGATAATTTACTGTAGAGCTAATTGCTAGCTTAAAAATTAATATTCTTTTTTTTCCTATTGAATAATGACAACCATGTGACTATTTCTCTTTTTACTTTGGCCTAGAGCTGTGGTTTTTAACCCTGGCTGTGCATCATAAGCATCTAGGGAATAGATGCCCAGGCCCCCTCTAGATTAGTTAAATGTGAATCTCTGAGTGGAACACTGGCATGGATAATTTTTTTACACACCCAGGTAAATATAATACACATCCAGAGTTGAGAAAAACCAGCTAAGAAAACTCAAGGCCAAATTTATAATTCAACTATATTTTAAACATGTCATAGACCCTTACAGCCTGCTTATTTGTGCTCTATTTTACCCTTCATCCCCTACCGTCCACCCTTTTCATATATCTCCTACTTTGTTTTCCCTTATCCTCAATATCAAAATAGTTATCAGATTATATTTCCCATATACCATCTCAAATGCTTGGTAAAATGAAGCAAATCACAAGTAACACACATGCACTCTACTCCACCCTCCCTCTTTCTCCGTCTCTCTCTTTCTCTCTCACACACACGCACACATGTGCACACAAAACTACAGCAGGACCTGTTTCTAATGTAGAGATACAGATTAAAATCTAGCAGTGAAATCAGTTACAGAATGTCTCCAGGGCAATTCAGAAAACATCTCTTATCTGAAAAAGCCAGATTTAGCTCAGCTCTCTAAATCTCTCTCCCATCCAGCTCCTTTCCTACTTAAAAACAAACAAAAATAAAGAAAATACACAACAAAAAAAATTATTGGCAGCAACAGTAAATAATCCTTGGAAATAACATAAATGAATAAACATTACATAGCAAATTCTGACAAAGTACTGAAAAGCTTACACCTCAAGATTCCAAGTGCTTATCAAATCTTAAGAACTGCTGCTACATACAATGATGGCACCAAGAAAGAAATTACAGGAAGGGAAAAAAATCTTGCATTTCCTCATCAAAATTCTAGATGAGAGAGACTATGAGAAGGTAGGTACTAAAACAATATGGCCCAGAAAAGCAACTACACTATCGGTAGGCCTTATTATGGAACACAGAGGTAATGATTAGCTCTCTTGATGAACTAATCAAGGTAGGGAAATATAGAGGCCCTGCCCTGAAGGAACTGACCTGAATATTTCCAGATCAGACTGGTGTAAAGAAAGATTGACTTGGAGGAACTGAGAAGGCACCTGTGGCAGGGAGGGGCCACTGCCCTCTGACTCCTCCCCGCTTTCCTATTCCAAATAAACCTGGTGAAAGCATACAAAAAATACAGATGTCCCTGCTCTCTTTCCACATTCCAGAAATAAGTACTGGTCATTATTTTCAGAATAGGACTCTGTACTCACAGCTGCTGACTACTGAAGATGAACATTGGTGAAACAAGAATTACAGGCCTAACGCCCATTTAAAAAGAATAAAAAATGTTTTAGCTAGTAATAAGTGTATTCACCTTTGGTAGTAAAGAATTTAAGCATTCTAGCACGATCAGAAATCTTCGGAGTGGAGTGCTATTATCAATACAATATTAGAAAGGGGAGATTTCATTTTAGCTTTCTATCTCCCTATACTACAAAGATCTATTTATTTTTATATTAGTCTAGTGGCTAATACAGAGACTTATATTGGCAGGCATGCATTAAATACCTGTTACATTGAATTAATTCCTACCAGGATGCTTCTAATCTCAGTTGTTTGTTATTTCTTCTTACTCTCCGACATCTAATCAGTTACCAAATTGTAACTATTCTACCTCTGTCAGGTCTCTCCCATCAGTCATCTCTTTTCTACCCCTTCTGTACTAGTTCAAAAATCTCACTACTACTTCCACTAACACAATAGCCTCCTAGCTGGAATTCCCCACCTCCCATATCTCCCCCATTCCTCACTACCATCAATTATTTTTCAAAGCACAAATATAATAATGTCACTAATGTTCTCAAAAACCTTCAGTGGCTCCTATTTATGAGATAAAATTGAACCCTTAAACTGGCTTAAAAAGTCCCATTCAACCTAGGCCTAGCTTACCTTTAATACATTCCTTATCTTATCTCTCACTATATCCCCTCTCCCACATCACAGACTTATAACAGTATCAGATTCTTCCTTCTTTCATAACATTTCCATGCCTTTTCTTATATTGTCCCCATCCACGTGAAATATGCTCCTTTCATCTGTCTGTGAAAATATTACCACTTTCTAATGCCCTGCTCAAATTCCACCTCCTTCACAAAGCCTTACCAGATCCATTCCTAAACCACCACCACCACCACCACCCCATTGTTGATAATCTTGTGCCTTTTACAATAACAATTTCCATACATGCCTGTCTTACTACCTGAATGTAAACCTGTGGGGGTAGGGTGGGACTCTCTGGTATATTTTTAGGCATTTCACATTACAGCACTATGTACAGCACTGCCTTGTACTCAATAAATGCTTCATGAATTGAACCAATTCCTACCATGACAAGAGTTCAGAATTTTTAAAAAAAATTAAAAATTTCAATGAAACACCTCATCAGCCAGATATAATAAATGAAATTATCTGTCTCTTCTTATCCTTCCAGTGTTTCTAAATATAACTTTGTATTTTATCCCTGGATCACCCTATCTGTGATTACAAATGTTCACAGTGAGAGCACGACTATACTTAGATGAAATGATCAAATTTAGGAAGGGGTCTTAAGAAAAACTGCTTATGAAATGGAAGGCTGGGGCTATAGCCATGGTTATCTGAATCCCAGGATTTTAACATAGATGACAATAGTTCAGACTTTAGGGACATGGGAAGAGGCATGATGACTGTGGGAAAAGAGAAGGAACTATTGTGCATGATGACTGTGGGAAAAGACAATTCAAGATGCAAAACATCTTACTAAGTTTATTAAACCCAGCACTGAATTTTCCTTACAAAACAACTCTTGAAGATGGTTTTTCTCCAAATTATAGATAAAGAAAGTGAGGTTCAGAGAGGTTACGTAACGTGGATTGTGTCACACCATGAGTATGGCATGGAGCTCAGACAAGAACCCAGATTTACCTGCCTTCAAAGCTGTTCTTACCTCTATTACTATAGGGTCTCATGAAAATTAATTAAAATTAGAAATTTTTCCCAAATTGGTTTTATCAGTAAACTACATACTCTCAAAACTAATTTGTTTAGACAGGCATGGTTGTGAGCACCTGTAGTCCCAGCTACTCGGGAACCTGAGGCATGAGGATTGCTTGAGTCCGGGAGTTCGAGGCCAGCCTGGACAATGGACAATGACATAGAAAGACCCTGACTCAAAAAAAAAAAAAAAAAAAAAAAAAACTTGCTTAAACAAAAACAGCATTGCTAAAGAAATAATATAAAAGTACTAGACATTTACTATGATTTGAAATGTGAAAATTATATAATTACTCGATAAAGAAGCACTTGGTTCCTCACCAAAAAACAAACGACTAAGCGAACAAACTGTAACATGCATGGCATTAAATCATGAAAAGTTCACATTAGTCAAATAGGTTGTTCTTTATGATCCTTGCCCAGGAATGACCAATACCCATCCCATCTCAAGTAAAACCTCTTTCTTGATCCTGACAGAATCCAGTCAAAAGCTAAAATTGTGACTGCGTGAGGGGTGATGCCCTTTGAAGTTCCTATTCCCAGTAGACATGATTGAGACAGTCCCTGCAAGAGCTCTCACAATCAGTTTCTTGCTTACTCTATCTCCCCTCTTCTAAGAACTCTCTTCCCAGAAACCAAAAGATCCCAGGTTTCCCCTTTTCAGGCCTATTCTCTGCCTCTCACTGGAACCAAGCTAGTTATTGGTTGAAACCTGACACATTTCACCATAGAACAATTTTACAAACAGTGGTTAGGCTCGGCATCATTATACCTCGCTATTGTGTACTGATCTAAAAATATAAGTACCCTTAATAAGTTTTTCCTGTGGGAAAACATGTTAAGAGTCTCAAACAATCAATTTACACACTTCTGAATGATAATTCAAAGGTTAACAACTGTCCATGCAAGCAAGACAGGTAAAAGATACAAAAAGACTCCAAAATATATGGTAGTGTCTATAATCTTTAATCTTACCAGATTCAACACACACAGAAATGGACGGAAATTATTTCTTTTGACATTAAAGTTAACAGATTCTTATCTACATTTTCTTTAAGGATTCTAGCACATTTTAAAAATATATATTCTACAACAAAAACACTCTTAGTCCTAAAATTATCACAATTGAGGGTTGTAGAGCTTGTACTCAAAATTAGCATTTTTAAAGCCAACATCAACAAATTTGTAATTAAAATATAAATTATCAAAAGTAAACTTGTTTACTTCTTATCAAAAGAATATAATTAAAAACAAACAAACTCTTCTAAGTACTAAGTGGGTCTGTTCAAACGTAGCATTTAGTTTTCACCTACAATACTTTTTATTAAGTAACTTGCAGGGTTAAATCTAACCAATCATAACTGTTTTAGAGAAAGAAGGCAGAAATACTATCTTCACCACATTACCTTCACCTTTCGTTTTACTTCATAGGGATTAACAATTTCCACTCGAGTATTTTTCCAAATTGCTGAGGTAGAGAGACCCATTGTTAAATCTCTACAATACCTAAAACATACTGCAAACAATAAAAAAACCATATGTGGTAATTACAATTTAAAACATACTACATTCAAAGTTAACAGAAATAATAAAATAGTAGGCATGCAAAAGGATTCCCACCTCCCATCCCATTCTTATATCAAAGCATTTAACTGTTTTTATAAACTAAACGCCTATAAGTTCAGTAAGTTACATACATGAATATAACAAAGTTCCTCTCCCCTTCAATAGACTTGCTAGACAATTGTGCAGACAGTTAGCATTCCCACATTTCAACAAGAAAGGAACGCCTATTCATTTATCTTGTTCTTACGAGATGTAAAATATTAAAGTGTATATTGGAATTGCTTGGTTTACTAGTAAAATATTTCCTGTAAGTATAGAAGGTTCAGATCTCGGGTACTTCTGAATTTATTTCCACTACATTCCTTACCACATGTTATTCTAGCATGTAATCTTAACCCCAGTTTGGTTGATAAATAACAAAAAAAATTTAAAGAAAAAAAAACAAGATAATCATACAACAGCCAAATGTGTATTTTTTTTAAATGGAGCAAGTACTTGAAGACAAAGTTGCACCCTTTAGATGTCGAGGATTGAGAGTCTTACCTCAAAATATCCTACTGTGAATCAATTTCACCAACTATTTTTAGGAGGTGTATGGTGGCCTCTACTGGAGTAGTACGCAGTCGATTAAGTTATCAGAAAAGGATCCAACTTTCTATCACAAAAGACACGTTTTTGTGTTTAAATGCTGCCCGCTTTTATAACAACAATAAAAACAAAGCACCTGTGTACATCTAAGTTCTCACTGCACAGCTGACCAAAGCCCAACCAGAACAGTTTCAGAGGTAAGAAGAGTGGGAAGAGAGGTGAACCAAAGTATTTTGGTTGAACCTCGCTAAGTCTTACCAAAGATTCGACTTATTTATAAAGGCTGGGGTTTACTTTGCGTCTTCTTTTACAGACCAACGGGGCACGGACAGCGGTTGTGGAAAGGAGAAGGGGCGGAGCAAGAGGGCAGTAGAATCAAGGGGACCTGAGAGGAAGCAGTAGAACATCACCTGAAACCTGGCGACTGGAGATAGTTCGCCAGTGTATCTCGACGTGGGTCATTACAAGGAACCATAACAAGCCACAGAGAAACGAGAAAGCTGTTACCAGGGAACACTCGTGCCTATGTGCAAATGTCCCCAGAGTTACTTAGTCACCTTGGTGTGTTTGTTGCACTGGGTTCGTAAAGCGCCCGGGGTTCAACAGCGAGCTGGAGTCCGCAGCTGTCCCCCAAAATGTTCCCAGCCAGCAAACTAGGCGCGGCGGAGAAAAAGGGACGCGCGGAGTCAGGCACAGCACCCCGCCAGTTCCCCAGTTCCCCTTCGGGTCGGAAAGTGAAGAAACTTAGTCACAACAACTCTGGCGTGGCCCGCCAGGCAGGCGCTCCGCCCAAGGCCGAGCCCGGGCCCAGGCTGCACTCACTCCGCATGCCCGAGCCCGCCGTCTCATCCCCGCCCGCTCCCCAGCGAAAGGGCAGTGGAGGCAGCATCAAGGGGGCTTGCCTGGGAGCCCGCTTCCCGGCCCCACGCCTCTCCTCTCTCGGTCCCCAGCCAAGGTCTTGAGGGGAAGGAGGCGGGGGTTGGCTCCAGCCCGTCTTGGCCACCACACTAACCTCGCCGCTGCTCGCGCCGCCGCCGCTGAACACTTCCATTTCTCGGTCCCAGGGCTCGTCCTGAGGAGCGAATGGTAGCATCTCCCCTTCAGGAGCACTCAAACAGGAGCTGCCGCCTACCGCCGGCGCGGCCGCGCATCATGTCTATTGAACTGGCCCGCCGCCGCCGCCGCCGCCGCCGCCGCGACCCCCAGCCCCGCCTTCAGCGACCGCTGCCCTAGCCGCCGGGTCTCTCAGAGGCTGGGAGCTGGGGGTCGCCGCCGCCGCCGCCCGGTGATTCCCATAGAGAAGACAACTCTGTGCTGCCTCTCCAAGAGCTGCCGCTCGGCTCGCGCTCACCACTGCCACCACAACGACGGCCGCTCGGTGGTGACTCCCCCAACACCCCACTTCCTCAGGTCCCCTCCCCGCTCCCTGCTCTGTCAATATGGCGGCAGCGGCGGCGTTACCTGTGCGGCGCCTGGACCCCCCCACGGCGGCGGCACAGCGGCGTCACCCAAACGTCAATGGAGATTCCCCAGCCTGGGGTGAAGGGGGCGGGATAGAGGGGCGGGGTGGATGCGGGGGACCGCGTGGTGGGTGGTGGGATAGAGGGGAGGGGGGCGTGCTGGGCTGGGGAGGCGGCCGAAGAGTAGTAAAAGCCCCTGCTAGCGCCTCGGTAAACCTGCCCACTCCACGGAGCATGCGCAGCGCTCTTCACACATGCTCAGCAGGCCCTCTCAAGTCCACGGAGCAGCATTGCTGGCGGGCGGTAGGAGTCTTAAAAAGGATGCTTGAACTGGGGGAACCCCCCGAGCACTTGAGGAGTCAGGGTAAGGGTAGGACCCCAAGAGTATCTCTTTGCAGGGCTCACGAAAAGCAGGTGTCTTCTATGCCAAACCACGCCCATTTCGATACTTAGTGACAAATACTAGGGCGGGGATTTTAGTACATCATACATTAGCCTCCTAGAAGGTAAAGGCAGGATAACCCCCATTTAAAAAAATAAATATACCTGTCCTCTCTACACCCCCCACCTCGCTTGTCCCTCTCAGGATGCTCCTGCTGGTTGCCTTCACACTATTGATGACACACAGTGTTTCTCTTCTTCATACATGCACACGCACACAGGCAAACATATGCCACTTAATGAACTCCACTTGTGGCAACAAAGGCATGATTCCGAAGCTAGCCCATCCTCCAGCCCCCTCTGAGAATGCTGGGTCCGTAGTGACAATAATCATAATTTTTACTACCTTCTTCAAAGCGAGCTTTACTACTTCGCTACTCTAAGCCACACATTGTACTGGGAGCTGGCGATATAACAGAGATAAAGTACAATCTTATACGGGGGATAATCGAGATGCTTCTCATCAAAACTCTTCAGAGCTGAAAGTTTAAAAGTTATTCCACATTTGACACTTCAAAGACTTAAAAGAGCAACTGTAACAGCGGCTGAGCCAACTCAGGACCTTGGAGAGGTTTCTAACGTTCTTCATAAAAGGCACACCACCCCCTTTCCCCTTCTACACCTAGGGCTGTTGACTTATGCCCTCCATTTATTTCATCATCTGGTCTCAAGAGCTAATGAAGCAAAGCTGGCCACAGAGATTGCACTGAATTACAAACAAGGATAACTGATAATGTCCTCCCACTTACTCTGCTGAAAATCTCAAGGAGAAAGTGAGCTTAACGAACAGGGTTCTCTAAAAGTCAAAGCTTCGAAAGTAGTGGGTGCATGGGGCTATAAATCGTGAAAATGTGTGAGAGTGTGTGTGTCTGTGTGTGCACGCACACACGCATAAACTCATATTTGGCTGAACTGACAGTATTAACTAGGGCCAACTTTTTTTTTTTTTTTTTTTTT
>NW_026652282.1:69254068-69298384 GCF_009828535.3 Hylobates moloch
TTTTTTTTTTTTTTTTTTTGAGACAGAGTCTCACTCTGTTGCCCAGGCTGGAGTGCAGTGGCGCGATCTTGGCTCACTGCAACCTCCGCCTCCCAGGTTCAAGCGATTCTTCTGACTCAGCCTCCCGAGTAGCTGGGATTACAAGCGTGCACCACCACGCCCGGCTAATTTTTGTACTTTTAGTAGAAACGAGGTTTCACCATGTTGGTCAGGCTGGTCTCGAACTCCTGACCTTGTGATCTGCCCACCTCAGCCTCTCAAAGTGCTGGGATTACAGGCCTGAGCCGCTGCGCCTGATACTGCCAACCTTTTGAGCGCTGGGTCTCATCCATCCCCTCTTGCCTACTCAAAGGCTTTGTTCTGCAACCCGCCCCCCCCCCCCCACTAACATCATCTATTTTTTTCTCTCTACTGGATCTCTCCCGTCAGCAAAAACATGTTATTGACAGCTTGCTTGAACACTTGCTGGCATCTGATGGAAGTTCATGACTTACTCTTTCTTTAAACATTTTCTTTACTTGGCCTCTGGAACGAAATAATGTTTGTTTTTCTCCTACATCATTGTTTCTCTTATACATCTTTCTGCCTCCTTTACTGGATCATCCCTCCTCTTCCCAATTCTGCCTGTTGGAACTTCAAGGTTCAGTCCCACCCTCTTTCTTTTTCAGCATTCTAGGTATTCCTATATCCCATCCAGACCTGATATGGTTAGGCTTTGTGTCCCCACCCAAATCTCATCTTGAATTGTAATCCCCATAATCCCCATAATCCCCATGTGTCAAGGGAGGGACCAGGTGGAGGTAAGTGAATCATGGGGGTGGTTTCCACCATGCTGTTCTTGTGATAGTGCGTGAGTTCTAACAAGATCTGATGGTTTTATAAGGTGCTCTTCCTTCCTTTGTTGGGCACTTCTTCCTGACACCATGTGAAGAAGGTACCTTGCTTCCCCTTCGCCTTGATTGTAAGTTTCCTGGGGCTCCCCAGCCATGATGAACTGTGAGTCAATTAAACCTCTATTTTTTAAATAAATTACCCAGTCTTGAGCAGTTCTTTATAGCAGTATGAAAACAGACTAATACAATAAATTGGTACCAAGGTAGTGGGGTGCTGCTATAAACATACTCAAAAATATGGAAGCGAATTTCAAACTATGTAACAGGCAGAGATTGGAACAGCTTGGAGGGCTCAAAAGAAGACAGGAAGATGTGGGAATGTTTGAAACTTTCTAGAGACTTGTTAAATGGCTTTGATCAAAATGCTGATAGTGATACAATGAAGTCCAGGCTGGGGTGGTCTCAGATGGAGATGAGTAATTGTTGGGAACTGGAATAAAGGTGACTCTTGCTATGCTTTAACAAAGAGACTGATGGCATTTTGCCACTGCCCTAGAGATCTGTGGAACTTTGAACTTGAGAGAGATCAGTTAGGGTACATGGTGGAAGACGTTTCTAAGAAACAGCATTCAAGAGGTGACTTGGGTGCCCTTGGAAACATTTAATTTTATGCATTCAGAAAGAGACGATTTGGAATTGGAACTTATGTTTAAAAGGGAAGCAGAGCATGAAAGTTTGGAAAATTTGCAGCCTGACGATGTGATAGAATAGAAAAACCAATTTTCTGAGGAGAAATTCAAGCTGACTGCAGAAATTTGCATAATTAACGAGGAGCCAAATGTTAATCACCAAGATAATGGGGAAAATGTCCCTAAGGCATGTCACTTTAAGCTCTCATTATATGCAAAGAAAAGTTGGCATGCTAATAACAACTTACTAGTCTATATAGTTGAACATAATTAAAATGCCTTTTATTCTGATGCCCTGTTAAGGAATCAGGCTATGAAAATGGGCAAATTTGGAGGTGTCTACAAAAGATTATATATATATCTCACACACATACCTCACACTCATACCACACACATATCACAGAGAGAGAGAGACAGAGAAAGGGAGGCAGAGAGGCAGAGTATTCGTTTAGACTGAGAACACATGCGGCGAGTGATAGACTTCTTGGTTACCTGTGGTCAATAAGTCAGATATAAGCAAGTTGAAATTAGGAAAATAGGTAGACATTGAAATGGGCAGAGTTTTTGCCCAGGGTATCATGACACCTTCGGTACGCATGGTCTAGTACCCTGGATAGCTCCCTGGAAGATAATTTGATTTGACTCAAAGCCTGGCCTCAAAAAGAGGCCTCTTTTGGACTCAGAGTCCCACCCCTCACTAGGGTTCTGAATATTAAGGGAGCCCACACATACATTTACGTAAATTTGAGTCTCTGAAAAATAGAAAGTGGAGAGTTATTTCAATATCCCAAGTAACATTTGGACCTCCATTACATAAAAGGGGCACATATTTTGGCCTAATTTGGAGCAATGTAGGAGTATACATATTCTCCAAGTAGGCCTACGACAGAGTCCTTATACAAAACGAGATGTTTAAAACCAGGTGTTGGTTTTCCACACTAAAACTCAGAATTACGTTCATTATTTTCATTCTGCATTTAGTGATTCAAAGTTCATTTGAATAGTAAATTTTTTTGTGAGTCAACCCTACTAGGTTTGAAAGGTTTTAAAAGTAAATGTTATACAAAAAGTTTCAAAAGTAAATGTTGTTCAAAATAATCTTATAATCTCTTAACATTTTCAAAAAACTAGATCCTATATAACCATAAAAATTATCCAAAGGCAACACAGCTTCTACCTAACTTGCCTGCTATTTACATCTTTGAGGATGACCTAGTATACTTGAATGAAAATTTAATTAAAACAAGATTAAAACCTACACTTAATTGAAGGTTCAACAAAGACATTACTTATCTTAAAAATGTCTTCTTGATTTTATTGATACATAATAAATGTACATATTTATGCAGTACATACTATATTTTGATACATGCATAAAGTGTGTAATTATCAAATCAGCATATTTAGGATATCCATCACCTCAAAGACTCATCATTTCTCTGCACTGGGAACATTTAAAATCTTCTAGCTACTTTGAAGTATACAACAAATTACTAACTATAGTCGCATGATTGTGCTATCGAACACTAGAACTTATACCCTTTATCCATCTGCATATTTGTACCCATTAACCAACACCCCTTCACACCGCCACCCTTCCCAGCTTCTGAAAACCATCATTGGACTCTCTACCTCCATGAAATAAAAATTTTAGCTCTCGTATATAAATGAGATCATGCACTATTTGTCTTTCTGTGCTTTGCTTATTTCACTTAACATAATGGCTTCCAATTCCATCATGTTGCTGCAAATCAGAGGATTTTATTCTTTTTATGGCTTAATAGTACTCCATTGCATATATGCACCATATTTTCTTTATCTGTTAATCCATCAATGGACACTTAGGTTGGTTCTGTATTTTGGCTATTGTGAATAGTGCTACAATAAAAAATAAAATAGGGGTGCATGTATCCCTTTGATATACTAATTTCCTTTCAGTTGGTAAGTACCCAGCAGTAGGATTGCTGGATCATATGGTAGTTCTATTTTTATTTTTTTGAGAAACCTCCATACTGTTTTCCATGACTGCACTAATTTATATTTCCACTAACAGTGTATAAGAGTTCCCTCTTCTCTCCATCCTCACCAGCATCAGTTAATTTTTATATTTTTGTAATAGACATTCTAACTGGGGTAAGATGACATCTCATTATGGTTTTCATTTACAGTTCCCTGATGATTAGTGACGTTGAACATTTTTTTTCATATACCAGTTGGCCATTTGCATGTCTTCTTTTGAGTAATATCTGTTCAGATGCTTTGCCCATTTTTAAGTGGGATTGTTTGTCGGTTTGCTGTTGAGTTCCTTGTATATTGCAAATATTCATTCATTGTTGGATAAATACCTTGAAAATATTTTCTCTCATTCTGAAGTTTGTTTCTTCACTCTGTTGATTATTTCCTTTGCTTTGCCTGTGTTATTGAAGTCTTTGCCATAAAAATCTTTGCCTTGACCAAAGTCATGAAGTGTTTCCTCTACATTTTTTTCTAGTAGCTGTATAGTTTTGGGTCTTATTTTTAAGTCTCTAATCCATTTTGAGTTGAATTTTGTATGTAGTGAGAGATAAGGATCTAGTTTCATTCTTCTGTATATGGATTATGCATATACAGTATTTCCAGCACCCTCTTTTGAAGACAGTGTTCTTTTTTAAATGAATGGTCTTGGCACCTTTGTCAAAAATCAGTTGATTTTAAAAATATGAATTTATTTCTCCACTTGCTGATCTGTTCCATTGGTCTACTGTTTGTTTTTATACCAATACCGTGCTGTTTAGGTTACTATGGCTTTGCAGCATACTTTGAAGTCAGGTTTTGTGATGCCTCCAGCTTTGTTCTTCTTGAGTATTGCTTTGGCTATTTGGGGTCTTTAATGGTTCCATATAAATTTTATAATTGTTTTTATTTTCCATTTCTGTGAAGAATATCAGTGGTATTTTGATAGGGATTACATTCAATCTGTAGCTTGCTTTGGATAGTATGGTCATTTTAATAATATTAATTCTTGCAATTCATAAACATGAGATGTCTTTTCATTTGTTTGTGTCCTCTTTAACTTCTTTTATCAGTGTTTCTTAGCTTTTGTTGTAGAGCTCCTTCTCCTCCTTGTTAAATTTATTGCTAGGTATCTTTTTTTTGTAGATACTATAAATGGAATTGCTTTCTTGATTTCTTTTTCAGATAGTTCACAATTGGTGCATAGAAATGCTACTGACTTTTTAATATTGATTTTCTATTCTGCAACTTTACTGAAATTTTAATCATTTCTAAGAGTTTATCGATGAAGCCTTTAGGCTTTTTTTTCCCCCTAATTGAGACAGAGTCTCACTCTGTCCCCCAGGCTGGAATCCAGTGGCGTGATCTTGCCTCACTGCAACCTCTGCCTCCCAAATTCACGCAATTCTCCTGCCTCAGCCTCCCGAGTATCTGGGATTACAGGCATGCACCACCATAGCCAGCTAATTTTTGTATTTTTAGTAAAGATGGGGTTTCGCCATGTTGGCCAGGCTGGTCTCAAACCCCCAACCTCAGGTGATCTGCCGCCTTGGCCTCCCAAACTGCTAGGATTACAAGTGTCAGCCACCGCTCCCAGCCAGCCTTTAGGCTTTTCTATATATATGATCATATCAGCTGCAAATAGGGACAATTTGACTTTCTCATTTCCAGTTTGGATGCCCCATCTTTCTTTCTCTTGCCTGAATCCTCTGTCTAGGACTTACAGTATTCTGTTAAATAAGACTGGTAAAAGTGGGCATCTTTGTTTGGTTACATTTCTTAGAGAAAAGGCTTTCATCTCTTCCACATTCAGTGTAATGTTAGCTGTGGGTTTGTCATATATGGCCTTTGTTATGTTATGTTCCTTCTATGTCTAATTTGTTGAAAGTTTTTATCATGAATTAATATTGAATTTTATTAAATACGTTTTCTCCATCTAAAATGCAGATGATCATATAGTTTATGTCCTTTATTCGGCTAATGTGATGTATCTTTTTTTTAATTTACATGTGTTGAAAAATCCTTGAATTTCTGAGATAAATCCCACTTTATTACGATGTATTATCTTTTTCATGTGTTCTTGGATTCATTTTGCTGGTATTTTGCTGATGATTTTTGTACCTATGTTTATCAGGGATATTGACCTGTAGCGTTTTTTATTATAATTATTATCATTGTATCATTGGCTGGTTTTGATATCAGAGTAATGGTGGCCTCATAGTATGAGTTTAGAAGAATTTCCTCCTCTTTAATTTTTTGGAATAGTTTTAGAAAAATTTGAGTTAGTTATTCTTTATAGGTTTGGTAAAATTCATCAGTAAAGCCAACCAACCAGATCTGGGCTTTCCTTTGTCACTAGACTTTCTATTACTGATTCAATCTTACTACTCGTTATTGGTCTGTTCAAGTTTTTCTATTTCTTCCTCATTAAATCTCGATAGGTTTGTAAGTGCCTAGAAAATTATCCATTTCCTCTAGGCTTACCAATTTCTTAGCATATAGTTGCCATAATAGTTTCTAGTGATCCTTTGTATTTCTGTGCTATCAATTGTAGTGTTTCCTTTTTCAGCATTGATTTTATTTGGGGGGATCTTCTCTCTTCTTCTTTTTGTTTAATCTAGCTGGTGGTTTATCCATTTGTTTATCTTTTCTTGAAACCATCTCTTCATGTCATTGATCCTTTGTATTTTTAAAAATATTTGTTTATCTTAGTTGTCCTCAAATATTTGTTACATCTTTCCTTCTACTAATTTATGGTTCTGTTTTTTCTTGCTTTTATAGTTCCATGAGGTGCATCATTTGATTGTTGCTTTGGGATCACTTTACTTGTTTAATTTCTTTTTTATTTTTACCTTTTGTGGGTATATAGTGGGTGTATATATTTATGGGATACATGACATGTTTTATTACAGGCATGAAATAGGAAATAATAACATAATGGAGAATGGGATATCCATCCGCTTAAGCATTTATTCTTAGTGTTACAAAGAATCCAGTTACACTTTTAATTATTTTTAAATGTACAATTGTTATTGACTATAATCACCTTATTGTGCTATCAAATAGAAGGTCTTTTTCATGCTTTCTAACTATCTTTTTGCACCCATTAACCATCCCCAACTCATTCCTGGCTCCTCACTACCATTCTCAGCCTATGATAACCATCTTTCTGTTCTCTATGTCCATGAGTTCAATTGTTTTGATTTTTTGATCCCACAATTAGCTGAGAACATGCAATGTTGCTTTTTTTGTGCCTGGCTTATTTCACTTAATATAATCATCTCCAGTTCCATCCATCATTCTTTTTATAGCTGAAGAGTACTCCATTATGTATAAGTACCACATTTTCTTTATTTATTCATCTGTTGATGGACACTTAGGTTGCTTCCAAATCTTAGCTATTGTGAATACTGCTGCAGCAAACATGGGAGTGCAGTTATCTATTCAATATACTAATTTACTTTCTTTGGGATGTATATCCAGCAGTGCAATTGCCAAATTGTATGGCATTTCTCTATATATAGATTTTGAGGAACCTCCAAGCTGTTCTCCCTAGGGCTTGGAATACTATACAGTCATAAAAAAGAATGAGAATATGTCCTTGGCAGGGCCATGGATGGAGTTGGAAGCCATTATTCTCAGCAAACTAACGCAGGAACAGGAAACCAAACACTGCATTTTCTCACCTATAAATTGGAGCCAAGTAATAAGAACACATGGACCCATGGGATGGAACAACAGACACTGCGGCCTGTCAGAGGGGTCACTGGGGGAAGGGAGAGCATCAAGAAGAATAGCTTGTGGATGCTGAGCTGAATACCTAGGTGATGGGATGATCTGTGCAGCAAACCACCATGGCACATATTTACCTATGCAACAAACCTGCACATTGTGCACATGTACCCCTGAACTTAAAATAAAAGTTGAAGAAAAAAAAAGACTTAAATGTAAGAACTGAAACTGTTAAAATACTAGACAAAAACTTAGAGAAAACTCTGGATATTGTTGTAGTCAAGGAATTAATGACTAATACCTCGTAAGCACAGGCAACAAGTACAAATATAGGCAAGTGGAACTTAAACTATAAAGCTTCTACCCAGTAAAATAAATAGTCAATGGAGTGTATAGACAGCCTGCAGAATGAGAGAAAATACTTACAACCCCAGTGAGATATCATCTGACAGTAGTCAGAATGGCTATTATAAAAAATAAACAAACAAAAAAACACCAAAAAAACCTAACAGTTGTTGGCAAGGATATGCAGAAAGGGAAACACTTATAAACTGTTGGTGGTAATGTAAATTAGTAAGACCTCTATAGAAAACAGTATGAATATTTCTTGAAGAACTAAAAATAGAACTACCATTTGATCCAGCTCTCACTGCTACTGGGTATCTACCCAAAGGAAAACAAATCATTATATAAAAAAGATATTTGCACTTCTATGTTCACCACAGCAATATTTACAAGAGCAAAGATATGTAATCAACATAAGTGTCCATCAACAGGTGACTGGATAAAGAAAATTGTGGCATATATGCACGATAGAATACTATTCAATCATAAAAAAATGAAGTCATGACTTTTGCAGGAACGTGGATGGAACTGGAGGCCATTATCTTAAGTGAAATAATTCAAAAACAGAATGTCAACTACCACATTTTCTCACTTATAAGTAGGAGCTAAATAATGGGTATGCATGGACATACAGTATGGAATGATAGACATTGGATACTCCTTAGAGTGGTAGGGTGAGATGAAGGTGATGGATGAGAAATTACTTAATGGCTACAATGTACACTATTTGGGCGATGGATATGCTATAAGCCCAGACCACTACACAATCCATCCATGTAACAAAACTGCCCTTGTACTCCTTAAATGTATACAATTTATTTAAAAAATAAATTTTAAAAATTAAAAGAAAGATAGACAAATAGGTCAATGGATTATAATACATTCAGAAATAGGCCCAAATGTACATGGCCAACTGAGATTTTACAGAATTGGAAAGGTGATTCAGTGGAGAAAGAATAGATTTTTCAACAAAGGGTGCTGGAAAAATTTGGATATCCATGTGGAAGAAAATGAAGTTTGATCCATTGCTTGCAATATATACAAAGAAAAACTCAAAATGGATTATAAACATAGGTACAAAACCTAAAATATATAACATTTCTAGAAAAAATAATATAAATAAGAAGAAAATTTTTGTGTTCCTTGGATGGGCAAAGATATCTTAGATTTGGCACTAAAAGCATGATTCATACAAGCAAAAACTGGACTTCATCAAAATTCAAAATACCTTCTCTTACAAAACACCATTAAGAGAATGATAAGACAGGCCGTAGAAAGAAGGAAATATTTTCAAATCTTATATCTGAAAAGGATCTTGTATCCAGAATACATAAGAAACTCAAAATTCGGCCAGGCGCGGTGGCTCATGCCTGTAATCCCAGCACTTCGGGAGGCCGAGGCGGGCGGATCACGAGGTCAGGAGATCAAGACCATCCTGGCTAACATGGTGAAACCCCATCTCTACTAAAAGTACAAAAAATTATCCAGGCGTGGTGGCGGGTGCCTGTAGTCCCAGCTACTCGGGAGGCTGAGGCAGGAGAATGGCGTGAACCCAAGAGGTGGAGCTTGCAGTGAGCCGAGATCATGCCACTGCACTCCAGGCTGGGCAATAGTGCAAGACTCCATCTCAAAAAAAAAAAAAGAAAGAAAAGAAAAGAAACTCAAAATTCAATAATTATGAGAAAAACAACTTGTAAAATGTATAAATGATTTGACAAACACTCCACCAAAGAAGATGTACCAATGGGAACAAACCATGTGAAAAAATGTTAAACACCATTAGCTATTAAGAAATCCACATTAAAACCACAATAGGACATTATTGTACACCTATTAGAATGACTAAAAGGCAAACAACTAGGAAAAAAACTGAAAATATTAAATATTGAAGAAAATCAGTATCAACTGGAACTCCCTTAACTTTCTGGTGGGGATGCAAAATGGTGCAGGCACTTTGGAAAACAGTTCAGAGGTTTCCTACAAAGTTAAACATACACTATATAACCTAGCATACCATTCACAAATATTAGCCGAGGAGATGAAAATGTACATTCACACAATAAATTTTGTGTGAATGTTTATAGCAGCTTTAATAATAATTTCCAAAAACTTGAAAACACCAACAATCCTTCAACTGTAGAATGGATAAACAAAATGTGGTACATCCATTCAAAGGAATACTACTCAGCAATAAAAAGGAATAAACTACTGGTACCTGCAAACAATTGGATGAATTGCAATTACATTATTTCAAGTTAAAAAGATGGCCTTGAAAAGCTTCATACTCTGCAATTTCATTTGTATAACATCTTAGAAAATGTAAACTGTATGGCCCAAAAACAGACCAGTGGTTGCCAAGGGTTGCAGATAAAAGGCAAGGGTTTTGTTCAAAGGGCCACATGTTTTGGGGTTGATACAAATGTTCTGTGGCTGTGGTTACATGATTAGATGTGTTTATCAAAACATATAACTGTATCCTAAAAATGTGTTTTATTCTACAAAAAATATTCTTCAGTAAACCTCACTTATAAAATAGGACATCAAACAAGCCAAAAGAATGGAAAAATGCACATAAATGCACAAATTATGAATAAAAGTGAAGGGTAATGTTAAAAGGCTTGAAGGTAGAGGAGTACAAATAGTAGATTTTGCAAAAGGACATTTTGAGGTTCAAGGAGAGTATTTAAAGGTGAGGAAAACTTTGTGATCAAACTAGCCCTGGTTCCCTTTGTTATGGGTGGGAGTGTTTATGTGCCAATTATAGAAGAGTATCTCATATTGTTTTTACTAATAGCCTATAATGTCACCTGATTTTTCCTCCCTCAGAAATACTGAGTTCCTGTCATTCTAGAGCATCTATGCAACATATTCCCTGCAATAATGCAGAGCTTGTGAAAATGGTGAGTCCAGAGTGATTGTCTTGATATGCTATACCCTAAGGTCAATTGCTCCACCTAAACAGATTTTGATCAATACTCTCAGAAAGAAGCACATGCAAATTTGGAAATTTTAATATCTATATGTGTTATCTGGAGGTGGCCACAACATACCTTAGATTGCTTTAGTAAATGGCAGAAAAATGACTTACATTTCTTAAATACATTTTACTCACATTCAGTAAACATATACAAGAGGAATGGAAATCATTATTTGAGTGCACTTAGATTCCTTTTATTTGGAATGTGTTTAAAATATATGTGGTAAAAATGTATATTTGGGAAATGTAATATATTTAAAATGTAATATTCATATTCAGTATCATAGAAATGAACATAGTATTTGTTGTATGTGTAGATACAACAAATACTAATGTTGAAAATACTTGCTTAAAGTAAAAGGTTATACTGCTTCTCAAATGCTATTTTCATTTTCTTATGATCACTTGGGCCTATGCTACTAAGCTTTTGATTACTAGATTATTACATTTTCACATTATCACAATTTGCAGATGAACATGTTCAGAAAAAGAGCAACATTCTAAACTTCTTCAAAGAGAAAAGATAGCCATAATACCAGTCTGTTTAGTAACTAACACCCCTACCAACCAGGTGGCTTTATGCCATTGCAAGTTATCCTGTTGTTGCTTAATCTTAATTATACATCTTTTTTTTGGGAAAGTAAATTAATAGTGAAAGAGTTAGAATTATTTATTAATATATTTTTACATTTATAATTTATTTATTCTGTCTATACCCAAAAACAATTGGAGGCATCACATTGTTTATATTCACTGGAGCAAAGAAATGGGCATTAAATAAATGGCTTAAATTAATAGAAGTTAAATTGTCCACAGACGCTATCCATTCTCTTTATTTGGAGTACATCTAATTGTAATAACCAGCTGGTTGCCTTCACAACGTCCCACCTCCCTCAACCTCCCTTTATTCTTTTCCAAATTCCCTCCCAGTGCTGCCTTCCCATTTTCTTCTCTCCCCACTCTGGATTCAGACTCCATTAGCCCCTTTGCACTCTCTATTGACTCTCTTATCTCATTCCTGCCCCCTCAATAAAACTGCCCTTCTCCCTCCTTTGCATTCTCTCCTTAACACCCTCATTCCCTTCATACCAGGCCCAGCCCCCATCCCTTTGTCACCTTCTCACTCATGCCTTATATCATCCCTCATCTCCTGTCTCCCAGCCCTTCTACTTTTAGTCTATCCTCTGTTTTAGGGAACACTTACCTACTACCTCCCTAATACTACTTTGATTACCACCTACTAGTTACCACTATGCCCTCTGGACATTTTTACCTGCCTTCTAGTCTTTTATTATATGCAGTTAAGTTTGTTCCAAAGTGGCCATCTCACTTTACTGAGCGTGTTAAACTCCAGCTACTCACCTCTCATGGCATATGGTCCGTGGTGCTTTTGACTAAGTTCACATTCTTACATAAATCATATGTTCCAATTGTCACTTCCCTTAGTTCACCTTCTTACATAAACAGTGATAACCGTATGTTCTGATTGTCACTTCCCTTACAATAGAATATCATATAAACATGTGGTGCTAGAACAGCTGAGTATGTTTAATAAAAATGCTAAGGAATTATTTAGAACATATTGTATGGAGTCATTAGAATTTATTTATTCAATCCTTGCATCTCTGTTAACTTCTCAAATAATGATACTTATCACTCCTAACTGTCTTACTCTGATATGGCTATCTATCTACTCAGGCCTGATTAATATCACCTGTTTATTGCATGTGCACTATGGAAAGGTAACAATGCACTGTTGACCTCACCTTAATTAGAACCAACACTCTAACCTTTATCGGGAGCACAGGGCTCTGTTTAGATTAGATGATTTTCATCTAGCATAGATGCTAATATGCTTGCAATTTTAAAAACATTTTTACTTTTCTACTTGTACTTCTAAAAAAATCTGCATTTTGATTTACACACCTAATAAATAGACGAGAATTAGGTCCATTGTATATAGTGTGTCCCACTTACTTGAATAAAGATTCTGATTTAGAAATATTAATTCGGCCGGGCGCGGTGGCTCACGCTTGTAATCCCAGCACTTTGGGAGGCCGAGGCGGGCAGATCATGAGGTCAGGAGATCAAGACCACGGTGAAACCCCGTCTCTACTAAAAATACAAAAAATTAGCCGGGCGTGGTGGCGGGCGCCTGTAGTCTCAGCTACTCGGAGAGGCTGAGGCAGGAGAATGGCGTGAACCCGGGAGGCGGAGCTTGCAGTGAGCCGAGATCGCGCCACTGCACTCCAGCCTGGGCGACAGAGCGAGACTCCGTCTCAAAAAAAAAAAAAAAAAAAGAAATATTAATTCATCATGATAAATAATCCTATCTTGTTTTCAGACATAAAAATCAAGCTGCCAGAAAACATTTACTTAACCTGACTTTATAAGCCTTATATAAATGAACTCTGTATTATCACTGATGGATGCTCTGGCAGGTCTTTTTTTTTTCAATCATTGGGAGGAATAATTTGTTTATAGCTAATGTATTTATGATTATTTCATGCTTTAGTCTGCTCTGGAACTAACTAAATAAGATGAAAAGGTATAATTTATAGAAACAAAATTATGATTAAAATATCAGAATATAAAACTCAGTTTACATTGTTAGTACTTTTCCCCATTGAGCCTGAGTTGTTAGTGTCTCTAAATGCCCCCTGAATCTAAAATAAAAGTTGAAATTATTAAGGTAATTATGTGATCCTGCAAGGAGTCTGGCTTGACTCAAAAGGATAACAAAGTGACAACTTCCACCTCCTTTGACTCCTGTCCAGTTCCTGTCAGAATTTTCAGAATCTTTTTTCACTATATCGGATTTAAGGGTAGGGTCAAGGCAGGAACTACCAGACTAAGGAAGGCATAGACTCTTGTCCCCAAATGCTGGGACTCTTTATAGCCAGAACAGCTCACTTGGTGCATAGTGTGTAAAGGGAAGGATCTTACCCATCCTGTTGCCAGCAACATTTAGCTACAAAGTTCTTTCAGCATAACTCTTCTATTTGGGAAATACCCTCATTGCAACATTTGGTCCAGAATCATCTGCTCTTTTTGCAAAAACCCTCTTCGAGCAAAGATACCTCTGCCAAACCACACCTTTTATCCCTTTACATTCACTTCCAGCCCATTTCTTCTGAGAAAACCATATTGCCATGGAAATTTCTTTACTATCTGTTCCCTCTGGACATAATCTCTATCAGACCTAATCAAGCCTACTACTTTTGATTATTCATTTAAATTATTCTCTTTCTTGACTACCCTAGTGCCAACTCCACAGGAAAGATCCAAGTAACCATCCTGGGTGCAAGCGCCTGTTACATCTATAGTTATTCTGTGTAACAATAGATTAGCTGCTAACAGCCTTGTTTTAGCCCCATTGTTTACAAGATCTTTCTTTCACAATGTCCTCAGTGAGTATAAGAATCCTTAAGAGCTTCATTTTGGTTCTGCTCTGTTCACCTGAGCCTTTCCTGCATAATTGATACTCGTTAGCCCCTACTGCCCTACTAGGGGGTGCTGTGCTAGTCTGACAGTTGTAAATTTTATTAAATCTCTGTCACTACAGCACTCTTCTTGGAGAGATGTTTTAAAATGGCGAGTTTTGAGCCTCTTTTTTTCCTTATTACACATTTTTGGTACTATTTTACACCAGTAACTACAAAAGCCAGCTTAGAATTTCTGTCACCTTTTCCCCTTTCCTAATATGCTTGCTTTCACAAGGATAGTTTAGTGTTGCCAATTGTCTTCAAACAATGCCTTTTTTTTTTTTTTTTTTTTTTCAAAAATCTACAGTATACTATGTTTTTCATTAATTAGCACTATGGCTGTTAATATTCAGACAACATAGAAGTTGAGGATTTAGGCAGTTTTCTGAACAAATGTTACATTTGTAAATATTTGACACCAATATTTTCCTAGTTTCAAGCAAAACTTGAATTTTGCTTAAAATATCCCGGTGCTATAATGGAGGCCAAAGAGGTCACCTTTTTGTTAAGTCAGGTGGATAATTACTCTAATTCTCCAGTTTACTTTGCATGAAGCAATTAACTGAGCTAAATTTCCACTGAAAATTTCAGTGAAAAGAAATAGTCAAAAATGAGTGTTAAGTATCTTCAAGCCCAAACAAGTAGCTAATTGCCTGAAGTCGCTAGTTGTTTAGTTAGCCAGCCTCGGTTATTGAAATATAACCATGGTGAAATTGGAAGAAAGAAAAATAAACATCCCTTTATCATGCCTACCACAGTGCTCAATCATATATACTCAGAGTTAGTAGCACATTCAAAATTCTATCTTTTCTTCAATTTCTCATTTTACTTCTTAAAGTAAGTTTATGTTGTCAACATTTATGTCAGTACAGAATAAAAAATGGCTTGAGAGCAGCTTAGCCATTCACTTTATTTGAGCCAATTTTCACAAACATCTGCTTTGGACATGAAGAAAGATTCTAGAGGTAGAAAACTTAGCAAGAACTAGAATAATCTAATAAATCTGAAATGTGATGATTAACTAGAAATATTTTCACATATATCATTTCTATTTTGCTAGAACACAGCCTAGAAAGTCAGGATAAACAAATGACAAATGTATAGGCATACTGAAAACTGGAAAAAAGGTTGGTGTTAAATACTGTCAAATGTAAAAGAGGGTCTGGGAAATCTTAACATCTATGAAGCCCTCAGGGGTTAAAAACACCCCTGAGGGCAAATGATATCGAAATTATGAGAAACAAAATGAATGATTAGGAGTCCAATTTTCCCCTTTGAATTGGTGGATGAACCTTATTTCACAGCCTTCTATCACTTACAAGGTTTTGCAAAATTCTAATAGACCCACTTAGCCATATATATGGACAATCTGTGCTAAAGTCATTTCATAAAGGTAGCTATTTTCATTATTCAGAGAAATCTCAAAGGGGAAAATTTTAAATCTATCTTTACTTTTAAATACATCTACTTTTTTAGTATTGTAGAGTGAGGAGAAATGTTACATAAAAAATAAACTTCTGACTCGCCTCACTATAATTAAAGCTTATCTCATGTAGTCTGACTTGGGTGGAAGTGTTGAACAGCTGTCTGATCCACCCCTTCTACCCCAATACCTTTCCAACTATTTGAAGACTTGTGGTTAAGCTAATCCTTCAGTTCTTTTAAATTTCTTTTACAAGGGCAATTTTCTACAAGTTTCAAAGGAATCACTTTGGCTAGCTTACCCTGGCCCTTCTCTAAATGCCCCCTGAATCTAAAATAAAAGTTGAAATTATTAAAGTAAAAAGATAAATAAATACTCCACATCTCAGACCATAGATGCTGAAAATGAATACATTATTCCACCTGCAAGACATGACAAAAACCTAATACAGAATAAAGCAAGATTACATCTCAGCCCCTTCATGCTATTAATATATCTATATATAAGATAGTGTTCACATTTACAACCATAGGGCATTCCATTACTGGCTTTTTTTTTTTTTACCTATTACTCCCACAAGCCTAATGCAGTTATTTGCTGTACTTACATATAATGAATCCAGGACTATCTTGTACTCATCTGTAATCTGATATTCTTCCCTCAGTGAACTTACTTTTAATTGACTTTGTCTTGATTATTTTTACCCATTTCAACTTGTCAAACTTGTCTAGCATCCCAATCTTATTTCACTTCCCCAAACCCCTATACTGACAAAAGCAGAATTATTTGAGTATACATTCCTTAAAGAAAGTCTCAAACATGGTACACCTATTTGATGAGTCTGCATACAGTCATGACACTAAGACATTCAACATTCCTACCCCTTGTTCACTGCCTAATAAAACCCAAAGCCTTGTTTATTGATGCTCTTATCTGATTCTCACGTCTTTGCTAATGTTCAAAGAATGGGATGCAACAGCACAGGCTTAAACTAGAGTCAGCTCTACAGCCAGATGCTCTACAATGTGTCCTTCTAGAACTCATTGCACCTCAAAATAGCTACTATAGGTAAGTGTTTTCCCCCTGGAGTACAACCTGGAAAAAAAAAAATGTGACTCTGGCTGGAACAGTGGTAAAGCTGGGAAACAAGGCAACTCAGTACATGAGGAAGGGTAGGGGACAGAATGGGGAAAGAAGTTCCCAGAATAGGAGATGTCACCTTAACTCTCGCTCTCTGGGGGGTCCAGAGATAGCTTTATGCTGACTGTAATATACTACAATGATAAACAAACAAATAACCCAGCAACTCTTTAGGCCAATTCTTTCTCTTGAACAAGAGGAAGATAATGCAAAAGAAAGGGTGAATGAGACTTCACCCTTTACAAAGTGTAGGCCTTACATATCCCTCAGGCACAGAAGGGAAAATAGGCCAGCTTACTCCCTCTTCCTCTGTTTTCTCCTGGGATGTTCACTTATACTTTCTTACTTAAATTCCTGGTATTTCCATCTTAGAACTGTCTCTATCCCTGGGCAGTTATCGGCATAAATATACCCTTCCACCTCAGCCCGGACCTTCTGGGCCACCAACCAATTGTCTATATCCCCTCTATCAATAATTAGATTGTGCCTAATCATACAGCATTTAGATACTACAAATATCAACATGAGTAATTAACTTGGACTGTGAACCCAATTTACAGCATTCAATATATATTAAGTCATAATAAACTAGTATATTATTATATCCATGTAAGTTTGTGATAAAATTTAAAAAAATAGATTATATCAAAGTATTTAGGGTTTGTGGAGATTAAAGTATTTATGTGTTGAGAAAATACTTGGCATTTTAATTTCCATAGTATAGAAGTAAGCAAAATTAATTTGGAATCTTAAACACTTGGATTTATGTGGGACAGAGGACAGCTGAAGCCTGACATTTAATTTTTATTTTATTCATTCCTAATTTGTACTTAATTCTAAAAAGAATTCAATGCAGCTGACATTGAATTGGAAGTGTGCTATAATCAATCATATATTAAATAATTTCATTCAAATATTTTTAAAATGAATGGTTCTAATATATTTGCACCATTTCTATTTTTATTTAAAAGCCCCCAAATAACTAGATTGAAAAACAATTTTTATCCTTTTTAAGGAACATTAGTGATGAGGGGAATTGCAAGGCATATTTCTGAAAGGGCAGGTCTTCGTTCTAAGGAATGGATATGTGACAGAACATTTTTCTCCATCAAAATAATGTATCCCTATCTCTTTCCTTTTTCAACTCTCTTCAATATTGTAATGTAATTTAATATAATAGAAAAATAGTGTTCTTCCTATTAGAGGTAAATAATCATTACTACTGTATAATGATATCTTTTTTTTCTCATTTTTTAAAGGTACTCTTTGAAAACATTTCTTCACATTAGCTGTTAGAATCAATTACCAAGACACCAAACTCATGATTGTTAGTCACCCTGGACTGAGTTAATAGTTGACAATAAGCATTGTGGCTGATATGAATAAAAGCAATAAAAATAGCATCCAATTTTATAGATGAGAGTGGTTAATTTTGAAGAAGAATAAAATGCAGGAAGAAAAGGAAAAAAATCTAGTCTAGGTAATATGCTAGATTCTTCACATAAGTTACCTAATTAAATAGTGAAAATTCTATAAAGTAGGTATCATTATCCCCATTTTGCAGATGAGAAAACTGAAGTTCAAAGATGTGAATTGCCCACAACTAATTAGTGGCATAGCTCAAACTGGAATTGAAATCTGTTTGAGTCCTAAGGCTGTGCCCTTAATCACTACTCACCACTGTGGTAAAGGGAGAACATAATGAAGAATGAGGTACAAAAACAAACTAATTTCCAATAAAAGTGGCTACTCATTCCTTTCCTCGCTGTTCTTCTACTCTGCCCAACAATAAAACAAAATAATATAGTTTCTCTATTCAGTGCCAAAGTATATTTACATAGCTGAACTGCTTCTAAATGAATTGTGTTTATAAAAATTGATGAAGATTTTTGCATTTCCACATTCAGAAATAAGTGTTTGAAAAAATGAATTCTAAGTACTAAGGTTTAGAACTGTTAGTTAAAAGCATTAAATATCTTTAGTATTCCAAGCCCCCAAACTAGCCTGTGTGTTTATAATATAATCATTGATACTGCCATATAAACTCTTGGGACCCTATTCCCAAAAAATGAAATTAAAGAAAAACATTGTGAGGGTAAATTATAAATGATTAAACATGAGCTGACATGGATGTAGCATTAGTATCCTAACACCAATGCACAATGCACAATCGACTAAAGGTCTTTATTGGCTCTGTACGTTGGTTGATGGCTTGATGGATTTAGTGAATAACTAGAAAATTTTACAGCCAGAGCATGTATGTAATAATAATCAAATATTTGAATCTTTAACAACTTCCTAGGGGCATAGGTCTTCCCAAACCTGAAAAACATCCATTATTTAATCTTGCTACTCCCTCTAGCTATCACCTTATTTTATTTTTGTTTCATGGTCAAACTTCTCAAATAATCTACATGAGCTTACTCCTCTTTCTGTATAACCTCTCCCTGTAGATACCACTTCGGTTTTATTTCTGCTCCACCTCACTAGGGCAACTGCTTTCTCAAAGTTTACCAGTGACCTTCTTGTTAAGAAATCCACATTCTCTCTTCACGGCATGTTGTTGCCCATCACTTCCACCTTGAAATTTTGTTTCATTGACCTCCATACCACTATCTATCTTTATTCTGTTCCTTTCTCTCCATATACTTATTCTTTATTAACTTCACTGGTTACTCTTCCTTCTACACCTTTCTGTGGACTTATTTTCCAATGCTCCTGCTCTTTTTTCATTCTTTACCCTAGAAATTTCATTCATTTTAATGGCTTCTATGACATCTGTGTTGATGACAGCTGAAACATAGCAGGAAAAGCTGAGGACAAAACCACTCAGACACCAGGTTAAAGAAAGAAGTGGCTATATTTGGCTGGGAGCGTCGGCAGACTTGCATCTCAATAACAAAGCTCCCCAAAGAAAGAGTTCCTGGCCCTTTTAAGGGCTTACACTTCTAAGGGGTCCACGTGAAAGAGTGTCAAGTGATAGATTGAGCAAGCATGGGGTACGTGACGAGGTGCGGGTGGTGAGCAAGGCAAGTATTTCCCCATACCGTTGTATGTGATCTATAGGTAGCACAAGTGGTTAAGGTGGGGGTTAATCTTTAACCCACAGGCCTGGCCAGTGGCACCAATCAGTCTCTTATTTTTCAGTTTTTACTTCCTCCTTTTCTTTGGAGACAGGAGACAGTAAGAGAAATGGCCTCTCTCCTCAAAGCTAAATCTTCAGGCTACCTCCACCCTCATAATTCCTGCTGAATATGTTTACTTGATGATTATTAGATTTGTCAAGTCTAAAATAGAATTCATCATATTTTCCACATAAGTATCTTTTCCCTGTCACCTCCATCACTTGTAGCATTCTCCCATCTATGATTTATCTCTTTTCTTCACTTGTTACATCAAGTCAGCCACAAAGTTCTACCGAATTCTCTGTCACTGTTCTTATGCCTCTAAGTCAATTGGACACACCTGTTCAAGTTAGAGCTGGCCCAAAATACAAAGCTACTACCGGCACTTTGCATTATGGCTCCAGAATTTACCAAGTCTAGATCTCATGCTTTTGCTCTACTACTTGCTCTGTCATCCCAGATACTTGCATATTGGCCATTTTTCTCTCCCGGTTCTCTCCCACTGAAATATTAGTTTCAAGGATTTAGCATTTTATATTTAACATTTGTTCCTTTCCAGGACATGATTTCCATCTTTTCCCTTCTGGCAAGACTGTATAACATACTCAGTGGCCCTGCCATGTGATAAAAATTACTGATGTTTTGACATTTTAAGAACCTAGAAACTGTGTAATTCTACTGCCTGCCTGCTTGCTTGAACTACAACTCCCTTGGAAACCCAATCGGGAAAAATGGAATAGACTATTCCTGTCTTAACTTCTCTATCCAGCCTAAATCCCACTATCAAATATTTCAATTATTCTTTTGACCATTTCCTCACCTTTCTTATTCATTGTCCTTATGTAGCATCCACATGATAAAATCCAAGCAATGTATCAATCCAAATGTCCACCTCTCTGGCCCTACTGTGCTGAGCTCCTGAATGTTGTTGGAGAAAATTACAAATTAGTCTACTGTAAGTTCTTGGTCTTTAATCTCAAATTGCTTCCAATGCCCCCCAGTAATCTTCCTATTGTTCTCTCTTAATAACAGCTCTTTCAAACCTTCTCTACTTTCCTACCACTACTACCCCTCTGCCCCACAGTCCCTTCAGATAATTTCACCTCTTATTATGTGGAAAAATTAAATCATAAGAGAACCCTTCAAATGTTCTGCCCTGACACCTATAAACACCCCTGCTCAACACTCAGTCTCCGTTCCTTTTTCTGTAACAATGGAAGAGGTGATCTACTCTAAAATAAGGCTAATACTTCCACATATACTCTTGATCCTATTGTTTCCTGATGTCTCAGATTGCCATCACTTCATCAAGTCCCCCGCTCCAAGCATGCCTGCTCTCTTTCTGTCTCCTGAATCTTTGTCCTTTCCCTCCCTACTATATCTTCCCAACAGCACTGAAACATGCTTAACTCTCTATCTTAAAAAAATGGCTCCCCTTGATCTGATGCCCACACTACTTACTGCAACAATCTTTGATTATGCATAACAGCCAAGTTTCTTTAAAGAGTTGCCTATCCTAATTGTTTCAGTGTCCACTCATATCATTTATTCTTTAATTTACTATAATTTTGTATCCACTCCATTGATTCATTGACATTGCCAAAGTCAGTAATGACCAATGTAATATCCAGTGGTCACATGGACCTCTCTCTCTTACTGAAATTCTTTTCGTTTCTAAGACACTATCCTGCCTTTCCTCCTATCTATGTAGCTGCTGCTTCCCTGTCTTTTTTGGGGGGGAAATCTCTACTTCCTTCAACAGTCCTTTTTTTTACCTTTTTTTTTTTTTTTTGAGGTAGAGTCTCACTCTATTGCCCAAGCTGGAGTGCAGTGGTGCCATGTGGCCTCACTGCAACCTCCGCCTCCTGGGCTCAAGCTATTCTCCTGCCTCAGCCTCCCTGGGATTACAGGAACATGCCACGATGCCCAGCTATGTTCTGTATTTTTTGGTAGACATGGGGTTTCACCATGTTGGCCAGGCTGGTCTTGAACTCCTGACCTCAAGTGATCCACCTGCCTTGGCCTCCCAAAGTGCTGAGATTACAGGCGTAAGCCACTGTACCAGGCCCAAAAGTCCTTTAAATGTTGATGTTTCTTAGTGTTCTATCCTCAGTCCTTGACTTTTTTCATTTTACATTCTCTTCCTTATGTAATCTTATTCCTATATGCTAATAAATCACAAATTTAATCTCCGGCCCCAATCTCCCTTTTAAACTATGAGATATCTCCCACTTAAACTTCCCTCAGGCTACTCCATTCAACACATCCCAAACTGAATTTGTCAACCTCTATCTTTAACTTCAAATTGCCAGAACTGCTCCTCCCACTTTGTTTCCATTGCCAGTAAATGATCTCATCATCTACCTCATTGTCGTAACCCAGAAACCTAGATGTCAACTTTGACTATTCTTCAAAGAACTTCTCAACATACCCTAGATGGTCAGCACTTTCACAACACAGTCCTTTTGCAAATAATGCCTCTCTGCCTGAAATACGCTGTTTTCTTCCTCTTTACCTAGGACATCTCTTACTCATCTCACCCAGATTTCTTCTTGAAGACTTTACGTTAAGAACCCCTCCAGGACTTTACTCTTCTGAGTTTCCTTAACAGCCTACTCAAAACTTTGCTGTGACATGTACCCGATTGTTTTCTTCACTTCTCTATGTTCCCCATAAGACTGTAAGTAATGTGAAGGTAGAGGCTTGTGCTTTAGTCATGTTTGTATCTATGCACTTAATATGGTACAACATTGACACTTAAAATAGGGTATTGAATAACATTTTAAAGGTTTATCAGAATAAAATAGGCAGACAAAGAAAAACTAGAGAAAAGTATCAAACGGTTTTGGTAAGAAGATGTAGAAGTCTCCAAACTATGGAAAATAGAGATTTTTCCTTCATCTCTCAACATTAACACATTTTAATCACCTTTTTGTCTAATTATTAAACTATAATGTTAATTGTAGGATTATCAGAAAACACAGATAATTTTTTTTTATTATTATACTTTAAGTTCTAGGGTACATGTGCACAACGTGCAGGTTTGTTACATATGTATACATGTGCTGTGTTGGTTTGCTGCACCCACTAACTCATCATTTACATTAGGCATTTCTCCTAATGCTCTCCCTCCCTATCCCCCCACCCCATGACAGGCCCTGGTGTGTGATGTTCCCCGCCCTGTGTCCAAGTGTTCTCATTGTTCAGTTCTCACTTATGAGTGAGAACATGCGGTGTTTGGTTTTCTGTCCTTGCGATAGTTTGCACAGAATGATGGTTTCCAGCTTCATCCATGTCGCTACAAAGGACATGAACTCATCCTTTTTTATGGCTGCAAAGTATTCCATGGTGTATATGTGCCACATTTTCTTAATCCAGTCTATCACTGATGGACGTTTGGGTTGGTTCCAAGTCTTTGCTATTGTGAATAGTGCCACAATAAACATACATGTGCATGTGTCTTTATAATAGCATGATTTATAATCCTTTAGGTATATACCCAGTAATGGGATCACTGGGTCAAATGGTATTTCTAGTTCTACATCCTTGAGGAATCGCCACATTGTCTTCTACAATGGTTGAACTACTTTACACTCCCACCAACAGTGTAAAACCATTCCTATTTCTCCACATCCTCTCCAGCACCTGTTGTTTCCTGACTTTCTAATGATCACCATTTTAACTGGTGTGAGATGGTATCTCATTGTGGTTTTGATTTGCATTTCTCTGATGGCCAGTGATGATGAGCATTTTTTCATGTGTCTGTTGGCTGTGTAAATGCCTTTTTCTGAAAAGTGTCTGTTCATATCCTTTGGCCACTTTTTGATGAGGTTGTTTGATTTTCTCTTGTAAATTTGTTTAAGTCCTTCATAG
This sequence comes from Hylobates moloch, assembly GCF_009828535.3. Taxonomy (NCBI): domain Eukaryota; kingdom Metazoa; phylum Chordata; class Mammalia; order Primates; family Hylobatidae; genus Hylobates; species Hylobates moloch. The sequence goes on from NW_026652282.1 coordinate 69,277,683, forward strand.
ATTCTGGATATTAGCCTTTAGTCAGATGGGTAGATTGCAAAAATCTTCTCCCATTCTGTAGGTTGCCTGTTCACTCTGATGGTAGTTTCTTTTGCTGTGCAGAAGTTCTTTAGTTTAATTAGATCCCATTTGTCTATTTTGGCTTTTGTTGCCATTGCTTTTAGTGTTTTAGTCATGAAGTCCTTGCACATTTCTATGTCTTGAATGGTGTTGCCTAGGTTTTCTTCTAGGGTTTTTTATGGTTTTAGGTCTAACATTTAAGTTTTTAATCCATCTTGAATTAATTTTTGTATAAGGTGTAAGGAAGGGATCCAGTTTCAGCTTTCTACATATGGCTAGCCAGTTTTCCCAGCATCATTTATTAAATATGGAATCCTTTTCCTATTGCTTGTTTTTGTCAGGTTTGTCAAAGATCAGATGGTTGTAGATGTGTGATGTTATTTCTGAGGCCTCTGTTCTGTTCCATTTGTCTATATCTCTGTTTTGGTATCAGTACCATGCTGTTTTGGTTGATGTAGCCTTGTAGTACAGTTTGAAGTCAGGTAGTGTGATGCCTCCAGCTTTGTTCTTTTGGCTTAGGATTGACTTGGCAACGCGGGCTCTTTTTTGGTTCCATATGAACTTTAAAGTAGTTTTTTCCAGTTAAACACAGATAAATTTTAAAAAGAAATTGTCCCACAATGGTATCATTACTCATTTCAGATTATTTTTAAATATCTTCATGATGAAAAGTTATGATGAATATTATAACGAATTCCTGTATATCTTATGATTATTACTTCTTGAGAACTCTTAGAAAAGTGGAAGAGAAAGTCAGAAGAGGAGGTTAGAGTGATGCAATGTGAGAAGGACTCAACCTGCTGTAACTGGCTTTAAAGATGGAAAGGGACCATGAATCAAGGATTACAGAGGCCTCTATATGTTAGAAAAAACAAGGGAACTGCTTCTCCTCTAGAGCTTCTAGAATGGAAGACAGACCTGCTTCCATCTTGATTTTAGCCCAACAACAACAGAAAAAATAATAACAAGAAAAAGTCAAATACAAGTTACTTGTGAAGGAAATCTTCCTGTACAGTTGGTCTGCCTGCTACCAGGGATCAGGAACAAAGGAGGTAGAACCTGAAGAAGAGGGTTGCCAATTCATTTTTGACAAAAGTACCAAGAACATACTTTGAGGAAAAGGCAGTCTCTTCAATAAAAAGTGGTGGGAAAACTGGATATTCATATATGGAAGAATGAAACTAGGCACCTATCTCTCACCATATACAAAAATCAAATCAAAACGGGTTAAAGACTTAAATGTAAGACCTGGAACTATGCAGTTCCTAAATTAAAATTTGGGGTAATGTTTCATGACATTGGCCTTGGCAAAGACTTCTTAAGACCTCAAAAGCACAGGCAGTCAAAGCAAAAATGGACACATGGGATCCCATCAAGCTGAAAAAAACTTCTCGCAACAAAGAAACAACAAATAAAGAGACAACCTACAGAATGGGAGAAAATATTTGTAAACTATTCAACTGACAAGGGATTATGAACCAGAATATAAAAGGAACAAAATTAATAATAAAAAGCAAATAATCCGATTAAAAGTAGGCCAATAATCTGAATAGACATTTCTCAAAGACAACATTCAAACAGCCCATAGGTATACGAGAAATGGTCAACATCACTAATCATCAGAATAATGTGTATCAAAACCACAATGAGGTATCATTTCACCCCAGTTAAAATTTTTTTTTCAGAAAAATAAATAATAATGGATGCTGGTGAAGATGTGGAGAAAGAGGAACTCTCGTACACTGTTTGTGGGAATGTAAATTGGTACAGCCATGATGTGTAGTCACTTCATACAGTACAGTATGAAGGTTCCTCAAAAAACTAAAAATAGAAGTACCATATAATTCAACAATCCCACTTCTAGATGTATATTCAAAAGAAGGAAAATCAGTATATTGAAGAGATATCTGCCCTCCCATGTTTATTGCAGCACTATTCACAGTTGCCAAGATATGGAATCAATCTATGTGTATATCACCAGATGAATGGATAGAGAAAATATGGTATATACACAGTGAAATATTACTCATGTATAAAAAATAATGAAATTCTTTCATTTGCAACAACATGGATAGAACTGGAAGAAGTATAAGCCAAGTACAGAAAGATAAATATTGAATGTTCTCACTTATATGTGGAAGGTGAAATATTTGAATCATGGAGATAAAGAAAGGCTAGGAAGGGTATTGAGGAGGAGGGATAAACAGGGAATGGTTAATGGGTACAAGAATACAGTTAAATACAAGGAATATAATCTAGTGGTTTGGTAGCACAATAGGGCAACTAAAGTTAACAATAATTTATTGGATATTTCAAAATAACTGAGGAGTGGATTTGGAATGCTTCCAACACAAAGAAATAAGAAATGTTTGAGGTGATAAATGTTCATTACACATAGTATGCTTGTATCAAAATATCACATGTACCCCATAAATATGTACAACTCTTATGAATTTATTAAAATTAAAAAAATTTAAAAATAGAGGCTTCCCAGTTAAATTTGAATTTCAGATAAAAATGAGTAATTTTTAGTACAAATATATCCAGCGCCAACACTAAATATTTTGGATATATTTATACCAAAATAATTTTTATATGAAATTTAAATTTAACGGATAATCTTGTATTTTATCTGGCAAACTTTATTAACTGGGCATCCTGGTAAATTTTAGCTAAATCTGATTCTCCTACTGAAGGATTTAACTTCAGGGTGTTACCATGTTAAGACCTCAAATACCTTTTTCATTTCTTCCCAAAAAGAAGTTGTGTCCCACTGTCTCATATATGAGAAGCATTAGCATGTGAAATTGTGGGGGAATCATATTGGGTGTCAAAGCCAACATTATAGAGGAATGTTGGCTTAGACCCAGTGCTACAGTACAAATTCAGGCAAATCAGCTCCCCTCTTTGAATTCTAGTTTTCACATATTCAAATGAAGGGATTTGGATAAGATCCTATAATTAGTGAATTAATTCTTAGAAGTAATGTGATGCAGTTCTATTGTAAAGGATGATAATTTTACACTTGAATGGGCAGAGCTGACACTGACACCTGCACAGGTGGCTCCCTGCCTGGAACATGGACGCTGCTTCCATTACAGCAGGTGGTTCATGGCCATGCACAGCAGCTCCAGGATTTCATCCTCTCATCTGCACTCTGGTATTGGGATCATCCCATGAATTAAAAAAAAAAAATTAATTGCACTTTTCAGTTGTGTATCTTCCATTTGGTCATTTTAAAAATAAGTTCTATTTCTTTACTGAGGTTTTCTATTTTTTAATTTGTTTCAAAAGAATTTATTATTGATTTTTGGATCCAATTTATGATGGCTGCTTTAAAATTCTTGTCAGATAATTTCAACATCTGATTTTTCCTGGTGTCAGCTTAAGTTGTTTGTGGTTACCTCATTCAAATTGTGGTTTTCCTGGCTCTTGGCATAAAGGGTAATTTTCATTGGTGAAAAAAAAGAACTCTTAGAGGCTCTACAATCTTTCTCACATAGTTTTCATTCCCATGGGTGTCTTTTTTTCAACATAATGTTTAAAAAGTTGTTTTTGGCCAACCAAGATCTGTCCTGCTATAAAACTAAGGATTTTTTTCCCTCTGCAAATTTTCCATGGTCATAGAAGACAAGTGATGAGTCTCTCCTTTTTCTTTACATAAACTGCCTTCATTTTCTTGTGGACAGAAATTCCTTATCCTTCTCTTCCTCAGACAGAATAGCCTTAATTATGTTAGGGCTAGTCTCCTTCTTGATGAGTATTTGGGTCCATTTGCAGGAAAGTTCCTCCAGTTTTCCCAAGTCTTAAACCAAATAGAATGCTATTTTCAAAAAGTAAATGAGCTAAAGAGCCATTTGATAATAATAAAAGATATATTCAGCTTAGAAGATGAGAACCTGCATTTTAACAAAGCACCAGGAATGCTTTTGTCTTTTACAATCCTCTGTTCAGGACCACACAGAAGCAATGTCCTTTTTTCCTTGTTAATTCATGCCTGAAAATGAGGTGTTCAGGGGTTAAAAAACACCAATGAATTACTCATTGTATACAATTTCCAGCTCTTTATCAATGTCACTCTTTTTCACAGCCAGATTTCATACAAAGTCAACATTTTAAAGTTTAATAATAATAGATTTCTGCAAGTTAATCCTGCTGATTCACTCTACTTGGTTGAGGCTGATATTTTCTTCTCAATTTCCATAGCTACCTAGACCATAGAGACAAAAGTTTCTCATCACATCATAAACTCTTTTACACATAGCTTTTCAGTAAGCAGTCTGCTAACCCAAAAAGGTTGATAAAATTGTTTCCAATTAATTTATATTATATTATACTCCACTCATTCTCAAGACTTCTCCTTGAATTTATATTCAGTGCCCACAGGAGAGGACAAATGTCTTTGCCTTCTGTAAGCCAGTCTGTTTTCTATCTTTTTCCCCTGTCTATAACCCTGAAAGCAAGTGGACTGGAAAGGGAGAGGAGGTGGCTATGGTAGCTAAATATCGTCTTTTACTATCATGGCCATCCTCTGCTCAACAGACACGGAAGAAAATAGATGCCATAAATAAAAGGACAGTACATTAGAAATAGGCTAGTGTGCTCAGCTAAGCTATAAATGAAGAAGACAGGCTTTTTGGCCTTGTGTGTGTGTCTTCTTTCTCTCTCTCTTCTCATCTGGACCATACCCCTATGATGCCTAGGCCCAGATTGCATTTGCATCATCCTCCCAAATGCCCAGGTTTCCTTCCCAAACCCATTTGGCTGAAAGAGCCATCTATTATCTTGACCTTTCTCGTCTTATATCTCATTAGTAACACTCAATTATAGTGTTCTTTCCTCCCAAGGCCTTGCTAGGCAATTGAAACTGATCTGAGAAAATAACTCGGGCTAAGATATTAATAAATGATAATGACCTAATGAGTTTCTGTTCTGAGGTAGCAAATGAGGTCCACTACAGGAGCATTCCACATCTTCTTAACTCCAAAGTGTGACACTTTTAGGCACTATGGAAGATTTTGAGAGATAAATTTGGGGCTTGCTCCAGTACCCTTTAAATCACATGCCACAGGCAGCAGCAGCCAGAATCTCTTGAGCTTCTGTTACAGATTGATAGTAGTCACATACTCTCATTTTTCTCCCCTCTTAATTTTAACCTATCAAACCCCATCCCCTGTCAGATATGATCAATGACAGAAAAGAACCTTTATAGTTTATAAAATATTGCCCAGGGACATCTCCTCCCTTTCTTCCCCTATCTAATAATGTGATTCTCCCTGTTTGGACAAGTGCTTAAGTGCCTGAACAAAGAGGCTCGTGTTATTAATTATGTATGTATACTCAAGGGCTTCTGCAATGGACTTAAAAAAAAATAAACTGAAAGAATAAGTAAACCAGTAAAAGGATCATATTGGTTAGCACTTGGGGCAAATAGACACTCTGGGTTCAGTGCCCTTTTCAATCCCACACTCCTGGCAATACCCAATTAGTGCATGTGCATTGCAAAGAAAGGCCAAATGAAAATGTGCTTTGCCAGGTCTCTGCACAACCCTTGCAGAGATCCACTCACAGTTACACTAATCAGATCATTAGGTTGCACTCCACAACTTACATACATGCTAGGCATGGCATTTTAAAATGTTGATATCACTGATAAATCCAAACCCATTTGAGAACTTCTTGAATGCACTATTAAAAGCACTAAAGTTTAAAGTATGTTTAATTATTTCCCATGAGCATAATTCTGAAAGCTCTTTTTGTTTATTTCAAGGGAAGAAAATCAATTTTTCCTCTGCTGTTGCTAACTCAAATACTGGATGGGAAAATTATATTTATACTTATTTTTTATTACTTCGCCTTATATTTTTCTAGCTTTAGATCTCATTGACATAGCACTAATCATAGAAACTCTAAAATGAAAAGTCATACAGATCATCCAAACAGGGTTTTTAAAGGAAAAATATTTGGTAGCATCAAGCACAACAATTTCTCCTGAGTGATGAGTTAAATGGAATTATTTATAGACTGCCACCCATTGCTTTTAAAATTACTTCTGTTTTTATACTTGCCATGAATCACTATTATCTCTCCATCTCCCTTTCCGTCTCTAGGTCTCTTTGCTCCATCATATTCACACCTACACATTCATTCACAGTCCACATTGTCAGAGACTAAATGATTAATCTTTGCAGTTGCTGAGTCATCTGAATCAGCTAGAAGTGCTAGAACCCTTCCTGCCCATCTGCCTAATTACTGACCAAGCGCTGAATCAGAAATTGCAGTAAGTAATCACATAGAAGACACAGAAGATGTCAATACTCTTAGGAGAGGATGAATAAATAGGCAGAGATCGTGAAATATGTTTCCTTTGGATTTTAGCTGATATACATATTTAATGAGCAGCTTCTTACAAGCCAGCCATCAGATTTTTACCTGAAATCTGGGGTGCATTTTGCAGCAGCATTTCTTAGAACCCAGAAAAAAGAAATGATGCATTACTGCAGTAAAAATGAAAATGCTCATGCACACATGAATAATGTTTTTCTCCTCTGAGTGGTATATACTAACTCAGGATATGCAGAATCATTTACTGATGGATGTACTGATTTAAACCGAAAACTCCTTTAAAGTTAATAATCTATCAACATTCCTGAGGAATATTATGATATGGCCATGAAGGCATATGTTATTGTCTTCCTTGAAGAAATAGTCCCACAATTGGCAAAATCTCTTAGATTTGTAATCAAATTAGAAATCTGGCTGGGCATGGTGGCTCACGCCTGTAATCCCAGCACTTTGGGAGGCAGAGGCAGGTGGATTGCTTGAGCTCAGGAGTTCAAGACCAGCCTGGGCAACATGGGGAAGCCCTATCTCTACCAAAAATACAAAAATTAGTCAGATGTGGTGGTGCACACCTGTGGTCCCAGCTACTGGAGAGGCTGAGGTGGGAGGATCGCTTGAGCCTGGGAGGTGCAGGTTGCAGTAAGCCAAGATCATACTACTGCACTCCAGCCTGGGTGACAGAGTGAGACTTCATCTCAAAAACAAACAAAAAAAAAAAAACAAAAATAAATCTGGTGTCACCCCTGATTTGACAATTAAATTAGAAAACATAAAAATTTCCTGGCTCAGTTTTTAATACCAATAAGCTCAGTGAGAACACAAACATGTATTCCAAGGGCTTCTCTATTTGGTAATGGATGAAGTTCAGCTTTCATTTTAGTTGGAGGCTTTGGGTATCCAGCCTGGCAGAAACTGCTGTGGTTTTAGGAGAAACAGTTGTTTCGGGAATAGATATAATGTTTAATTGGTCGCTACATTTTGTTGTTTACATGACTGTAGTCCCTGGGCTGACTTAAAGAGTGGACTCTGAAGTAAGAAGCAGAGAGGATTCAGAGGAAATACTGGATTAAAAATAGAGACACCCAGTTCTCACACAATACCTACCTCCTACCTCCTTTCTCCTACTTGCAGAGTGATAGAAGAAAATCAATTACCTACACTGTGCCTACTACTTCACACTCTATAAAAGTGGCCAAAGAAGTGCTCTGCTCCACATCTTAGATACTTTTTACATATCCAATCTGCATTATATAATCAATAAATATTTGTTGACAAGAGTGTCAATTTTCAAAGGAAATCACAAGCTCCAAGCTGAATCTTCATACTGCCATTTTGATCCTCTGGCTTTGTCTTCTCAAGTTACAAATGGGGTCTATCCCCTAAAGCTGTAGGGAAAAATCAAAGGGATCATACTTGTAAAGCCATAATAACAAAAGAATCGAAGGATAAAGCTGTCCACAAACCAGAAACCCTTGTTTCCGAATGTGCATAAATGCTCAGTTCACTGTATCCAGATATGAAGATATAGGGGGAGGAAGATAAAGCAGTTCATTATTCATCACTTAAGGCAGTCATAAAAAGGGATACATTTTCATTAACAGTGGTTTGAATCGTTAGAAAACCTAAACTACTCAATTCATATTCAGTGCTTGCTGTACTCTGCTGTACTAAGTGAATACTGGATTGGAGTGGGTGGTTGCTGTTAAATAAGATTCCAATTGAGAGTTTATTTTTCTGTGAATTCAAACCAAGAGCTCAAAAACTTCAGAGGTAGTTAATTTTGATCTATCTTTTTTTGTAGTATAAAGTTTGAATTCAGCCCAAAGATTTCAGATGTTTTAATAATCCATCTTATCTAACAGTAACTTCAAAGCTGTAACTTCTTCCCCGCTCACTTTTTCTCAGATGGTGTTGCCTAACATATTGCTTTCCATCCACTCCATTCCTTGTACCTTCATTTTCACATCTCCCCCCATCCCCACACTCTTTTTATTTTAATGTCTTCTCATTCAAGTCCCTTTGCAATCTACTCTGTAGTCCTTGAGCTTTGAGATGCTTCATTTCCTTTTTCCCCTCTTTATGAATGTATTTTTTCTTTACTTTATTCCAGAAAAAAATTATTTTGGAGAGTAAAGGTAGATAGAGAGGAAGCATCAATATTTTATTTCTTTTTTATTCTTGGTTATCTATCTATCTGTCTATGTATCTAGCTATCTATCTATTATAAATTTCTAACTCTCCTGGTAATAAATTTTTATCTCCATTTCTTGTATAGACCATCATTCTCTTTTTTGTTCTTGGAATTTATATTATTTATCTTTACAATTTCTCCAACAATCCCTTCTATCTCTTATTATGCTTTTTTCCTACTCTTAAAAGCATCCTATCATTTAATCCATTTTGCATCTGTAACTTCAAGCTATAATGGTTTACCAATCAAGAGTTTCATGTGTCCTTTGCTGACATGTTCAATCTAGGCAAACTGGTTTGGTTAAAATGAAAACTAATTTAAAAATAAGAAAACAAAGACAATCTTTGGGGTTCTTACTCATTAATAAAGCTAATAATAACACTAATAATAACCATCCTCTCAAAATATGACATCCTATAGTTCACTTGTCCTAGGTCAGCTCACCCCTCCCCCACAGTTAGATAATATCTACCATTAGATTTCAAAGCCTCACCTGGATGGTCTCCAAGCCACATAGACCAAGGGTTGAAGGATTGACATGTAGGGCAGTTTCCTCAATCACATGTTCCTCTCTAAGTCTTTCAGGTAGGCTCAGTGGAGGGATGCTGCAAGCAACAATCTGGTTGGTGGGAGGTACTCATTTAACATAGCAACTCATATTCCCCTGAACTCCTGCAGTTATCACAAAACTTTAGTGAAATACCCATGGCTCCTCATCATAGAATGGTTGCCATTTTATTCCCTTTAAGATGATTTTACAACCCCCAAAGCAAGAAAATAAAATGAATGTGTTGGAAGTCTTGATTATTGTGACCAAAATAAGAAGAGGCAAAGCAAAAATTAAAGTTGTTGCTTTAATCAAAAGTCAATCTCACATTGTTGGCAGTGAAATAAGTGTTACTATCCAGCCATTAGGCACCACAGAAAAAGTTCAAGTGCCACAACAACAATAGTCTCAGAGAGGTTTGGGAAATACAAGTCACCCAATCACCCAGTGAAATTTCCCAGGATTCACATTAAATAGACAAGAGGAATGGAATTATGCTATTCTTACTAAGCCACTCAACTAAAAAATGACAAAATAAAAGATAAGCCGGCAAAGGATCCCCACGACTCCCCTCAATACCCTCTTTGCATCCCTATTAAGAAGAGGAAATTAGATAAAATGAACAAAATGCTGCAGCTGGCAGTAGGCCACTGAAGAAGGAAACTTGCTAACTACAGCGAAAAATCAATGCTATTAAACAGGAGATTGCAGAAGAATAGGTATTTAACCAAACAGTAAATAAAGAAGCTCCTAAAGCTGATTAATCAGAAGATGGAGCTACTGCTTGGAATGATGAAAGAAAAGAGCAAGTAGTTCCTGTGAAAGAAAGAATATATAAATGTTTGACATAAGGGAAAACCATATTAATCTTACCATGAACTTATTTAGGGATACTAAAGCTCTATTGGAAACAATTCGTGTGATACAAACCTCCAAAAGCCACATATGATAAAATTTGTCAAGTATTAGAAGTATTCCAAGGCCAGGCATGATGGCTCATGCCTCTAATCCCAGCACTTTGGGAGCCCAAGGAGGGAGGATTGTTTGAGGCCAGGAGTTCAAGACCAGCCTGGGAAACATACCCAGACCCTGTTTCTACTAAAAACAAAACAAAACAAAACAAAAAAACACTTTTTTTTAAAGAAAAGAATTCCAAACAAACCATGATGAATCTATTTTAAACTCTAGTTATTCTCTGTTTAAGTACTTATTTAAAGGTTATGTTCAGAAAGCTGAAAGTACAGGCTAGCCTAAAGCCTACAAACAGAATGTTGGGTCCCATATTAGTAGAGATTATGGATATCACAGCACTATCCACAAGTGTTAATAAATAACCTTAAATAATTTTTTGAGACAGGGTTCTTGGTCTGTTGCCTAGGCTGGAGTGCAGTGGTGTGGTCATGGCTCATTGCAGCCTTGACCTCCCAGGCATAAGTGATTCTCTCACCTCAGCCTCCCAAGTAGCTGGGACCACAGGCACATGCCACCATGCCTGGCTAGTTTGTTTATTTTTTATAGAGATGGGGTCTGGCTGGTCTCAAACTCCTGAGCTCAAGCCATCCTTCTGCCTCAGCCTCCCAAAGTGCTGAGATTAAAGGTATGGGTCACCACACCCAGTATAAGATATTTATATCTTATACTGTCTATATCTTGAAAAGTTGTTGTGGTTATTATTATTTTTGATTGGTTCAAATTTAGTTTTCCTGCTCAAGATATGAGTAGTTTACACACAATTATAATGTTATGATATTCTGCACTTCTCTATATACTTACAGTTTGCAATGAGTTTTGTGTCTTCTGATGATTTGTTATTGCTTGTTAAAGTTCATTTCTTTCAGATTGAAGCATTTCTTGTAGGACAGGTCTGGTATTGATAAAGTAACTCAGCTTTTGTTTGTCTGGGAAAGTTTTTATTTCTCCTTCATGTTTAAAAGATATTTTCACAGGATATTTTATTTTAGAGTAAAAGTTTTTTTCCTTTAGAACTTTAAGTATGTCATACCACTCTCTTCTGGCCTGTAAGGTTTACACTGAAAAGTCTGCTGCCAGGTGTATTGGAGCTCCATTGTATGTTCGTTATTTCTTTTCTCTTGATGCTTTTAGGATCCTTTCTTTATCCTTTACATTTTGGAGTTTGATTATTAAATGCCTTGAAGTAGTCTTCTGTGGGTTAAATCTGCTTGGTGTTGTATAACCTTCTTGTACTTGAATATTGGTATCTTTCTCTAGGTTATCTACTACTATCCCTTTGAATAAACTTTATATCCCTGTCTCTCTGTCTATTTTCTCTTTAAGGCGAGTAACTCTTAGATTTGCCATTTTGAGGCTATTTTCCAGATCTTGTAGGTATGCTTCATTGTTTTTTTATTCTCTTTTCTTTTGTCTCCTCTGCCTGTGTATTTTCGAATAGCTTATCTTCAAGCTTACTAATTCTTTCTTCTGCTCTGATGCATTCTTCAGTATGTGAATTGCATTTTTCAACTGCAGCATTTCTGTTTGATTCTTTTAAATTCTTTCAATGTCTTTGTTAAATTTCTCTAATAGAATTCTGAATTCCTTCTTTGTGTTATCTTGTATTTTGTTTAATTTCCTCAACACAGCTATTTTAAATTATCTATCTGAAAGGTCATATGTCTCTATTTCTCCAGGATTGGACCGGGGTGCCTTATTTAGTTCATTTAGTGAGATCATGTTTTCCTGAATGGTCTCAATGCTTGTAGATATTTATTGATGTCTGAGCATTGAATAGTTAGGTATTTATTGTCATTTTCACAGTTTGGGCTTATTTGTACTTATCCTTTTTGAGAAGGCTTTCCAAGTACTCAAAGAGAAATGAGTGCTATGATCTAAATTTTTGGTCACTGCAGCTGATACTGCATTAGAGAGTATCCCAAGCCTATTGATGACTCTATGACTCTTGCAGGTTTGTAGAGGTACGTTGGTGGTCTTGGGTAAAATCTGGGAGAATTCCCTGGATTACCGGGCAGTGTCTCTTGTACTCCTCCCTCACATTCCCCCAAACAAAGGAAGTCTCTTTGTCTTGAGCCACCTAAATCTGGGGGTGATGCAAACACCCCTGTGGCCACCACCACTAGGATGGTGCTGGGTCAAACCTGAAGCCAGCACAGTACTGGGTCTTGCCCAAGGCCCGTGGTGACTATTGCCTGGCTACCACTGATGTTTATTCAAGGCCCAAGGACTCTTTAGACAGCAGTTGATGAATCCTGCCAGAACTGGGTCCTTCCCTTCAGGGCTGCAGATTCCCTTCTGACCCAGGGTAGGTCTAGAAATGTTGTCCAGGAGTTAGGGCCTGTCATGCAGGCTTCAGGACTCTGCTTGATGTTTTATTATATTGTGGCGGAGCTGGTATCCAAGTTGTAAGACAAAGTCCTCTTTACTCCTCCCTCTCCTGTCATCAAGGGAAAGGAGTCTCTCCCAGAGCTGTGAGCTAGGCTGCCTGGGGTGGGTGGATGGGTGACACAAGTACTCCTTTGGCCACTCCAGCTGGTGTCTCACTAGGTCGTGTGTACCCCAAGTCCACTGGCTCTGAGCCAAGCACAGCACCAGGACTTGCCAAGGAATTGTAGTCTTTGTGACTGAGGCTGCCTTTCAAATTTATTTAGGACCCCACAACTCTTTAGCTAGTGTTGGTGAGGCTAGCTGGAACCCAACTACTGGGATAGATGACTCCCCTCTGGCTATCACTGTTCTAAATGCTCCCTCTGTGGACACCAGCTGAATCCTGCCTTGTGTTGCTTTCCGCTGGACAGGGCAGCACTGAGTTCCAATGAGAAGTCCCACAAGTACACAGATTCTCTCTCTGCACCATGGAGCTGGCCATTGCTGGAGGATGAGGAAGGGGTACACATCAGCAATTCAAGACTGTCTTTCCTGCCCTCTTCAGTGCCTCTTTCCTTGATACGATGTTAAAACCAGGTACTGTGATCACTCACCTGACTTTTGGTTCTCATGAAGGTGCTTTCTCCTATGGATAGTCTTTTGATTTGGTATTCCTGTGGGGGTAGAAGGGGAGGATGATCGCCGGTGGGGTCTATTGGCCATCTTGCTCTGCCTCCTGTCTCTATAAGAGTCTTGAATAGACTGTCTCTTTCGAGTTAATGTCCACAACTCCTGAATGGTCTCAGATATAACTGATTCCTGGAAGCAGGTTCCCTCGGGTCTGAACAAAGGTTAATTGAGAACTGGAACACAGGTTCTAGTTACCCTGATGTGAAAAGCCCCAGGGCAAGGCAAGCAGCCCCATGTAGAGCACACCGGCCTGCACTGCCCTGCTCTTATAGGTTGGTGCAAAAGTATTTGTGGTTTTTGCCATTAAAAGTATGGCAAAAACCGCAATTGCTTTTGCACCAACCTAACACATAATTCTTTTAAATAAAAATTGGGATTTTACAGAAGCTGCAGCCTCAAAGGGCAGGAGCCAAGCTAGGAATAAGGGGAAAACAAGCCATCTGTTTAAAAGAGTATTCACATGGAAATTCCAATAAGGATTTCTGGAAGACTCAAAATAAAAGCTATCCTGATTACAACTGTTCCAAGTTCAGTATTGGGAGGACATACACTTGATTATAAGATTTTGGAATTTAGGGCAAGAATTTGGGAAACAGCAAAATAGTATAGTGCTGAAACAATGTGCTTTAAGCAAAATAGAAAGTTATTTAACAATTATTCAAACCTTGCCTACTAGAAAATGTGAACAAGAGTTTACTGTCCAAACCCACTAGCCATCTAAAAGTACTGAGCTCTGAATTGCCGTATAATTTGTAATACAAGGTGCTCATGCCAGTACCCAGAGTTACTGCAAAACATTTCTTGGTAATATTGTAAAAACCAGCACCAGGCAGCACTGCTTCAAATTTCACTATGTGTACACTTATCATCTACCAAACAATTGTAGAGAATACCCCCTCAAGCTGTGACAAGACTAACATTATGAATGATAAACAAGGGACATTTTAAAGTAGCCAAAATAAGCACTTGCCTATGTGCTATGATTTAAGAGGCATTGGGAAAGGCACATGCCCCAAACTACATCCTTCACTAATGGTTGAAATCTCATCTTACCAATTTCTTAATTTAAGGATTTCAAAGCTGGTATGTTTCCACACTTCCCTTAGCCTTAAATTAAAATGTAATTGTTGCTGAGGAGGGCCAAGGGCTGATCTTTTTGCAGTCATTAGTTATTAATATGTAGTACTTTATCAGATATACTCACAAATATGACCACTAGTTGAGAGAACTTCATTCTATGTTGGAAAGTACCCCTAGGGCAAGATTACAGCTGGAAATGATATTAAAATGAAAAACAGAAAGAAAACTTTGCTTATTTCATTTGTCATTTTGCCAAAAGTTGGTCCTGCTTATAGATATGGACAATAGATAAAGCAAAATTCTTGTAAATGCAGAATAAGAGTAAAATTAAGGACATGGTATATGAGTTAACATTGTAATTTAAAAAAAAGAACACTTACTCCATAGAAGATAATGTAGAAATGGTACTTAGTGAAAAGATAGAGATTTGAGTGGAGAGGAGAAATATTTGAAGTGTCTCATTTATGCAAACATCTACTTCTCAATGTCAATGTAAGCACTACTTAGAGGAAGCATGACGAGGATGAGGTTGGAGTTTGGGGCTTAACCCTTTTCCCGTTTACTCTGAGAATATGCGCTGGCAGCGCTTGAGGCTGGATTGTTTACCCTGAGAGAACTTTGTCACAAAATACCTCACTTTTATTGTTATTTTCGCATCGCTCTAGTATATGGACTTTGGAAACAAAAGACATCATTCTATTTATAGCATTCTGTTTTTAATGGTGATATTTCCATTTACAAAATACAGTAATTCACAGTCACTGAAAATGTCAAATCCTAGAAAATGTAGCATTCCTAACACATGATGTTAACATCTTTCTCAAATATTTGTTGGCCGAATATTCATTTAATTAATCTGATTTTTCTGAAATGGATGATTCTGATGATTCAGACAATGCTGATGTTAGTTCTGTTTAGAAATAACTCCAAGAATAGGTTTTATATTTTATTTTCACATTGAAAATTAGTCAGATTTGCTTCAGCCTCAAAGGGGGTGTTTATGTAAAATTAAATGAGCACTGGCACTGAGCTGCACTTACTTTTTATAAACAGGAAAAGGATACTAGAAATTGTTTGGAAATGTGAGTTAGAGGTTTACAAAGAATCTCAACTTCCTTTGGTGACCCTTGACTGCCTATATATAGGAATGGAGAAAACATACAAGAAGGATCAGACTACTCATGACAAAATATAGGCCGGGCGCGGTGGCTCACGCTTGTAATCCCAGCACTTTGGGAGGCCGAGGCGGGCGGATCACGAGGTCAGGAGATCGAGACCACGGTGAAACCCCGTCTCTACTAAAAATACAAAAAAATTAGCCGGGCGTGGTGGCGGGCACCTGTAGTCCCAGCTACTCAGAGAGGCTGAGGCAGGAGAATGGCGTGAACCCGGGAGGCGGAGCTTGCAGTGAGCCGAGATCGCGCCACTGCACTCCAGCCTGGGTGACAGAGCCAGACTCCGTCTCAAAAAAAAAAAAAAAAAAAAAAATATAATACGTTTCACCTGAAAGCTGTAATTGAACCAATGGCTTTCACATGAAGGCACGAAAGAGCTAATATTGAGAACTTAATTGCCCCCAAATTGTCACTCCTGAAGTAAACCTTTTAAAGAAAGTATGGTTATAATCTGTATGAGGATGTTAGGAAAATGATTAGTTCAACACCACTAAAATAAAGAGCAGGATATAATGTATTAGTTCCTTGATTACTCTATAACAACCTAATAGCAAAATCAGCCTTGAAAACTGAGTTTCACTTTTCTGAATTATATCGACTTAGCCAAAATTTTAAATGTAAAACAACATCAAATTATCTTAAGGCTAGAAACAGATAGATTGCTAAGTGACACTGAAGGATTTGGTGAGTTAGAATAGTGATAGTCATTAAAAATTACACTAAGACCAAATTCTTTTGACATTCATGAAAAATATCATATACCTTTTAGAAAAACTAAAGGATTCCATTTTACTTTCAAAAGGTAAAATAATTGAGGCTCATATTTAACTTAAATATACATGTGAAAATTTCTAAATTATATTTGGCCAAAATAAGGGTAATGGTCCTAGGATTCATCATCAAATTAAGAGAGAATGACACATGAGAAATACAGAGTTGATTTAAAACAAGAGGCAAGACCTCACCATGTTTGGTTCACCAGCAATTAGCTTTCAAACAAAGCTGATATAAGAATTCTATGACTGTGTCTGATCATCACTATACGATTCACTGAGAAGAAACTATAATAACAAACCAATAAAGTTTGTTCAAGGGAAAAAGGATTTTGCCATTAAGCACAATCTCTAACACAGTGAAATAATCAGATGTAGCTATGTCACTTAGTATCTAAACTTTATATAGTACTTTCACAGTCTGCAAAGCACTTTCACAAACATCATCTCTGTTCATTGGTTTAAGATTGGTTTCCCATAGATTAAGTAATGTACACAAGGTCACAGCAACAGAGCTAGAACATAAACCTGACCTTCAGATTCCAAGTTCCTCTCACTCTGCTGTTTTATAGGTGTCTCTTAATAGATACATTTAAAAAAAAACTTTTATAGAACAAATAATTAAGTACATAGCTTTGGCAAAAGGATGGATACATTTCTAGACCTCACCTTGGTAACTAGATTCACAAATCCTGGTAACAAATCATTGTTCTTACTGACAATCTAAAATGTGGCAATTTTAGATAAGTTTTCATCTTATTAGGGTATTTCTAGTCCAAAAACAAATCACTGTAATAATACTGGGCAACTGATTTTATGTTATGAAAAACTTACACCAGATTAATCTGAGGGTTTTTGATTATGTGTTGATCACCATAACAACAACAACATAAATCAAAGAACACCAATTTTCCCATTCTAGTTAAATAGAAAGCAATACTGCACTCTCTTATGAGATAGCTTCTTCTTGGGTACTTCTATTTGGATCCAGGTAAAGGTAAATTCTTCCATTTTCATCACTGATAATTCAAGAGGAGTAGGGTTCCAATAACAAGTCTGCCCTTTACTAATTTGTGACCGTACATGACTGATTTCATATCTGTAAGCTTTACTTCTCTCAGTTGTGAAATGCGGATTGTAGTGGGGATGAATGGCTCTATAGGTTATACGAAAATACCTTGCATGTAATATGCCATTTTTATAAAATTAATTCTTTTACTAGTGTGTGGATCAGAAAAGAGACACCATCTTGACTTTAAATAAGAAATAGGAGAGGGTAGAACTAAGACATTTCCTCTCATTGTGAGCATAGCAGAATTGAATATAGTTGGTCTTAAAATAACATAAAGTATTGGTCCTCTTATACTTGGGCCTCTGCTGTTAAGAACCCATGCAGAAACCATGAGGCAGTGAGCAGGAAAATGTATCAATCAGAACGAATTTATGTACTTGCCTTTCATTAGGTTTTTTTGTTTTGTTTTGTTTTGTTTAATGTTTTCCAAAACCAGCCACAAAAGCTAGATCTGTTCTCATAATATTTTGAGGCCCAAAATTTGGAATAAATTAGCTTCACTCGCTACTTGTTCAAAGTTTGTTTTTTTTTTACTATCATATGAATCTTTCTAATTCCTTCTCTATATACACAGGAAAATATCTAAAAAGCAACAAATTCCTATTTCCAACATGTGTAGAAGTTTCATAAAATCTCAGTAATGAAACCAAGATCCCATCTTACTACTATGAAGTTATTTGTACTCTTCAAGGCCTAAAACTTCTTAGCAAACATGACACTTGTAGAAATTTGCTCATCAATGAGAACACATGGACACAGGGACGGGAACATCACACACGGGGGTCTGTCGGGGGTGGGGAGCTGCGCGAAAGATAGCATTAGGAGAAACACGTAATGTAAATGATGAGTTGATGGGTGCAGCAAACTAACATGGCACATGTATAACTATGTAACAAACCTGTACATTGTGCACATGTACCCCAGAACTTAAAGTATATTAAAAAAAAGAAATTTGTTCATACATCTTTGTAAAAAAGCTAAGCTAATTCTATGTTGAAGTACATTTGCCTGAGTTAAAGTTCAGGCAACCTGTTAAAATAATAAGCTTCAATAGAAAGTATGGAATGGTAATAACTATACAGACTGTCACAACTCTAGAGAATACCTTACTCAACCGGCAATACAAAGCAGTAGAACAAAGGCAAATCTTAATTCCCACAAATTAGAAGCCGGTGAAAGAAGTGCCTTTGGGATTTTATCAGCTTGAAATGACCAAAGGAACATATCCTTTTCAACAGTTAAGTATTGCTTGGAAATTTGCTACAGTAACTGCTCTGAGATGATTCACTACAAGTAACCTATATTAAGTAGACCACACATTATGTTATAATTTCTGCACACACTAAGTGACCATCAAGGGAAAACGAATGTAGATAGAATACATCATCTAATCACATGGGTGGGCACACTCATGCATTATACCCGAGTTCACTAACGATTTTTAAGATATCTGATTGATGTGGCAGCTTAGAAAGCAATTGTATCCTTGTAGCTTCAAGTTGCAGAAATCAATTTTGCACTGATTTAACAGATCGCTTTGGCATGAGAAAAACAGAACAATCAATGGTGATATCAGCAGCCTTTTTGTCATGCTGACCTAAAGAAGTTGGCTATAATCAGTTTGAACAACAACAACAAAAAAAAATGCATCCACTGCTGCCAATATATTAGCATTAGGTACTCAGCTCAGGTTTTTTGGTGTTGAAATAATCTGATAAAAACAAAAGGAAGAAGCCTCAGGCCTTGAAACACACAGCTAGAAATAAAGACTGTATCTATTAAATATGTTAGTGAATTGGTTCTTAAAATGAAAACGAGAGATTTATAGAATGAACATGGATTTATATTCTAAATAACATATGGAAATGAACCGGAGTTGTTAAGAGAAACTCAAAGGGAAATGTTACAGCTTGTGGCCAGAGAGGTGGAGGGATAATGTTCAATAAAGAATATTTCTGTAATAGATATTTGGAAGAATTGTGAATGTAAGGGAGGCTCACATGCTCCCTTAAACTACAGGTGAGAAAGAAAATGGGAGAAGGAGAAAATTATTTTTATATTAAGTGCTTGGTAGAATTCACCAAGTGTACTTGTAATATAAATGGGAAAGAATATAAGAATTAATATCTATTCAATTAATACATTTTTTACATTGAGACCACTTGATATACACTATTTCTGAAAGTCTTTGAATACACTAACAACAAAAGTTCATAGTTATACAGGAATGAACCTGTTAAATTTTATTTTCATTATTTTTCTTCCCAAAATGCAGCTTCATCACATTGCTCTGAATTTATGGAGTTTTTCTTCTGAGACTCCTGTCGTGTCAGATGTCGAATCATATTTCTTCCATCCCTGTGAAGTAGCTAGAGGAAAGTGGGGAAGGATAGGAAGGAAGGAAAACCCAATTATTTCTGTATAAACGCAGCAAGTTTATATAATTTGTAATAATTCAGCCAGGTAATCATAAGTTAGTAAGAAAGAATAGCCAAGAATTCAACTCTGACTCTCTAGATAAAGAATGAGAGCAAATGCTCCCTATGGGCATGTATTAGGAGAGAGAAGTAGCATTTCATCCATAATATGCTATTTTCTTTATAAAATGTTTTTTTAGATAAAGTGAGATTTGCAGAGTAGCTAACAACAATAAGTATTTGAGTATGAATTTAGAGAACATTGCTTTTTGTCAACTGCTAGTCTAACTTTAACCTTTCTTGATTGTATAAATTGAGAAGGGTTATGTGAGTTTCAAACCCCAAGGCCATAACCCTCTCAGTTCTAGACAGAAAATCAAATCCCATTTGCATTTGCATGCCTACCATATGCAAGGCACCATGGAGAAAGAGATAAAAGAAACTGCCCATGCCTGCTTGTTTTTAAGTAGCCCATACTATAATAGAAGGGATATCACATAATGGATAGGTTAAACTGGGTCAAGAGACAGGAGGCAGTTAGAAGGCTGTTACAATATTGCAGTAACCCATGTTTAAAAAAAAACTAATTAAAACATGAACTAGTGTGGTGGCAATAGAATTTGAAAGGAAGAGACACATATAAAAGATGTTTCAGAAATAGACTTGGCAACTAATTTTATGTGATATATGAGAGAGGAGGAGGAAAAGATGACTCCCAAGTTTCTAGTTTGGGTGACTAAGAGAATGAACAAATCATTGATAGAAATAGCTAGGTCAAGGGGAGGAACAGATTCATAGGGGAAACAAAGGCATTTGATTTTAGGCATGATGAATTTCTAACAAAAGTTCTCTAATCTTGTTTCTACCATCCTCAAACCAGTGATCTCTATATTTTGTGTACCCCATCAATACATGTTAGGTATGCACCCTCCAAATTTGTAGGTCAATTATATTAATGTAACTATCTATCTATCTATCTATCTATCTATCTATCTATCTATCTATCTGCAAAATTA
>NW_026652282.1:69298643-69311924 GCF_009828535.3 Hylobates moloch
TATATATATATATGTCCATCATTAATAATGCTTGATCTTTTAAGCTTTCGCATCAATTCAAAAGGCAGGGTGATTTCTATAAACTTGACTGGGTTCACATGGACATCTTGTACTAATAAAACCTTACAAAATAGCAAGCTAAGACTCCCCACAAAAGACAGGCTCCGAAATAGAACAGCAGGAAAGTGAGTCCCTGTTGAGCAATTTCTCTTGGCTTTTATATTTTCTGAAGGAAGTATTTGAGAGTGAGGCATATTCCCTTTTAACCTTCACAACAACTTCATGAGGTATTACCAATCTGAAAAAAAAACATGCAAAAACCTAGAAACCAAGGCTCAAAAGAATTAAATTATTTGCCCAGGGTCGCTCAGCTAGTATGTGCTAGAACTCAGATTTGAGCCCAGGTCTTGACCTAGAGTTATATTCTTTTAGCTAGACCACAGCTGCCTTAAATCTTTTTGACTCCTTTTGTTTTTTAAAACTGTTTCAGTTATTCTATCAATGCACATTCTTTAAATTTCTGCCTGGTCTCTAACCCAAACTTCAGAAAAGAATGAAACAAGATGATTGTATAGGGATAGGAAAAACGACAGACTAATATAATTATTGTCTATCTCATTTTCTTTCCTAACAGACTAAGGTTATATTCTCTCAATTTTCCAGCTTTTATTTCTGTGTATCATACTGACTTCTGGGTCAGTTCTGTGTTAAAAATGGCTGCTTCTGAAACATGAGCTCTGTCTGTTGGAATTTGAGTTCCACTTCTGCGTATGGTCATGAAAGTACAAGTACTCTGAAGTCTGAGGACATGTAATTACTCCTGTTTAAATTCAAATAGCTTAAACTGGCAACACAGAGACTATTTCATCTTCAATACACTAGCATGGGTTCACAGACAACAAGTCAGGCCAAACTAACTTCATTTCCTTTTTTGATAGCATGAATAGCCTAAAAGATCAGATGAATGCCTCATCACTAGTATATCTGAATTGAACAAAATGTAATCTCCTTGTTGATAGGATAGACAAAATGTGGCTTGAGGGAATAGGAGAATTTATAGTTAGGTGACTAACCATTCTCACCAAATGTATTAATTAATTCTGTGTTGACAACAGTGGGAAATTATAAGCCTCTCTTATTTTATTCACATTGTTATTAGAGTCTCAAATAAAAATAGAAAAATAATCATTTTTAAATTGGCAGATGACAAAACTGCAGGGGAGAGAAACTTTGTCTGATGCCAATCTGAAAAGACGGGCAAAATCTAGCCACATGAACTCTAAGAAGCAATTAATACAAAATATCTGAATTTAGTTTAAAAAATTAACTATAGAAAGATACCTGTCTTAGCAACAGTATGTATAAAGAGATCACTGGAGCTTTTTTGTTGAACACGAGCACAGAGCGCCAGTAGTGAAAGGTAGCTGCTGAAAAGCAAAACCCAATAATAGAAACCACCATCACCAAAAAGCAAAGCCAATGAAATTTTAAAACCAGGATAATGCCATTTAAAACACTACAGTGTCAAGATCAGGTTGTTATACATTTTTCTTAATGAAACATACCATATTTGGTGTGCAAATATCTGGAAGTATGGGCACATTTGAAGAAGGACATTGACCAACTGGTATGTGAACGAAGGCAGAAAACCATCCTTTTGCAAGAGACTGTTGGGTTATACAGGACCCAGTAGCAACATTCAAAACTTTTAAGGTCTGTAAAATGAAGATTGGGTTCATTCTCATTTTGCTAAGGCACGTATTTAAATCATCAATTAATAGCAGTGTTTTCATTAACTAAACTATGAAGCCCATGATGGATAAAGTAATATAATCAGTTTCCCTGGAGTGTAAGTCACTACCAGACTATACGTGATACGCTTTTTAGGAAATTTCACTTATTCTTTCAGGTACTGTGATAATATGCTCTCATTTAGTTTTACACAATAGTGACATACCTCAGGAGCTAGAGAAAGTCCAAGTTAGGGCAACTGCCAAATTGCTTTCTACAGTCAGGCAGTTGCTTGATTCTGGAGAGAATCTGAGCTAATCCTGCAGTTGTGGGTAAATTGAAGGGCCACATTAAAACTGTAAAACTCCTGCAGTTGTGGGTAAAACTGAAGGGCCACATAAAAACAGTTGTGGGTAAACTGAAGGGCCACATTAATACTGAAGAGTGGGTAGATAGAGTCTGTTCAGGTATGTCTGTTCTCAGCAAGTTGCCTAAAGGCTGGGTCATCTCTAGGAGGTTGAAGACCTGAGAGAAATCACACTGTGTTCTCTCTCTCTCAACATTTGGTTTATAAGGAATAACGTGGAAAGTCTGAGAGTAGAAGAATCACTTAGAGGTCAACTTGATGGTACATGTGTGAAATAGAGAAAAGACAAGGCCACCCCTGGCTGTTTTGCTTTGGAACAGAGGATAGGCATGGCTGCAGAAGAAGAATGGAATGTTTATGTGTTTGCATATATACATATGTGTGTGTTTGGATATATATATATATTTTCTAGGAACAGCTCTGCCCATTGACTTGGAGAGAGAAAGTGCCCATTTTACAGCTCACCTTAACAACCAGAGCAGAGCTTAAAGATAATTATTTGAAGAGAGATTATTGGCTCAATCTGAGCCTCTGAGTTTCTGAGTGCCAATCCTGGTGTCCCCTAGAAATTGCAACCATGCTTCAAATGAATGGCTGTGATCAGAAACCAGCCTAGTGGCCCTCACAAGGGTGTGAGACTTCTGTTCACTGCCAAAACTGCAAGAAGAAAACTCTGAGTTTAGCAAGGTTATCACCTCTAACAGCAGAAACGGGCATTTTCTTCTTTATGAAACCAATAACTAGCAGCTATCTGTTAGGAAAGAAAGGATAGATTTGTTGCTAAAGAAAGCAAAGTTGAATTCTGGAAAGCTAATCAAGTGTACTGAGACAAAGTAGCCCAAGTCCCCAGAAATAACCAGTGACAAATTAGTTTTTCATTCTGCTGCTTTCATGCCTGTTTTAATAATATTCTTGAAAAATTGCTCACCACAGAGAAGCTGGCCCTTCACCTTCATCCGGAGGCAGTCAGCCTGCTGCAGTGGGAGGGCACAGAACCAGAAATCAGGAGCCCTGCTTTTTAGTTACACCTCTGCCACTGACTTATTTTGTGACGTTGCATAAGTTCCTTTACCTCTAAAACCACATCTAACTACCTCACAAATGCGCTGCAAGAACTCAGTGAAATAATGAATGTAAAAGCACTTTGCAAAGCATGGAGCACTGTAGAAGTATAAGGGATTATTATCCAAGTAGGTTTCATGCCAACCTTTCCAGTATCACCCTCAAGACTTCTTCAGCTTTGGCACAAAGTTCTCAATTCTCTGCTTGCTCCCTCCAAGTCCTACCTGGCTTGGGAACAGAAGTTTTCACCCTCCCTTCTTTTGTCAGCTTTCTCTGTAATGGGGCCTGCTGAATGTAATTATTCTTTATCAGTTCTAATTTCTCCTAGAGAGACCCAGTCTTCCTCAGGAAAAGACTCCACCTTTCTATAAACACCAAGTCTTCAGGCACAACATACTCATGTGGCAGGTGTGATGCATGGGGGAAAGGAAAAGGAAGCAATATATAGCTCCAGGAAAGAAATCTGTGATTTCAGTGAGACTTTCTTGATGAGCTTTCAGTGCCCAGAATACATACACACACACACACACACACACACACACACATACACACACACACTCACCCACATTCTCTTAATGAAAGACTCAGGCCAGTTTATATACCACAGCAATCAGAAGTCTTACCTGATACCTGCTCTTTGCTCCTGAGCCTATGGTGGCCACTCTGTCTTCTCTCTACCACCTGTGAAGGTTTTAATTCAGTGCTGTCCATTGATACCCTTCTAAGAGCGGCAGGACTCCAGGAATCTCTGTTCTCACCAATCATAAGTCAGAACTCCCAAATTCTTGGCCATTTCTGATTTAACCCTGTCTAACATGTCAGCTTTCTAGCTGAGGGAAGGACTTAGCCTCAAAAATCAAGAAGCTGCTGGCTTGTGCCTGCTGTCCAGACCCTGGACCTGCCTTCCCCAATTCCAATAGACAACTCTGTGTGTCAGTAAGGCAGAAAGAATACTCTGGAGAGTAAGTCTTACAGGCAACATGAGGAGAATGGAGAAGAAGAAATCAAGTCCTACAGAATGAGAAGCTCAAGTGTATAATGGATCCAAAGGGAAAAACTAAGGTCAAAGACCCAGGTATCATAGCAAAACAGAGGGAACGGGATATGGACAGAGTTAAAATAAGCAGTGAGTTTAATTCAGGCTTGGCACAGGAGTACATACCAAAGCAGGGTCCTAACATGCAAGCAGAATTTGTTAACTTGACATCCTAACTGGCGTGGACAAAAGTGGAGTCTATAGATAAGACATGGGGAAAACTGAGGGTAGAAACTGAGCCTAAGAATAGTACCCTAAGCTCTGATACACCCAGATGAGCCTCCACAGTAGGAGGATTTCATATGTCTGTAATTCTTAGACCAGGAGTTCCAATTTTCAGCACCTCACCTGGTATGGAAAAACAAGAACCTTACAGAAGAGAGTAAGACTATACAGGGATCAAAACTGAAGTTAAAGCAATGTACAGGACTCTGGGATACTTTTCTGGATCTAACTAAATCTTCAGGCAAATGCTCTATCAGAATAGAATATAGGGTTTGCCTTTCTGATTTGAAGATTGGGATATCTCATTTCATATTCTGTCTTGGAGACATGGCTGTTAGGCAAAACAGTTCTCTCTTTGTCCCTTCATGCTCCTACTGCTTCTTGCTCATTTACCTTATTACTTACTCCAAGTTCAGGCTTATTTGTCCCAGAATGTAACTCAGGACTTGGATTAGTATACCACAAAAGAGGTCTGCTATTGTTAGTCTACTCCCCACCACATGTAATTGGCCAAAGGGGACAAGAATTGCAGGATAAAAAGGCATTAACTCTTGGCAGAACTTCCCATACTAAGCCAGTCCCTACTAGAGGTGTCTTGGGACTACATCCAATGTAGAACATAATTCTCATTCATAAAAACAACAATAAACATCCCTGATTGTCCCTAGAAACAGGAACAGATGAAATACATTTCACAGAGTAGGACCCAGGTGGTAGCAAGATACTGTGCCAAAGGCAAAAGGTATGAAATGGTGACCAGATGTTGCAATAGACTGTGTAAAGAGGATCACAGGAAAACAATTAAATCTTTTCTCAAGTAGCTCCAGTTAAAATAATACCCACACACCACACAATTTAAATGCCCATCAACCAATAAGTGGATAAAGAAAATGTGGTATATATACAACATGGAATACTACTCAGCCATAGAATACAATGAAATAATGGCATTTGCAGCAACTTGCATAGACTTGGAGACCATTATTCTAAGTGAACTAACTCAGGAATGGAAAACCAAGTATCATATGTTCTCAATTATGAGTGGGAGCCAAACTATGAGGATGCAAATGCATAAGAACATATAATGGAATCTGGGTACTCAGGGGAAGGATGGGAGGGGGATAAGGGATAAAAGACTACATATTGGGTACAGTATACACTGCTCAGGTGACAGGTGCACCAAAATCTCAGAAGTCATCACTAAATAACTTATCCATGTAACCAAAAGCCCCCTGTTCCCCAAAAGCTGTTGAAATAAATTTAATAATAATAATACCCACATGAAGTTTTCCTTGTAGTAACTGGCACAGTGCCTACCTCGCACAGAGCCTGGCACATAGTAGGCAGTCAATAAATGGTGGTTGATTGAATGAATCACAAATTACACACTAAAACAGCCAGGCAAAACTTTTCAAGCTCTTTAATCATAGCTGTTAAAAGAATGTAAGTTGTAGTAACATTCCCTGTATATTGAATTAACTACTTTGATAAATCAGTTTTCTTTTATTTTATAAGCTCAAGTTTTATTTTTCCTATCAGGATTTTAAGGCCTCAGCTTTGTACAACTATTTCCTTAGGTGTAATGGGGGAAATTATCTAAGGCCCACTAAGATTAGAGGGAGGTAGAGGAAATTGGAAGGCAACCAATGAAAGGTAGGAAGGAATCCAAGCATGTCAGACTGGGAGAGAACTATCCCTCACCTCATTAATGTGACTATAAAATTTGTTCTTGCAAAAAGCAATAGCTAAAAAAATTTAAAATGAACATACTCATGTATTTATCCAGTCAACAATTATTTCTCTAAACCCCCTTGATTTGATTCAGCTTACATTATAGAAAAATATAATATGGGCAGTAAAATTTTCAGTTTCCAGTCTACAGCATTCTAATTCTTTAATATGCCCTGCTAGATGAAGTGAAAGATTGCTGGGCAAAGGTACAGGCCTAAGTTAAGGCATAGCCTGGTTCCGGAGGCAAGCAGGGTCCAGAGATTTAGAGGCCTGAAGGTTGTCAAGAGGATCACAGATGTACAAGTCTAATTAGTTTTAATATGAGGGCAGCAGCTCTTTATTTCTGCTTGATTTTAATCTACTATCTGGGTGTGGTTGTACAGGTGTAGATCACAGTTAAAAGAAATTAAAAAGCGTATACGCACATTCTGCCATTATCAGAGAGCCAGGGAGAGAGATGGTAGACTCACTCCTCTCTATTTTCATCTGGGCCCTGCTCTAAGTGTAAAATAATAGTCACTTAAAAGTCTCCTGCATATTAGTATCAACTTCTAGGGTCTGTCTCTTTTCTGAACCCATTCTTTTTATTTTCCCAAGTTTGCTGCTTTTTCCATGCCCCAGTTCCTCTTCCACTGGCTGTTTTACTGTGTTTCTTCCCTCTCTGCCCACCCTACCCCCACCCAATTTATTGCCCTTTTTTTGGCTCCCTGAAATGTGTTGGACTTGCAGAGGTATAGACAATTTCTTTAAAGCCATTTTAAACCTGGATCTTTCAGTGTCCTTGGCTCATAGCTCATTTGTAATCACATAAATACCAATTTGACAGGAAAAACTAAGCAGAAAGAAAATCAAATCCAAATGTCGAGAAAAATTTTCCTGCTCATCTTATATTTTTCTAGTTTCTTAATGGTGTTTTTCTTTATTCTAATTGTGGACTATGGAGATGTGACTGAATTTTATGCACTATGTGGCAAGATAGGTCTATTCAGAATGTTCTAAATAACAATATCAAACATAAAATACTATAATTCATTTGTGTTGTGGAGGGCTTGTATGTTTCTTAAATAAGCACTTCATGAAGAAGCAGCCTAGTGTAGAAGAAAGATTACTGAACTAGGAGTTGAGAAACACATTTGAGTCCCAAATAATTCATATAATTCTGGTGTAACTTTAGACAAGTTACTCTCCTTTCCCAGTAAAACAACAACAACAATAGTAAATGTGTATTATATATTTACTATGAACCAAGCAATTAACGAGTACTTTATATCACATATAACCCTTAAAACATCCTTACATGGTAGAAACTATTATAATCAACACTTTATAGATTAGGTGACTGCAGCTCAGAAAGGGTAAAAAAAATATGCCCAATGTTGTACATAGCCAAAGGGCTATGCAGGCTTCAGAACTGTAGTCCAAGCAGTTAGTAAGAGTCAAGACTGGTACTCAACCTCAGGTCTGTCTGACTCCAGAGATCACACTTTTAACCAATATGAAATGCTGTTGCTTTACCACATTCTATTGATCCTTAGTTCTCACATCTATAAAAATGAAGATGTTCTATTGATCTCCAAAGTACCTTTTAGCTCTAACAGATTGAGTCTAATGTCAAAGGAATATTGAGATCTCCAGTAGTAGCTGAAATGGCAAATAAGAGCCAAAAACCAGGCATCAGTTGTTCCCCTCACATCACATGGAAAGAGATCTATCATGCCATTGCTTTTTCTTAATGATATTGGGAAGAAGCAGGAGTGTGTAGCATCAATAAGGTTTTGAGTTACTAAGTCAATGGGAGAGAAAAGCATAGCATTTCTGTCAGGAAACTAAAGATCTGAGAGAAATCTCCAGCTTCTCGGTTCAGGAATCTTTTAGGAAAAAATAATTGTTCTCTTTGAAGAGAGGAGAAGACAAGCCCTGCACAAATCAGCAACCAATAACAATGTAGAAAAAAACCTCTGAATCTTCTGAGGAGAATTCAACAAGGCTTGACTTTCAAGTAAAGAAAACCTTGGTATATTAATTTCAGTGTCGTAAATAATGAATTACCTCCCGGGAGTAACATTCCAGAAGGGAAATTCATTCTTTTGGTTAACATACCAAAAAGACATGGAACACTGGTGAAGCAAGATTTATTTTGTGTAAATATATAATAATCACAATTTATAACATTTACAACTTTATCAGAATATGTGATATTCGTACTCTATTGTGTAATCATAATCTCCCCAGTTTATTCTTGAGGCTATGATTAAATGGGATAAATATTCACAACCGATAGTTTTTCTACAATGTCTCCATTTTTTTTTTTTTTTTTTAGTTAGTCATTCATCGTTCACAGTTATTTATTTATCTTTTTTATTTATTTTTTTTTTTTGAGACTGAGTCTCACTCTGTCTCCCAGGCTGGAATGCAGTGGCGTGATCTCGACTCACTGCAACTTCTGTCTCCCGGGTTCAAGCGATTCAGATGCCTCAGCCTCCCGAGTAGCTGGGACTATAGGCGTATGCCACCATGCTCCGCTAATTTTTAAATATTTTCTTAGTAGAGACAGAGTTTCACCATGTTGCCCAGGCTGTTCTCAAACTCTTGAGCTCAAGTGATTCACCGGCCTAGGCCTCACAAAGTGCTGGGATTACAGGCGTGAGCCACCGCACCAGGCCCACAGTTTTTTAAAAAAGTAAATACTTCATTGTTCAGTAGTTTTTTTTTTCTCCCCCAAAGAAGACTCATCGTTGTTATATATTCTGAGTTCTTTAATGCTTTAGAGTATCTGCCTGTTAATTTCATATTAGATCTAAAACTTGGCTAGTATTCTTGGATCACACTGTTTTTTAGAACATTATATTTTTCCATTGTCTTCTGACACCACATGTATCTTAGAAGAAGTTTCACGTGAGGCAGTTATTTTTTCACATGTACATGACTTGCCTTCTTTATCCTTAAAGTTTAAGGATGTAATCAGGATATGACTTAATTTCAATCTCTATCAGATTCACCTGAAACATAAAATATAGTCTTTATATTTGCATATTTAATTCTATCATTAGTTCAAGGAATTTTCCTGCTGTTATACCTTCTAATAATTCCTTTATTCTATTTGTAGAATAGAGGCTATTCTCTATTTAGCATTCTCCTTACTAGATCATCTTTGTTATCCGTCTTCATTATTTTCTCCTGAATCTAATTTGTCTTTATCTTCTGGATTTGCTGTGATTATCTCAGAATTTTTCCCTCTTTTATTAATTTGATTTTAAGCAATTCCTTGCTATTTCTAGTTTATTCATTTTCAAATAGTGAGGTTTTTGTTGTTGTTGTTGTTCTCAATTTGTTTCCTTAGCTTTGTGCAAGTCACATACCTGTTTTCAGTTCATTCAGGTATATATCTGGGGTAGAATTGCTGGGTCATATGTCACCAAAAATGCCACACATGGAAAAGCTATCCTTCAAAAATGAAGCAGAAATTAAGACAATCCCAGATAAACGAAAGCAAGGGAATTTGTCTCTGGATATCTCCTACAAGAAATGCTAAGGAGAGTCCTTTAGGCTGAAATGAAAGGAAGCTATATGGTAACTCAAAGCCATACAAAAAATTAAAGATCTCTGGTAAAGGTAACTATGCAAGTAAATATAAAAGCTAGTATTATTATATTTTGTTTTGTAACTCCTCTTTTTGTTTCTTATATAACATGAGAGACAAATGCATAAAGCAATAATCATAAATCTATGTTAATGGATACATAAAAGATAAATATTAAATTTACGTCAATAAAAACATAATGCACATGAGTAATATACATCTCATAAAAATCAGGAAGTGGTGGAAGAGAGTATAGGCAGTATAAGAGTGCTATTTTCCTCATCTTTCAAGGCAGATAATCAATACATATTATGTAAAATTAAAGCATAAAGCTCAATAATTTCTGAATCCAAAATCTCATTATTTTTAATTCTCTTATATTGGCTGTTCATCAAACATTGTATGCGTAGTCCCACCTCCACAACTGATGGTGTGATTATGAGAGTCACCAATCCACAACCTGAAAAGCAAAGGAAGAATGCGTACTGGAAGACAGAGGTAAGATATGTGGAATTCTGAGTCAAGGTCAGCTATTGATTAGTCAACTTCGATTACTATATAATATTCCTAAAACTTGATAACTTCACCAGGCCCTGGAAAGTAGGGGACAAAAATAAAAAATCTGACTCATTAGATGTTTCAGTGCACTAAAGCAATAAATAAAAGGGTTTTTAGTGGCACTACGACCTATCAGGGAGGTGATTTGAGAAGATGTTATTGCATGAAAGGGAATACTGCTTTAAAAGAATTGCTGGCAGTAGAATGATTAAGAGGTAGTTACAAGGTAAACTCTAGGGCATGGGTGAAAACCGAAAGGTTGGGGGGCACGGTTGACATGAGCAAAGGCTCTAAGTACACAGACAAGGCATATCTTCACAGGGTAAAGTTCTTCCCATAGGGAGCTTCAAGAGCAGTGAACTATGCATCAATTCTGCCACTTTGCTAGCTATATGATTCTAGACATGTCACTTCCTCTCTAGAGGTCTCAGTTTTCCTCACTCTAGGGATATTCTTCATACTTTTTATATTCCTGAGTCTGATACTCATGGGCCTATTTTTTCAGGGTCAGCTGAATCTAGACAAAGTTCTCCAAGTAGTGACTACTAGACATCCATTTCCAGGCAATGTCACTGGCAAGAGTATGAAATTGGCAAAGCTTATCTCTGAAACCCTTCTACCTTTCTAGTTTAGTAGGCACTCCTCATCTTGATGCTTGTTTCAATTCCTCCCTCAATCCTTCAGCAGCTAATCTAAAGTCCTTCAAAGGTTAGTTGATAAAAGTTTAAAAGCTGATGGTGGGAGTGGTCAGAGATTAGGGAAGTATTTATGGAGAAGACAGGATACCATTTGAAGTGGAAACATATGGGGCAAAGGGAATGGTTTAATTCGTTGAACACACAGGGTAGATTTCTGGGAGAACTGGCCTAGAAAGTTTAGAATGGGGTGAAATTCTGGGGGCCTTATTCCCCAGGATTGAAGCATTTGGAATTAACTTGATTAACAATGAAGAGCCTTTGAAGATTTTGTCCAGAGAGGGACATTAACAGTATAAAGCACAGTTCTCTAAAAAGCTCCAGTTAAAATGAAAATTACTTTCCCTGGGACAGTGATGCATTCATTTGTTAGCATTTATTAACACCTTAGAGAGATACACTATCAAAAAACAAAGTGCCCTAAGGGACTAGGTCACAGGCACAGGGCAGAGCAATATTGATTAGATGGGAAAAGGGAGCAAACAAAGTTTAGAGAACAAGTTGTACCAGAATGTATATTACAAGGGGCTCCTAAACAGATGGAAAGCAACAGGAGAGCAGCACTGAGTCTGAGGTGAGGACACATAGGTCACTGATAGTTGGGGTGTGAAGCTAGGTCTTGGGCCCAAGTATGGCAATGTGAAGATAGCTTCTGTCTCAGAATCTGTCTTTTCTGTTAGCTGGAAATCACACCATTAGAGATTAATTCTTTAGGATCTGGAAAGTATTTTGTTTTGTTTTTAAGATATCTTGAGACCTCTAAGAAACTCAAATATCCCTGGGAAACAAACATTTAATACTGTTGGACTGTAGTCTCATTTCTTCTCATAGCCTCCCTTTTTATATCTGTAAAATAAAGGCAAAACCTGTTTTGTTAAACTTAAAAGCTTGGGATAAGAGAGATCATCGGAGGGTCTGATGAGATAATAGGTGTTATTGCACGTTATAAATGATAAAATGCTAGACCAGTGTAAATGAGGGTGAATATTTTATAGATTTTCTTCCCTCCCCCACAGTACCTAGCAGAGAGATGAGCATTTTGTTGTATACACTTACCAAAATTAGATCAAAATAAATAGGTGTAATTTAATATATTTTCACAGAGATTATGTTGAGCTGAACATCCGTAACAACAAAACAGACAAAAAGCCTTTCTGACGGAAAGGTTGATCATGATCAATCTAACTTAGATTCCAGAAGATATATGGAAGCTTGAGAGAGAGCAATTATTTACATTTACTTGTGTAGTCTCTGGAAGATTTATGGTTAGGCTGTTGAAAATCCAAATTTTGATTCAGATTATCACTATTTCCAATTAAATGCAGTTACAGAGTACTGCTCTATGCTATTTTACTTTAAAGATGTGAGCCACAACAATTCGTTTATTGAAACAATTTCTTGCATTTATTTAAAAAAACAACTTTTAATTTTTAATTTTTATAGGTAGGTGTACAAGTTTATGGAGTACATAGGATATTTTGATACAGGCATGCAATGTGAAATAATCACATCATGGAAAAAGGGGTGTCCATCCCCTCAAGCATTTATCCTTTGTGTTACAAACAATCCAATTATACACTTTTAGTTAAAGTGTACAATTAAATTATTTTGACTATAGTCACCCTGTTTTTCTATCAAATATAAAGTCTTATTCATTCCTTCTAATTGTTATTTTTGTGTTCATTAACCATCTTCACTTCCACAACCCTCCCCCGCCCCCACCCTGCCAGAGTCCCCACTGTCTATCCCAGCCTCTGGTAATCATCCTTCTACTCTATCTCCATGAATTCAATTGTTTTGATTTTTAGATCCTACAAATAAGTGAGAACATATGATGTTTGTCTTTCTGTGCCTGGGTTATTTCATGTAACATAATTACCTCCAGTCCCATCCATGTTGCTGCAAAAGGCAGCATCTCATTCTTTTTTATGGCTGAATAGTACTCCATTGTGTATAAGTGTCACATTTTCTTTATCCATTCATCTGCTGATGGACACTTAGGTTGCTTCCAAATCTTGGCTACTGTGAATAGTTCTGAAATTAACATAGGCGGGAAGATATTTCTTCAATATACTGATTTCCTTTATTTTGCATATATACCCAGCAATGGGATTGCTGAACATATGGTAGCTCAATTTTTAGTTTTTTTGAGGAACTCCCTAACTGTTTTTCACAGTGGTTTTATTAGTTAACATTCCCATCAACAGCGTACAAGAGTTCCCTTTTTTTCACATCATCTCCAGTATTTATTACTGCTTATCTTTTGTATTTAAGCCTTTTTTTTTTTTTTTTTTTT